>NC_091448.1:67803465-68104108 GCF_964237555.1 Oryctolagus cuniculus | reverse complement strand
TAGGACAAAGGGAGAAAAATAAAGCACAGAGAGTAGGAAGCTCTGAAGAACGCTGGAATTTCAGGTACAGAAGCAGGTGACGTTTGAGTAAAGATGTGAAGGAACTGAAGGAAAGAATCATGGGCGGATCTGGGGAAAGTTCTGGAAGACAGGCAGCGGTGGGTGGTGTGGGGAGCAACTCGGACTAGACTAAGTTACTGGAATTAAGACTTATTCTATGCATCTGCTCTCCCACAATATGACGCTGGGAGAGGAGTAAACAGCTTCTACACAGCTGCCTTTCACCAACTTGACAAGCTGCAGGACCTGCTCCTGATTGGAGGAGAGCAGCGTACTTGGCGTGTGGGTAGCAGAGTTGGGATTGGTGGAAGAGGACTATAAAGGAGGAGAGAGACAACATGCACCAGGAACATCTATCTGAAGGAACATCTGAGCAGCCCCCGAGAGAGCCGGCCGGCGGTGTGCCGCTCCCCCGCGGAAGTGGGGAAAATGGCAGGGGGAACCGCCCTTCCACGGAGGTGGAAGGGACGGTAGCCAACCCGGGAAGAACCAGCAGCAAACCCGGGGAGGGCCGAGCAGACAAAAGAACGACGCAGGGTCCTGTGTCGTTCCTCCACAAAGAGGGGGAGCGACATAATGGTGCTGTGACTCGGATATGAAGCCTAGGCAGGATTTAGTGTCGTTCCTCCACGAAGAGGGGGAGCGACAGGTGGTACAAAGGCCCTGGGGCAGAAATGTGCCTGGCATGTTCTCAGGGCAGGAAGCAGGCAGTGGGGCTGGTGTAGGGACTCAGAGAGAGTGGTAGGCATCAAGCTGTGGGAGGGGTCAAGATGCAACGAGAGCGGGCTGTACCATGGGCATGGGTACTGCAGGGGGAGCTGGAGCTCATGGCTCAGTGGTTCACTCTGGCTGGTGTGTTGAAAGAAGGTCATGGTGGGGAGAAACAGAGAAGCCAGTAAGCAAGAGATCGCAGTAATCCAGGAGGCACTGTGGTGGCCCGAGCCCATGTGGATACCCAGCTTTTTTTAGGTGTATTTGCAAGGCAGAGGGGGTTCCGACAGATGGGGTCGGATGTGTGAGCTGAGTGGGTGAATCGGCCACAGGGGTTTCCCCCCGAGCAGCTGCCAGGATGGAGCTGTCCATCCCTGCAACAGAGGAGACGGCAGCGGGTTCCACTGAGCAGGATCCAGAGGCCCCTTTGCACCTGCTGTGTTGAGACGCCTGCGGAACACTGCGCTGGGACAAGGAGGCGGTCGGGCATGGATCCTGGAGCTCCGGCGGAAGGTTCTGGCATCGGGAGGACCAAGGTGCTTTTGCTGGCCATCGGTCGGGGGCACTCAGTTCCCAGGTGCTGCCTGGGGCTCTTGGCCACATGGCGCTGGCCGGTCCTCTTCCGCTCCGAGGCTGGCGGGACTCAGCTCGGCCAAGGACTCTGCCCCCTGGGAAAGGACGAGGCTCTCCCAGGGCCGTCTTCCTTTGGGCGAACCCCAAAGGAACAGAGTCACATCCAAAAGATCCTGTCACCATTGCCATACGGAGTGAGCGCTCCTCATCCAGACAAGAGCCTACAGACCCAGGGTTGGGGACACCCAGGGGCTGGACGGGCAGTCAGCCAGGAGCACTGCTGGTGAGGACCTGGCTGAGCCGCTAGGTCTTGGCCAAAAGGAAATCAAAGCCCAGACCGAAATGCACCCTGGGAGGAGGCTGCCAGCTCTGGACGGAGCAGGGGTGAGGCTTCCCATCAAACCCCCACGGCGGGCGGCACTCGGGCTTGGAGGACACGTGGAACCCGAGCCTCAAGCCTAATCGGCATTGCATATCCAATATTTTCATTTCTGGCTCATCAGCGTCCTGACTTCCACACTACGCGGGAACACCTGTCTCACAGTGCATTTTGCGCACAGCGTTTCCCAGGTTGTTAGGTTCCTGGAGGGCTGCCATTTGGCACATCTCCACCCAGTTCCCAGGCACTCCTGGGGATGTCTGAAGCCCACAAAAGGCAGCTCAGTGCACAGTTGCATGTAGACGGGAAATGAACATGAAACAGTCAACAGCAGGCCTGCCAAGCCTTGCGAGTGTAGTCTGTGGAGAGAAGCAGCATTCCTGGACAGCTCCCAGCTCAGTCATCCGCTCGTCTCCTCTCAGCCACTGGCACTGGCCTTGTTGCATCCCAGGAGGGCACACGGATCCCTGGGGAGCGTGCCTCTGCAGCCACCCCTCTGTCTCTGTCTCTGGCGCTGTGCAGCTCAGCTTGCCGTCTGTGGCTCTCATCTCTGCCCAGAGCTGCTCCCAGCCCTACTCACCACAGCGGCTGGGCTGGCCTCCAGGTGGTCCTTGCCGGCCACCGTTAGTCCAGGCGTGAGCTGCGGCAGCCCCAGGAATTTCACTGGTTTTCCCGGTGGCTGATGGTTTTCTGTTTCTCTACCCGTTTCTGTTGCTCTCAAAGGGACTGTGGGATCCTGCGGTAGCCTACGAGGGCTCATGGCATGGGGGGCCCTGTGTCCCTGGCCTTGCAGAAGGAGGCCCCTCTGGATGGCTCAGGCCGCAGGAGCTGCACACCGTGGCCACCACACAGCTTGCTGGCAGCTCACATGGGTTCCCCAGACCCCAGCCAGGTCTGAAGGTCATCGGGATGGAGTGTCTCCATGGAAAATTCACTCTCTGTGGTCAGTGGGGGGTTGCCTAGTGACTCTCCCGGTTTTGCAATGGATGGTAGGCCTCCGTCACCCTGGACTGTAGAACCATCACTTGTCTGATCAGTTTCCTGGTTGAGAAGGCAGGGGGACACTTCATTTGCATAATGAGCTCCAGGGCCCAGGGCTGGGAAGGGGCTGCTCCCGCCTGCTTCCTTCTCCTTGGGATTTGGACTTTTGGGCACTTCAAGTTGAGCTACAGGGTGCAGGATGGGTAACAAATAAATACCCTACAGTGAAGAATAGGGGGTATGAGGCTGCTGGCCCGGGTCCATTGCAGGAAGGCAGGCAGTGTGGGCGCCGAAGGCGGATGATGGCCAGAGCCTCTGTGGACCCAACTTCCTGCACATTGATTGGCTTATTCAACCAGTGTGTGGACTATGCCGGGAACTGGGCTGGGGTCTGTGTGCGCCACGATGGGTAAAATCCACGTGGTCTGGGTGTTTCCTTGTGACCGCAGTGTGGCTGTGGCCAGAGAAGAGCGGCTGAGCTGGGGTCGGAGGCTGGGATCTCGGCCGGGGGTCACCCCCACTTCAATCCACGCTGTGGTGCCCAGAGCCTCACCACGGTGCTGGACCCCTCTCCCGTGTGCGCAGTGTGGTGCTGGTCCAGAAGGAACCGCAGACCGTGAGGACGAGTGTGGGGCTGTGATGCTCAGGGTTTTGGGTGAGCACGGTGTGAACAGGTGACAAGGGCTGAGGGTCGTGGAGCAAGGGTGGGTGAGGGGAGACCCTGGGCCGTGCCGGGGTTCAGGCCAGCGTCTCCACATTGTCTGATGAGGCAGAGTGAGGGTGGGTGTGGGTGAGGGGAGACCCTGGGCCGTGCCGGGGTTCAGGCCAGCGTCTCCACATTGTCTGATGAGGCAGAGTGAGGGTGGGTGTGGGTGAGGGGAGATCCTGGGCCGTGCTGGGGTTCAGGCCAGTGTCTCCACATTGTCTGATGAGCCAGAGCGAGGGTGGGTGTGGGTGAGGGGAGACCCTGGGCCATGCCAGGGTTCAGGCCAGTGTCTCCACATTGTCTGATGAGGCATTCCAGCAACTAAAGACATGGAGCAGAGACCCCTGATGTTTGCATTTTTTAAAAAAGGTTTATTCATTTATTTGAAAGTCACTCTCTTTCTCTCTCTGTTTAACTCTGACTTTAAAATAAATAAATAAATCTTAAAAAAAGAGAAAGAGTGATGTAGAGAGAGAAGGAGAGGGAGAGAGAAACAGAGAGAGAGAGAGGTGTCTTCCATCTACTGGTTCACTCCCCAAATAACCACACAGCCAGAGCTGCACCGATCCAAAGCCAGGATCCAGGAACTCTTCCAGGTCTCCCATGTGGGTGCAGGGGCCCAAGGACTTGGGCCACCTTCAACTGCTTTCCCAGGCCATAGCAGAGAGCTGGATCAGAAGAGGAGTAGCCGGGACTTGAACTGGCACCCATATGGGATGCAGGCACTGCAGGTGACGGCTTTACCTTCTATGCCACAGCACCAGCCCTGATGTGTGCAATTTTAACATTAATTTCAAAACATGTGCTGATATAGAATTGCCATGTTTAAAATATCATGTATATTATATTACATTATATGAATATATTAGGTATTTACTATAAGTATGTTCAAATAGGATAGATAAAAAAGAAACTAGCAATTTTTAAACATGAAGTAATACTAACAACCCTTTTTCTTTTGTTTGTTAATGGTTCAAGGCCATGATTGAATATGTTCATCGTATTTCTTAAATCTTGGCAGGTCATTTTGTGACAAAGCAATTCAGTTATCAATTCTTAACCCTGGTTCACTAGAGCATTTAGCTTTGCTGTCTGACCACGGCTAGAAAAGGTATTTTGCAGAGATCCGGACACCCAAATGCAGCAAGCTCATCATTGGCTGCCTGTCCTGAGCCACAAAATTCATTGTTTTATCTCTACCAAATGCATGGACATCTCTGGTGAAGTTTATCATCTAGTAAACTTCCATTTTTTTCTGATGTCAACTGATCCTGAAAACCCATCCGAAGGTGTTGCATTTTTGGAATTTTAACCACTGGGTTAAAAATTCAATACTTTACTAGACAGACCCTAGGCAGGCTCGCATGTGCTTGCATTTTTAAGCATGTCTGTGTGAGACATTTTAGACGTAACCCACTGACATCCTTTGGGCAACAGCGTGAGATAAGTCTCACCTTGCAAGTACTCGCTTGCGGAGTGCCTGAGCCTTCTCTACTCAGACCTGAAAGAGGAACTTTCCAGAAGGTAGATCCAGGTGTTGATGTTTTGCAGCTGTGCACAGTCGCGTGCTACCCCAGAGCGCCAGCCAGTGGCCGCATGGTTTCCCCTGAGAAGCCAGAAAGGGGTGTTCAACTTAGATCTCCCCGAGCCCCTGGGTGGGCGACCATCTCTGGGCAGTGGTGATGGCAGCTGAAATGGTTGCGGTCACTTGCCGACTTGTTCAGAAAGGCTGGGCACACTCGTGTCACGAGCACAGCCCTGTCCCTGAACCCACACAAGCCGCAGCTCGGCGGAAGTGCCAGCTGGGAACCGGAAGTGGAACACAGGATGGAGGGTGCTGCGAGACGAAACGTGCGGGCGTCTTTGGAAGGTTCTCGGACAACGCGGATGAAGGAAAAAACACGCGTGGATTTTAGATCTTATTATTATTTAAAGCTTTCCTTATTCATTTTGAAAGAGTTACAGAGAGAAAGAGAGAAGGATCTTCCATTGGCTGCTTCACTCCCTAGATGACCACAATGGTCAATGCTGGACCAAGCTGAAGCCAGGAGCCAGGAGCTTCATCCAGGTCTCCCATGCAGGTGGCAGGGGCCCAAGCACTTGGGCCACCCTCTGCTGGTTTCCCAGGAGTATTAGCAGGGAGCTGGATCAGAAGTGGAGCAGCCGGGACTCGAACCAGTGCCCATATTCGATGCCGGCACTGCAGGTGGCGGCTTTACCTGCTATGCCACGGCGCCGGCCCCTCCAGCTTCCTCTTAACATAGAACCCTGAGAGGCAGCAGGTGGCTCAATTAACCAGGTTCCTCTGAGGGAGGGGGGATGGGTTACCAGTCTCTGGCCTCAGCTTCCACCCAGCCCTAGTTGCTGGAAGTATTTGAGAAGTGAAACAGCAAGTGCGATCTGTCTGTCCATCTCTCTCTGTCCTGGTCTCTCTTTCTCCATCAGTCTATCAAATTAAAAAAAAAAAAAACTAAAAGATAAGCTTGTTTTGCTGCAAAAACGTGTGAAATCGTGACTTTTTTCCATAACAATACTTTCCCTGAACTTTTTGAATGCTCCTGTGTGCATGCCTTTAGAAATTTTTGCAGCGAAATAAGCTAACCGTTTAATTCCAGTTTTCCCACAAATATTTAGAAGTCCCCATTCTCATGTGCCCATCCACAGATCAAAGTGAGCACTCTTTTATTCATAGAGTCTCCTTCTCCGAGGACCTCCTGCCTTGCCTCTCTGGGTCTCTGTCTTCCAGGGAGTAAGACACAAAATATAAGCAAGACCATCACCCCTCCTCCCATGACACTTGGGGGACATTGTGGGAAATAGGAAGTCCTTTGGTAACGAGAGAGAGGACGGGAGGCATCCTGCAGCCTGCTTCCCTGGCCAGGAGAGTCTCTTTGCCCCAGATGTGCCCACGGCGCCCATTTGATTCTTGGCTGGTGGCCCAGAGAGAATTTTTGATGTTGGCCATTTCCTGTTTCTCCAGCCTCATTTCTCATTCCATCTCCTTCCAGGCCACCAAAGGAGGTCCACCCAGGGGTCTCAGCCCTTGCTCCTTAGCTTGCATTGTTTTCTTTTCTTTTTTCCTAAGATTTGTTTCATTTATTTGAAAGGCAGAGCAGCAGAGACAGAGCGACAGAGACAGAGGGAGGTCTTCCATCTGCTGGTTCATTCCCTCAAATGGCTACAACAGCCAAGGCTGAATCAGGTCAAAGCCAGGAGCCCGGAACGCCATCCCGGTCTCCCACGTGGGTGATGGGGGCCCAAACACGTGGGCCGTCTTCTGCTGCTTTCCCGAGCGTATTAGCAGGGGGAGCCATATTAGAAGCACAGCACCTGGATCTGAACCTGAGCTGGGATTCGAACCTGGGATGATGGCATCATAGGCTGTGGCTTAACCCACTGCACCACCACAACAGTTTCCGTTCTCTCTTCTGACACTGCTCAGAGGCCCCGTTCCCACGGCTGGTATTCCCAGCCTGCCCGGCCTGCATGGCTTGCATGGCCAGCTGCCCTTCTCTGGTCTCCTGGGTGGTGGTGGGGAACCCTGAACACGTTTTAATCACAACCTTTTTCACCCTGTGTTGAAATATTGATCTTCCTGTCTGTCTGCTTACAAGGCTGAGCTGTTTTGGGGGTGGGGGAAAGAATGTTCTTGCAGAGGCCCCTGAACGAAGGCTCAGTGCGAGGAGCCCGTGGGTACCGGGGAGCCCAACCAGGTGCTAAGCTTTGCAGTGGGGCGTTCGGGCAAGAACAGGCGCATCTGCATGGGACGAGCCCGGGGCTCCCCAGCCAGGCCTCTTCAAGGCAGGCCATGCAGTGCAATCGCTCGCTGTCCTAGAGATGAGCCGCTCTCCGCCCCTCCAGCCCTCTCTTGTTTTCTGATGGCAAACACAGACCGGCACCGCTTCCTTCCAGCCGCCCTCCCACCCCCGCCCGTGCCCTTGACCTTTCCCAGGCGCCGCCCGCCCCTCTATCACAGTTGCATTAAGTCATCTCGTTGCAGTCAGTGCAACTCGACTGACTGAAGCTTTCACAAGCAATTGCTTTTATCTAAAATTTGAAGAACCCACTTTGGCAACAATTTTTATTCCAGCTGCGCGTTTCCAAAGCTATTAACTGTACTTTGTCCTCGGAACGGGGCCGAGCCCTTCCTCGGGGGTCAAATGCTCTTGGTGACAAGTCCAGCTCCGGAACGGCAGTACCCTCCTTCCCATCTGAGTCCCAGCCAGCGGGTGCCCGCCCCTCTGCTCCCCTCCCTGGGCCAGCCTGCCCGTGCCTTTGCCCCCCTGGAGTGGGCAGTTAGCACCGATTCCCTAGGGCAGTGGTAAACTCAGAATGCTCTATAGCAGGCAGGGCCCCTTGGGGCCTGGACTTCGGTCAAATGTCACTGATGCAAATTTCAAAGGGTCAGTCACCATCCTAGATGGTCTGGGGCGGCTACGTGGGCATGTAGCCTGTGCACCTGCTAATGACAGAGAGCCGCCGTGGGGTGGGTAGAGGAGGATGGAGGGCATGAGATGGGCAGATCCCAGTGAGGGAGACTGAACAGTGGGTCCTGGTTCTCCACTGCCCCCCACCCTCATCCGCACCCCTGCTGTCAGCTTCAGTGCCCCCCACACCCCCGGGCCCAAGCCTCTTCTTTCGGCTGGGCTCATGGCATACTTTGGCTGGAAGTACTTGGGTGGAGGGGGAAGTGTGCCCGCTAGAAGGCTGACCCTTGAGAGTGCCGTGGGTCCCTGCTGGTTGGCATCACTGGGAGAAGGGCTTGCTCCCGGCAGCTTCACCGTGCTAGCCCGAGTCCCGGAGTGAACACAGGGGGAGCAGACCTGAGTCTGAGACAGGGCAGATGCCATGTCCAAAGACATCTGCACCTTCAAGCAGAGAACGCCGATGACAGGGGATGTCTGGCTGTCGTCCCGAGCTTTGGACTGGCCTGTGCCACACCAGGAAGTGGCCCATACCATGTCTTGGTGGAAGAAGGTGCGGTGTGGCCTTGTTGCTGGGCAAACTCTGATTTCTCTTTGGCTACAGGCATCTCTTTTCTGGAATAACAGTAACAATTCGATGCACAGCAGCACCATTTATGCCACACGTCCGGTGCACCAAGTTCTAGGCACCTGCATGTGTGCTGTCACTTCATCGTCACAACAGACCCTATGGGAAGGTGTCACCAGTGTCACCAGCTTTCCGGGGAGTGAATGGGGGTTGACAGAGGTTCTGGGATTTGCCCAAATTCGTAGAGCTGGGGTGCGGTGCAGTGAGATGGTGAATCTAGCACCCGCATTCTTGGCTGCCCCTAACCGTGTCTTGCCTGCTCTTCTCGCTGTTGCTTTCCATGGATCCAGAAAGGAGGTGTGCGTGATCCTCTCACTTAGCCCGACTCTGAGCTAGCGTCAGACGTGTCCGTAGGAGTTTGCTTCTCACCTCTAGGCTCTGGGAGTGAGCAGGGTGGGGGTTCCTCCCGCGAGACTACCTCACACTTCATCGAGCAGGTGGAGGAGCCATGGCTTGCATGGTGTGTCTCCTCACCCCAAGGCCAAGGTCAAGGCCAAGGCAGTGTCACCCTGGGCTGTGGTCCTTCCTGAGACTACTGACCCAATGGTGGGCACAGGGTAGCAGGTGGGTGCCCGACCCTGTCATGCGGCAATGCAGTGGGCACCTGAGACCCAAGAGCCGTGTGCTCAGGTCAGAGATGCGTCACTGAGTGCTAGCGAGGGTGGCCTGTGGCCTGTGACAACAGAGATGCTGCCGAGGTTCAGGACATGAAGACAGGACAGCACCATGACCCAGGCTGGACGTCCCGGGGCCGATGTCCCGCGTGCCTAAGGCCACCTTTGAGGCTTGTACTCCACATCCTCCAAGCTCGCCTGTATCCCCCCCTCCTCTCCTCCTCTCCCCTTCCCCCCTAATCTGCTCAACAGCATTTATGAATCTGGATGTGCCAGTTTCTAAGATAAGCGCTGGGGCGTGGACCACCTCCGGCTTACAGACTGGGTGTTTGGCGCCTGTGCCTTCTATCCCTTCAGGACTGACGGACGTACCCCCACCTCCGAGGCCGACCCGTGGAAGCCCCTCTTCTCCTTTCCCACCAAACCTGGGTGGTAGAGGGTGGCAGGTGGCAATCCCACAGCACACAGCTCCCAGCCTGGGGAGGGAGAAGGGGCTGGAGGAGGACAGGAGGAGTGGGAGGTGCAAGAGAAGGGGAAGAGTAAATTGCCCAAGACACGAAACAAAGGCAGTTGCATACATCGCAGCCTAATCTTATATAAATAAGGCCGACGTAGCTGTTTTAATAGGCTCCGGAAAGCCAACGGCATCCAAAGGGACCAAGTCCTGCTAACAAATGAGATGCAGATTCTGGGAGAGAAGCAGACAGGAATGTTGGAAGATGGGCTGTGTTTTCTTAATTAGGCTGAAGGTGCCGGAGCCCAGCCTAGACTGAGTGCGGGACAGAGAGCCCAGGCGAGCTCCTGGTACCCAAGTGAGAGCAAGGAGTCTCCAGGTGCCAGCATCAGTCTCCAGCAGGGCCCCGCAGAGCCCCCCAAAAGCCTCGGGAGCCAGGAGAGAGCCGAGGTCAGACGCTTGTGTGTCTGTCTCCAGCTGCCAAGGCTGAGGCATTGCCAAGAGCAGAGGCAGTGGGAGTGCTGGTGTGGGAGATGGGGGCGTGGGCTCTAGGATGATGAAGGTGCAAGCTGGGTGAACTAAGGCGTGTGTGTGTGTGTCACAGCTGGACAAGATCAGAGGGATGGTCATGGGGTGGGGGGTTCCAGGAGTGGGCTTTTCAGAGGCCTCAAGCTCAAGCCCCAGGCCTGGCTGTAGTTGGGTATACGTTTGCAGGCTGGATGTCTCCCAAAGACCTTGTGTTACAGGCTTGGTCCCCACAGCCTTGCCCTCATGTTACTAAGAGGATGGAAACTCCATCCAGTTGTACAGTTGGAGGTGGGGCCTGTGGGGGTGATGATTGGATTGGATTTGGTCATTGGGGTGGAGCCCCCACGATTCATCACCGGTGACCTGACAGGAACACACGCCACCTCTTGCCACGTGGCACTCTGCGTGGCCTCGGGGCTCTGCTAGCAAGAGCATCACCAAGGGGGCCTGCCCTATGTTGGACTGTGAACCTCCAAAACCGTGAACTCAAATAAGCCTCCTTCCCGCAAAAAACATAGTTGCCTCAAGTGTTTCCTTATAGCAACAGGAAGCCCCTGTGGATCCAAAGGCCTCTCTGTGCCCTTGGCAGGTCTGGGTAGCACTGTGGCTGCCAGGTGACACGAGCAACATGAGGGTTTGTCAAACAATAGAAAATAACACGAGGAAGCTTCTAGAAGGCCTTGGAAAATGTAATTCAAAGATGAGTTTATTCTGGGCCAAAAAAAGTATTTTTAAATCTGTGCGTTTGAGAAGTCTGAAAAGTCCATGGGAAGGGTAGGCCTTTGGCACCCTTGGGACGTCCACATCTCCTATCTGAGAGCCTGGGCTTGAGTTCCGGCTCTGCTCTTGATTCCAAGTTCCCAGTGCACTAATGTGCACCCTGTGAGGCAACAGCGATGGCTCTAGTGGTTGGGTCCTGGCCACCCACATGGGAGACTTGGGTGGAATTTCTCACGTCCGACTTCAGCTGGGCCCAGCTCTTGCTGTTGTTGGCCTGTGGTTGGATGATCTCTCTCTGCCTCTCTCTGTCTCTGTCTCTGTCTCTCTCTGTGTGTGTGTGTGTGTGTATGTGTGTGTATGTGTTTCTCTGCCTTCTAAGTAAAAGAAAAAAAAGTGTATGGAAAAATAAGATGACCGAATTATGCATGGCTTTCAAATTCTTTATACTAATATAAATTTTAATTCAATTTTCCCGCAAATTTTTTATAGCACTATTCTGTAATTTAAAAAAAGGAAGCAGGGGGCTGGTGCTGTGGCACAGTGGGATAAGCCCCACCCTGTGACACTGGCATCTTGTACGGCTCCAGTTCGAGTCCCGGCTGCTCCACTTCCCCTCCAGCTCCCTGCCAATGCGCCTGGGAGAGCAGCAGAGGATGGCCCTGGTGCTTGGGGCCCTGCACCCATGTGGGAGACATGGATGGAGCTCTTGGACGCGCGCGCTCTCTCTCTCTGTCTCTCTCCCTCCCTCTCTCCATCTCTCTCTCCCTCTCTCTTTGTCTCTCATTGTAAATGCCTTTCAAGTAAATAAATAATCTTAAAAAATATTGGGGAAAAAGGGAGAAAGACTGCACTGGGCACATCCCCAGGAAGCCTGCGTGCAGATGGGAAGGCGAGCAGACCCCTGGATGCCGTGCGTGGGAGAGGTCAGATGGGGTTGGGGGGGGTACATTTGCTGAGTGTGACTTGAGAGCAGTGTGGGAAGCACCCATGCACTGGGATAGCGGGGTGGGGGAGGGCAATGACCATGAGCTCCGCCTCTGGGGAGAGTGGGGTGGGTGGGGTGGGCTCCAGGGAAGCAGGGGTGGCAGGGGATGTCCCAAATCAGCCCTCCCACAAGCTCCTGCATCCCAGGCAGGGCAGTGGAACCTCCCCATCCCCAGCCCACCCCCAGGGACCAAACCAAGTGCTGATGCATCGAGCAAGCTCCTGTGTTCTGAGCTTGCTCCTTTTGTTTGTGCTGCAGAGAAAGAAAAGAAAGCAAGCAAGCAAGCAAGCAAGCAAGCGAGGGTGGAAGCGCTGACGCTCAGAAGGCAAGACATACAGTGGGCTCTTCGTGAACCTGAAGGTTCCTAACTGCATCGTGGCCTCCAACCATCAGCCAACAAACCAGGCAAGCAGCCAACCAGGGATGGGTTACAACAGCAGCAACTTTGCAGACAGAGCTTGGGTTAACGAGACGTGGCTGTGGGAGTAGGGGTGGAGAGGTCTCCCAGGGGCCTCCGAGGTTTCTTCTGGAATCTGAAGCCCAGATTTTGGGGCTTGTGCACACTCCTGGGCAGAGCCCCTCCCCCCTCCCCACGCTGCCTGCACCTGCTTGGAAGGCTCTGCATAGCACACTGGGGCCCCGCGGGAGCCGGCAGGGAGAGCCAGCTGTCCTTAATGACTTTCTCTTGACCTGCTGCTGTTAGGAGCAGTTGTAAGTCGGCAGGGAATCGGCCTTCGGCCTGAGAGAGCAAAAGCTCCCAACAGTGGGTTTTGTTTTCTGGAAGTAAATTAATTGAGCAGCCCTGGGTAGAGCTGGGAAGAGGCAAGAGAGAAACCGAGCAGGGAGACGCAGAGCGCCAGGTACTCGGGCCAGGGCGAGAAGCAGCTGGAAGAACAGGGAAAAGAGTTGCAATAATTATGATGGATTCATAGCACTAATGAAATGAACAATCACCCGAGACCTCAGCTGCCTCCAGGCCCCCCACCTCCCGGGCTGCAGCCAGCTGTGGAGTGCTGTTCGAAGCACCTGCTATTTCAGGGGCACCCACCCAACTGGGCCAGGCTGTGCACTCCTCCCAGCACTCCCCCCGCATCCACACCTGGGAGTACCAGGGACAGATCTCCGACACAAACCCAGCCGTGGGTCCAAGGTTCCCCGGGCAGCTGCTGGGTAGAGGACCGGAAGCCCCTTCCCTCTGCCACAGGCTCGGGGGATAAGGGCAACACCTGTATTTGGAGCTAAGGGATGGGGAGTGGGTCTCTGGTCACCGCCATTGCCGTCTCCGGGAAGTTGCCTTCTGCCTCCACGCCAGGGCTTGGGGGAGTAGCTTTCTCCGCAGGAGGGAGCAGAGCTCAGGTTCCTCTGAATCCTGATGCTGCTTGGTGAGCAGCTCTCCCCCTCCCCCCAAGACACAGACAGAGGCCATCGCTGGCCTCCCAGGATGGACAGAGGGATGGGGGACCATCTCAGGCTATAAACAGGAAGTACGAGGTCGGGGAGAAAGAGAGAGAGAGAGAGAGAGAGAGAGAGAGGCCCTCCCAGTTATTTGCAGCTTCTTAAGAGGGTAGAAAGGGAGTGGTTACGTGATACCTGCCCCAGGTCCCAGGTGCGGGGAGGGACATCCTGGGAAAGGGGTTATTTGACTGACAGGTGGGCAGATAGGATTACTTAGGGTGGGGAGGTGTGGCTTCCCGATCCTGGCCCTAATCCAGCTCCCTGCCCTATGCATCCCAGGTCCCTCTGAGGGTTCCCAGCTCAGACCTGGGTCCGTCCCAGCTGAAATTTGGTCTCCTCTGCTTGGTTTCCTCCACCTCCCTCGTCCTTGGGATTCCGTTACCTCTTGTTGTCGCTGGTGTTCTGTTTGCTTTCTGATTTAGCCTCTCGGCGGCTGGGGAATCGAATCCCCACATCTAGACGGAGTTTGACGTAGATTTTAATGCCATCTGAGAGGTGAGAACAGCTTGGGAAACACAGCTTAGAAGTCCTTATCTTTGCATTTCCAGAACGTTCTGAGGCTTACAGACGTGGACACTTGGACGTCGGCTGCTAGCTCCCTGGACTCCGTCTCTCTCGTTCGTCCTGGATCTTTTTTCTCAGTCGAGATGCGCTGCCAGTCTCTTTAGACAACATCAGGTCTGCAAAGCTCGCTTCAGAGAAGTGGGCGCACGGATCTGCCACATTCGACTTGTCGAAACCTCGCGACCGCGCTTTGGCTTTCTCCAGGCGTTATTAACAACCGGCCTTGTGTTTGGAGACCATTTTTTAATTTTGCAAGGCTCTCGTGAGAACGCCATCAGGGAGTTGTCAGATGGAACAGTGCGGAGGAAGACGTCGGGCCACGGGGCAGGTGTGAGACGCAAAGGTGAGAGTGCCGTTTTACAAGCAATGACACCAAGGTGTAGCGTAATCAGAGGCGAGTTGGCTTAACACTGTGGCAAAACCCAGCGGCTTTGGGAAAAGGCAGCTTGGGGCTGAAGCCAGGCTTTGGTTGACTGGTGTGACAGGGGGCCCAGTGCTTAGAGCTGTGTGAGCCTCCTTGTGCATAAAAAAGACAAAAAGGAAAATGGTGACAGTTTTGCTTATATCCGGGGATTTTGTGAAGATGAAGGGAGCACTGAGCCTGGCACACTGTGGCGCTCACCCTTGGTAGCCACGTGACGCGGGAAAGACCAGCACAGAGATGGGTACACACCACCCCTGGTTAGAAGTTTTTGCACCTGCCTCGTGTCCATATGTGATCATCCTATCCTGAGCCAAACGAAAAAGGAGTCCGAGGTTCAGAGGAAAACTTTAGACCCCCTGTTCTCCTTCCAATCCAATTTACCAAGGAGCCTTCTAGACCCCAGAGAAAGGAAGTCTTCCCCAAGACACACAGCTGTTTAGGAGGAATGACACAGGGACCAAGTACCCTGGCAACTGAGGGGTTTCCAAGGTCCCAAGACCTTAAGAGCTAAGACTTGGGACCTAGGACAATGTGGACAAACTCAGAAATGGACCTAGGACAATGTTGGGCAAAACCAGAAATGGATGGATTACCATAGGCAGCAATGAAGCAAGAGTCTGGCCCCTGGTTTCCAGCCAGACCGGCAGCCTTTTTGCTTACAAAGCAGGTGATCTCCTGTTGGTGTTTCCCACCTGGGTTCTGGCCCGTCCTCTTCTGTTCTCACCTCCACAACCATCCCGGGGTGCGTGTTGAGCTCGCAGCCTGGGGAAGCGTTGGGGCCGTGGAAGGGGTGTTGGGTGCTCCGTAGCTGGAGCTCCGAGTCAGGGTGGACCTGCCCCTGTGATGATGGCTGTGTTGCCTCTGGTTGTGATATGCAGAGGCCCTGCATCCGGGCCACGCAGAGGTGACCAACAATAAGAAACATCAGTGGGCGCCTTTGCTGGTTGGAGAGGGAAGGAATGCCTGCCATCAGGCTGAAGATACAAACGGAGAGAGAGAGAGCGATGGGCGAGTTTGCCAGCAGGAGCCCTGTGAGTGACATGCCATGCCTTCTGCTGGATACGCTGAAACAACAAGGCCGGTGACTCTAACATCCAGCAAAGAACGCCTAGAAACTGGTCCGAGAAGCATAAGCAATCCATCAGAGAAAATCAGAAGCCTTAACAGGAGACATTCAAATGCTCAAGAAGGTACAAAATGTTAGTGACCAGAGAAATGTCTAAATTCTCACATGGAAATTTTTTTTTAATAAATAGATCTTTATTTTATTTTTATAAGATTCATTTATTTATTTGAAAGTCAGAGTTACAGAGAGAGAGAGAGAGAGAGAGAGAGAGGTCTTTCATCTGCTGGTTCACTCTCCAGTTGGCTGCAACTGCCAGAGCTTAGCCGATCCTAAGCCAGGAGCCAGGAGCTTCCTCCAGGTCTCCCATTGGGTGCAGGGGCCCAAGGACTAGGGCCATCTTCTACTGCTTTCCCAGGCCATAACAGGGAGCTGCATCAGAAGTGGAGCAGCCGGGACTCGAACCAGAGCCCATGTGGGATGCTGGCACTGCAGGTGGCAGTTTTACCTGCTATACCACAGCACCGGCCCCACACGTGGAATTTTGAACCAGGACCAAGGGCGTGGAAAACCATTGCTCCAATTCGACTACAAGAACTTAAAAAAAAGAAAAAAAAAAAAACACCCTGTCCTCTGCTCACAATCACTTCTGACAGATGGAAATGCCCAGCACTGACCAAAGCCACGAAATCGAAACGCCTGGAGCAGCTGGAATGTTCCTACTCTGCTGAAGGCCGAATACACAGATGCGACCCACGAATTAGCCGTTTCACCCCTCGGTGTGGACCCCCAACCAACATGAGCTCCTCTGAGTACCAAGACATATGCAATGTTTAGACATGGACCAGAAGCGACTTGAGTGTGCATTAACAGTAAGATGAGGCCGGTGCCGCTCACTAAGCTAATCCTCTGCCTGCAGAGCTGGCACCCCTTGTTCTAGTCCCAGTTGGGGCGCTGGTTCTGTTCTGGTTGCTCCTCTTCCAGTCCAGCTCTCTGCTGTGGCCAGGGAGTGCAGTGGAGGATGGCCCAGCTCCTTGGGCCCTGCACCCGCATGGGAGACCAGGAGGAAGTACCTGGCTCCTGGCTTCGGATCCGCGCAGTGTGCCGGCCATGGCGGCCATTTGGGGGATGAACCAACGAAAGGAAGACCTTTCTCTCTGTCTCTCTCTCACTGTCTAACTCTGCCTGTCAAAAACAACAAGAACAAAAAACAGTAAGATGAACCAATATTTACGATAGAGTGACACGTGGAACGCTACCCGGCGATGACACGAGCGACGTAGTCAACCGGAACCCCCTGGGTGAGACGCAGAAAGGCACAAGTGCTAAGTAGGCACAACGGAATTCTGCGGCTTTAGAAATGATCGTGCTGCTGCTCCCCGGGGAGTGGGGACCCCGAGGGAGCCCTGGGCCGAGCTTTCTGATATGCTCATGCCCTTCCGTCTGGGCGGTGCTCACGCGAGCGAGTCGACCTGGTGGAAGTTCACTGAGCGGGGGCCCTTATCCTGCGAATGCGTCCCTGTGTGTGCGTGGCTCTCCAATACAGACATGCATCTGAGAAGCAGCCGATGCGCTGTTCCACTTGGTGCCTTTCGGCCATGGTCAAGGTCACTGTGAAGCTACAGGGACACGGCCCTGCTACTCAGAGTGACGGTGCAGAGGAAGGTGCCCGTTCACACCTCCCCCACAGCAAGCTGGGTGCTCCACACCTGCCACCTTCTCCCCAGGGACGTGGACATGTTTGCTGTCTGCCCTGGGCTCCAGACCACCAGAGCCACCTGTTCTAGAACTGAACAAGTTGACCCCGTCAGTCTCCTCTTCACTTCCAGGCCACATCATGCTTCCCCCACCCCCGGCCCCCCACTCAACCCTTCCCCCATTTGTCCTTGGTTTTCACGACAGCCCATTCGGGCCAAGTCCTATTTGGCGACAAGTCGTCAGAACAGCTCAGGCCTTAGTTCTGGTGTATGATTTAAGCAAAAAAAAAAAAAAAAAAAAAAATTTGACTGGGGAAATTAGATGGAGGTGATGATTGCAGCTAAAGTGCCTTTTATTGAGGCTTTTGGAAAACATCAATGTCATCAGAGCTGTCAAAACCAGACACAGGAGAAAATAACAGGACCAAAGGCGGGCCAGGACGCACGCTGGGGCTGCACTCACTTGGAATTGGCCTTCCTGTTTGTCATTTTTTTTTTTCCTGGTAGGTAATGGGGCGCAAGAGGGAGGAGAGGACAATGGGAAAAGGAGGGAGGGAGGAGCACGCTGGGGAATCCGGGTGAAAAAAAATCCACGGAGCCTGACCAGTGCTGTTTATTTTTTACTCCTCTAGAGTGTTGACAACATCCCCACAGCCCCTGAGCACCTCTAGAGTGTTGACAACATCCCCACGGCCCCTGAGCACCTCTAGAGTGTTGACAACATCCCCACAGCCCCTGAGCACCTGAGATGAGAGAGACCTCAAAGGCACACCTTGGCCTGCAGCCGGGGTTGGGGACAGTGGGTCAGGCTGGACCGGCTGGTGGAGGATGCGTGGCACCCGGGCTGTCATGCCGGCAGCCGCCAATCAGTGGGGTCTGCCCTTGGCAATGCTTGGGAAGCAAACCTGCCCCAGAAGGACCTGCCTGTCACTTAGAGACTTAGAGACTTGGAAATGTGTGAGACACTGGCTGGTCCTCAAAGAAGACCGTGGTGCAGCCTTGTCCTAGAGAGGCTCACGGCTGGGAGTTTAGAACCAGGAAGGAAACATGGATGGAGATCTGTAACCGAAGGAAATTCTACCTGCAGGAAACAGTTGAAGCTTGAGGCTGAAATCAGTAGATTAGTGGATGAGCAGAAAGGACAGGTGGCATGGCAGCTGCGGTTAGGCACAACCAGAGCAGGCTGGGACAGCTGCCTCTTGCTGCAAGTGTCTGGGCTGGTGGTGGGCAGCCAAGAGACAGCAGGTGGCTGCCCAGTAGGAGGTGGGAGCTCAGGGCAGGACGTCCAGATCCTTGGTTCTAGACCAGGGATGGTCAAAGGGAATCCATTAAACCTGGACCCAGGTCACTGGGGACAAGTATGACCGTCAAGATCCAAAGCTGGAGGCCAGTCTCAGAGGGGTAGCAGTTTGCAGGGTAGAGTAGCGTTGAGTAGCAAGGAAGAGCTCTGAGACTCTGATCCAAGGGTGCTCAGGGCACCTCTCTGAGGTTAATGTCAATCCCCATTCCGGAAGCGGGCGGGACTGTATCTGGGAGTTGAGCGGCTGTGGCTCTGCACATTGGCAGGAGGTTAGAGCAGTGTCGCCCCCGTACCCTCTGTCCACAATCTGCTGTGTGAGCTCAGACCAGACCAGGCTACCAAAGCTTGGAGGTTAGAGAAGGGAGAGGTTGTTTGAGGCGGAAGTCCTGGTGGAGGCTTTGTGGAAGAGACAGGTTCCATGTCCCAAAGTGTCCATCTCTTCCCTGGTTCCCACGGATTGAACCCAGCCATCTCATAACCCAGGTGGAGAATCCAGAACCTGTAAAATTCAAAATAATCCGAAATCTGAAACTTGCCAGGCACCAGCCTGACTCCACGAGTGGAAAATTCCACACCCGACCTCCTGCAGTGGGTTCCAGGCAAAACACAGGCGCACCGATGATTTCTACAACATTACCTTCGTCCCCTGTGTGTAAGGTGTACAGAACATATAAATGAATTTCATGGGCAGACTTGGGGTCAGTACCCAGGACACCTCATTATGTCTATGCAAATATCCCCAAATCTGAAACAATTCCAAAACCGGAAACACTTCCGGCCACAGGAATCTTGGATAGGAGCACCCCATGCGGGTCTGAACACAGCATCGAGATCTCACATCAGCAAATTCTCGGAGCTACACTCCCCCTGGGAGGACGCTCTTTCCGCATTTGAGATGAGAATGTGGACTAGACCTTTCCCTAGATTTGGCATCACAGCTGGGTGTCCCTGCCCGGAGCGTTTTCCCTCTCAACTCTTTGTCATTCCTGGCTTCTTATCTGCTTTCTCAGATCTCTAAGGACAGGAAATTTGCCTCGGTTTTTTTTTTTCTTCATAGTATATACATCTGGGAAACCACCACCCAGAACGGACTCGACAAATACGTATCCAATGAGTGTACGAGAAACAGCCCATATGCCCCGATACCTGCCCATCAAGAGAGCCCCTCCATCCCAGACCTCGGCCCCTGCCACTGCTTCCTCGTTCATACTGTTGGGTACCGGAACCATCTTCCCTGGGGCAGAGTGGAAAGAAATCGATTCCTCACCTCAAGCATGGTAAATCCAGAGGCACGCAGCCCACAGCCGGAGTTAGCTGTGCACAGAGGGCCAGGCGTCAGCCCTGATGACAGGGGACACACGGCCAGGGCTGCAGGCTTCCAGAGCTGGCTTCCTGCTGGACGCCGCCAGCCACCTCCCCACATCTTGCAGACATAGGAAACTTGGCTCAGGAGCCAGGTGCATTAGGCCATTTTGGCCAAAAAGAAAAAAAAAAAGAAGGAAAGAATTGTATGCACTTATTGGATTGTGGCAGGTGCTGTCGCCCATCTCTGTGCCCGGCACCCGCCACCACCATGCTTTGTCAGTGGGAGATCTGCAGATGGTTGAAGGACTGGGGACAGGGGCCTGGCGAGCCCTCAGCAGTCTGTCTTTCTTGGGCTCCTCCTTCCTTCTCTCTCTCCACTCCCCAACCCTCTCTCTTCCTCTCCTCCAGTCTCTGCTCCCCAGGCAGGCACCTCGTCCACTGCCAGCTCGCTCTGTGCCACAGCTCATCCCCGTTCTTTGCTCTTCCCCCATTTGCCACCACTTGGGGCGCCACTTCCCCACGCCCAGACTGATCACCTTGAGTGAGACATCCTGGTGAGCTCCTGTGGCCTCGTTAACTCTTCAAGGGGACTCCAGGTCGATTCTACTACCCTCATTTGCCAGCTGAGTGAACGGAGCAGGGAGGTAGCTGCTTCCCGAGTTAACCTGTTTGGAAACGACAGTCTGGGTTCTCTGGTAGGAACTTCCAGCCCAAGTTCAATGTCTTTCCCATCAGGGAACAGCTGCCCCCCGGGGCCAGGGAGCTGCCATGGCTGTCACAGGCAGAGCATGGATTCCCGTCTGTGCATCCTCTCCCAGGCAGCTCCTTTTCTGCGTCCACCTTGGACAGAGGCAGCAGCAGCAGGGCATGCGGGGTGAGGGGGAGGGGTGGTGAGAGGGGACCCTGTTGCCTTATTTTCCTTGACACTGTGGGGAGAGCTTGCTGTCAGTGAGGAGAGAGTTTTGGCCTGGCCAGTGGGCAGCTCCATTAGCAGATGTGTTTGGGTGGTTGACTTCATTATTGCAGATTAATTGAAAACCAGGAGTGAGACTGGATGCAAGGGCTTCATTGCACTCTTGCAAAAGCCGACCTTCTGGTCTGAGTGATGCAGGAAGCCCCACTGCGTCTACAAACCTTTCATTCTCTTCGGGAATCTTCTCTCAAATGCATAGCCTGGAGTTTTGCAAGCCCAGTGCAAAGTCACTGTCTCTAATGGCCTTCCTCGCTGGCCTTGGGCCATTTGATCCAGGCCTCCTTGTTGGCACTGCACCCAGGCTTTCGTCACTGGCGCCCAGTCCCCGGCCAGTGTGTCCTCCATCAGAGGAGCACAAAGATGAACATGCTTCCCTGAGAAACAGATCAGCCCAGGTTACAGTCCCACCTTCGGTTGACTACACACTCTGAACGCGTTCCCTCTCGTGTTTAAATGAGAGACATCCTATGCACCCTTCTGGTAGAGCCAGCAGACCCATGACCGGCACCTCTTCCGACACCCGACTCATCTCAACAGTGAGCCCTGCCCTGCCTCCTGACCCATTGGGCCCAAACCCAGGGTTGCAGAAACATTGGAATATCACCTTTCAAATCCTGGTCCTCACTTCCCTTCTACGTTTTTCCATCAACACACACACACACACACACACACACTCACTTCCGAAGCCTTAGGAGTGTGCTGGCTAATTTGTGACAGTTTGAGGCCGTGACTTTGTTACGTGTGGTTAACTGTACCCTGCAATTCAGGACGAGATGGCTGCGAAGTGGCAGTGGAGTCCCGGGCTCCCAGGGCCTTTGAGTAACAGAAGGGCACGCGCTGAGCCAGTCCAGGTGCTAATTACTCCATGTGAATTCTCTCCCTCCCCAGCACTCTGGGGAGGCCTAGACCAGCTTAAACAATGCTTAGTCGCCTGTAATACACGTGACCTGAGGCTGAATCCACTTGGCCTTTCTTCCTTGCCAAGGAAAAATCGGGTCTGTGGGGTCTGGGGACCGAAGGGTCTTCTCTGTGCAATCTGCAAGGACTAGGGCTGAGGCTCAGGCAATGCATTCTTCTTCTTCTTTTTTTTTTTTTTTTTTTTTTTTAAGAAAAAAGAGTCTTATTAATTTGGCAGGAGTCAGGAACTCAATCCAGGTCTCCCACATGGACAGCAGAGATCCAATCCCTTGAGCCGTCTCTGCTGCCTCCCAGGGTCTGCGTGAGCGGGAAGCTGGAGCCAGCAGTCGGGGTTGGAATTCACACCCGGGCGTATTCCTGCTGCCAGAGCTCAGCCCCGGGGCTGATTTTACCCGCAGGGGAAGCTGGGAGACGTGGTCTGGCTGTGCTCCCACACGGGGAGGCTGGGCGAGGCCGGCAGCTGGACAGGTGCTCGTTTCCCAGGTGAGAAAACGGGTGGGCACACAGCGTGCACGCAAGACTCCCTTTCTGAATGTGGGCCCTCGTTTCGTGTCTCTTCAACCTCCTCAGGACTGTGTGTTTAAATTTCCAAGAGTGTTATCGGAAATATGTATTTTTTGTTGAAAAAACAATTGGGCTAGCATTGTGGGGTAAAATGTTAAGCCTCCACCTGCAGGGCTGGCATCCCATATGGGTGCCAGTTCGAGTCCCAGCTGCTCCACTTCTGATCCAGCTCTCTGCTGTGACCTGGGAAAGCAGTGGAAGATGGTCCAAGTCCTTGGGCCCCTGCACCCACGTGGGAGACCCAGGGGAAGCTCCTGGCTCCTGGCTTCGGGTTGGCGCAGCTCTGGCCGTTTCAGCAGTGAACCAGCAGATGGGAGACCTCTCTCTCTTCCCTCTCCCTTTTTCCCTATGTATTTCTGCCTTTCACATAAATAAATACATTTGAAAAATAGCCAAGCCCAGGTGACATCTGAACCCAGTGAGAATAACCAGAGCAATGCTTCTCAGCTGGAGCATGTGCTCACCCATCGGGCAATGCCATACCTGGGATACGCACGGCGCCCCTGAGCCCTTGGTCTCTGCCCCATACTAACTCCTTTACCAGAGTTTCCTACTGAAGCACCCCCCCCCATATATGTCAGAAGGCACAATCTGCATGGCTTTGTAAGGTGAGAAGGGAGATTTCAAGGACAAATCCATCTAAGGACAAATCCTTAGACACCCAGGGTTCAAGGCCACTTGTCTTAGTTTAAGCAGTGGACAAATTTGAGATAATTTGGAACTGCTTTTTCAAAAAAAAAAAGATTTATTTCTTTATTTGAAAATCAGAGTTACACAGAGAAGGAGAAGCAGAGAGAGAGAGAGAGAGAGAGAGAGAGAGAGAGGTCTTCCATCTACTGGTCCACTCTCCAAATGGCCACAACGGCCAGAGCTGCACCGATCTGAAGCCAGGAGTCAGGAGCTTCTTCCGGGTCTCCCACGTGGGTGCAGGGGCCCAAGGACTTGGGCCATCTTCTACTGCTTTCCCAGGCCACAGCAGAGAGCTGGATTGGAAGTGGAGCAGCCAAGTCTCGAATGGGCACCCATATGGGATGCCGGCACTTGCAGGCAGCGGCTTTACCCGCTACGCAACAACAATGGCTCTGGAATTGCTTTTTAATGAAAAAAAAAAAAATCAGTGATGAATTTACGTGTCAGTTCTGATGAATCCTTATTCAAATTACTCTAAGTAAAAACTCATATTTGGGATCTTCCTGCATGTCTCTGTTGGTTGTTAATGTTCTATACATTTCCGGAACTCAGCCTTGGGAGAATCACTCTCTCTCTCTCTCTCTCTCTCTCTCTCTCTCTCTCTCTCCCCCTCCCCACCCCCGGCTGCAAATCTCTCTCTGCCTTCAGGGGTGGTTTTGCAGGTCTCCAAGGCCCGTCTCATCCTATCTGGGCAGTCTGGAGCAACTTCCGGCCTTCTTTTAGCCTGCAGGTCCCCCTGCAGTCCACCAGGCACAGTAACATCCTGCTTGTTTCTCTTAGCACATCCAGAGAACGCCACTCCGGCTCCTGCTTTCTGCATTTTCTAGATTGAGCCAACCAGTTCAATGTGCAGAGTGACCGGGGCTGGGGTTAATCAATAATTTTCCCACAGCTGGTTCTCTCTGCAAACGTTTAGCACCTGTCTTGCCGTAGAAGCTGCCCTAGGAACAGAGCCCAGCCTGGCAGTGTCTCTGTCTAACAGAGCGGAGCATTTGCACACTAACTGGTTTCCTCTTGAAACTACTCATGCACTGACCCACGCTGTGGTGGAGTGGGTGAATGAGCTACTGTCCGTGATACCGGCACCCCGGTGAGTGCTGGTTCCAGACTTGGCTGCTTCACTTCGGATCCCGCTCCCTGCTAATGCGCCTGGGAAAGCAGCAGCAGATGGCCCAGTGCTTAGGTCCTTGCCACCTACATGGGAGACCTGGATTGGAGCTCCCGGCTCCTGTCTTACACTTGGCCCAGCCTCAACCATTGCAGCCATTTGGGGAGTGAACCAGCAGCTGGAAGATCTCTCTCTCTCTCTCTCTCTCTCTCTGTCTCCCTGTCTCTCTCTCTCCATCTTCCTCTCTCTCTCTTTCTCTGTAATTATGCCTTTCAAGTAAATATATAAGTATTAAAATCACTCATGCCTAGTGACTTGTTTCCTTAGTTTCTATTGATTGATTGATTTTTTTTCCATTTTCTTTTCTAGTTGTTCTTTGCTGTCAACAGATGACCTCACTTCTGACAGTATCTTCACCCAATTACCCTTTGAAAACACTTTTGCTTGGGTTTGAACTCCCTGTGGACCTGCGAGGCACTGAACTGATCATGTCCTTAGTACCTCTCTAGCCTTTACCATTGGGATCCGCATATTTCTGCTAACATGATGAGCACTCAGCAAACCACCAGTGTAAGCAAGAGCTCGGAGTGTTGTTGACAGCTCACCGAATTTCCCCCAATCTGAGGCAAACCTAACTAAATACTCTGTTTAGGGGCCGGCGTTGTGGTGCAGCAGGTAAAGCTGCTGCCTGCAGTGCCAGCCTCCCATATGGGTGCCAGTTCGAGTCCTGGCTGCTCCTCTTCTGATCCAGCTCTCTGCTGTGGCCTGGGAGAGCAGTAGAAGATGGCCCAAGTCCTTGAGCCCTTGCACCCACGTGGGAGACCTGGAAGAAGCTCCTGGCTCCTGGCTTCAGATCGGCACAGCTTCAGCTGTTACGGCGAACTGGGGAGTGAACCAGCGGATAGAAGACGCCCCCCTGCCTCTCCTTCTCTCTCTCTCTCTCTCTCTCTGTGCCTCTCCATCTCTCTCTGTGTAACTCTGACTTTCAAATACATAAATAGATCTTTAAAATAAATAAATACTCTATCATTTTCTTTTTTAAAAGATTTATTTATTTATTTGAAAGGCAGAGTGACAGAGAGAGTCATGGAGAGAGAGGGATCTTCCATCTGCTGGTTCACTCCCCAGATGTGTGCCAACAGCCAGCACTAGGCCAGGCAGGCCGAAGCCAGGAGCCAGGAGCTTCATCTGGGTCTCCCACGTGAGTGCAGGGGCCCAAGCACTCGAGCTGTCGTCTACTGCTTGCCAGGTGCACCAGCATGGAGCTGGACCGGAGGCAGAGCAGCTAGGACTGAAAGTGGCCCTCTGACAGGAGACGCACGTGTCCCAGGCAGTGACCTAACCTGCTGTGCACTGTGCCAGCCCCCATAACATTTGCTTGTTGTATTTTCAAAATTGTTTTATTTCACTTCTGGGTAGTCCTGAGATGCCTACTTGTTTTGAGTTATTTTGGACTGTGTAATGTTCTCTCCAGGTCTATGTAATCTTTGGAATTACTTTCCTGCTTCACATTGAATTACTAAGATTTATCCATATTACTGCAAACTAACACAGTCGGTGCACTTCATCTGCTTATGCAACACTCCCACGGGACCCTTCCACCATTGCTATCAGTTCATCCATCCTACTTACGAGCATTTGGGTGGGTTCAGCTTTTTTTTTCTTTTTCCATAACGAACGATGATAAAACGAATGCTCTTGTGTATTATTTCCTCGTGTGACTGCTTTGCGGTATGTAGTTCAGAGTGGACTTGCTGGGATAGAGGAGGTGTGAATGAGCAAATTTAGGAAACATTAGCCAAACTGTTGTGCAAAGCACCTGCAGAGATTCACTGTGTCTACCCCTGGAGTCATGGGACCCTGTGGAGTTGCATCTTCTGCAATACTTGAGTTTGTCAGACTTTTCAATATTTTGTCAGCGAGTTAACTACACAGTGGTGTCTCACTATGGTCTTCATTCTCATTTCCATGATTAAAGACTTCTTCCTCTGTCTCCCGGGCCACGCATCTCTTCTGTGAAAAACCTGTGTGCGCATTTATCTGTTTTTTTTTTTTTTTTTCTCATAGGTTGCTGTGCCTTTCCGATCCATCTGGGGCCACTCATCCCTTGTTAGAATTAAGTAATGGCTGGCGCCGTGGCTCACTAGGCTAATCCTCCACCCTGTGGCGCTGGCACACCAGGTTCTAGTCCCGGTCGGGGTGCCGGATTCTGTCCCAGTTGCCTCTCTTCCAGGCCAGCTCTCTGCTGTGGCCCGGGAAGGCATTGGAGGATGGCCCAAGTCCTTGGGCCCTGCACCCCATGGGAGACCAGGAGAAGCACCTGGCTCCTGCCATCGGATCAGCGCGGTGCGCTGGCCGCAGTGTGCCGGCCGCGGCGGCCATTGGAGGGTGAACCAACGGCAAAGGAAGACCTTTCTCTCTGTCTCTCTCTCTCTCTCACTGTCCACTCTGCCTGTCAAAAAAAAAAAAAAAAGAATTAAGTAATAGAAGGATCTCCTCTCAATTTTTAACTTCTTCATGTACCTTAAAGAAAATTCTGAACGACACACAGATAAAATTCATGCTCAAATCTATCCATCTCTCTATTCCTTTAGTTCTTTCGAAATAGCTAATAAAATTCCAAAATGGTCTGCGTAGAGTCTCGTGCGACTTTTGGAAGTCGCATTCTGGGGCGTTCTCTGGACTGCGGTGAACGAGGTGGTCCTTCTGGTATCTCTCAGGGTTTCCAGGCTGATTGTCCGCACACCCGGCCACTTGCTGAATTCTCCCGTTCTGGGAATTCATCTGTAATTCTTCTAGGCTGTCTCTTTGAAGGACGAGTTCATCTACAAATCCTTAGGAGTTCCATTTCTTTCCGGTTTTGCTGTCCTGGCTTAGATTTCCAGAACATTCTATAATGTCCAAGTCAGTGGTCGTTGTGATTATCCTACCATTATCAAGAAGACAGAGGTTATATTTTCCTGGACTTAAACATATCTGTTTTCCATGAGATAAGAAAGTGCTGTGCACCACTAAGTTAGCGAGACTTAAGAAAGGTGTTGAATTTCATCATCTCCCCCCGTGCTTACTGATGAATTATACGGTTTTTCCTATCCATCTCAATAATGGTAAATAGTACTTCTTGACTTTCAAAGTACAAGGTCATCCGTGTGTACCAGGGATGAAACCAGTTTCGGTGGGACTTGCGGTCAGTGAGAGTTGCTACTATTCTGAAGGATATTTACATGTAGTCTTTGCAAGCACACGGTCGCTTTTCCTTCTCTGGAACATCTTTGTCCGATTAGTACCGGGGCTCTGCTGGGCCCACAGACACACTGGGGGATGTGTCTTCCTGTCCTGTGTTCTGGAAGTGCTTCCTTAAACTTAGGATAGCCGATTGCCTACAGTTGGGGAAAATATCACCTGTGAAGTCAGATCAGGTGTTTTGTTTCTGGGAAGACGTTGGGGCACAACTTCAAACTCTTTAAGAGTTGCTGGAGGCCAGCACTGCGGCTCACTAGGCTAATCCTCCGCCTTGCGGCGCCGGCACACCGGGTTCTAGCCCAGGCTGGGGCGCCAGATTCTGTCCCAGTTGCCCCTCTTCCAGGCCAGCTCTCTGCTGTGGCCCGGGAAGGCAGTGGAGGGTGGCCCAAGTGCTTGGGCCCTGCACCCGTATGGGAGACCGGGAGGAGGCACCTGGCTCCTGGCTTTGAATTGGCGCAGCGCGACGGCTGTAGCGGCCATTTGGGGGTGAACCAACAGAATAAGGAGGACCTTTCTCTCTGTCTCTCTCTCTCTCTCACTATCTAACTCTGCCTGTTAAAAAAAGAAAAAAAAAAGAGTTGCTGGATCATTCATTCAGTGCTTGACTTCTTCTGGAGTTGTTGTATTTTTCTAGGAATTTATCCACTTTAAGTTTCCAAAGTTATTAGCAAATAGTTGTTTTAAAAATATTTTATTTCTTCATCTTATTTACTTGACAGGCACACACACACACACACACACACGGAGATAGAGAGAGAGAGAGAATCTCCATCTGCTAGTTCACTCCGTCTGCCACAGCCAGTCCTGGGCCAGCCAAAGCTGGAAGCTGGGAACTCATCCTGGCTCTCCCATGTTGGTGTCAGGGGCTCAACTACTTGAGCCATCGCTTGCTGTCTCCCAGGGTGCACACGAGCAGAAGCTACAGCGGACGGTGGTGGAACAGTCTGGAGCCCAGGCGCTCTGATAGGGGATGTGGGCCGCCCAAGTGGTGTCGTAGCTCCTGCGTGATATGCCAGTCCTGGAAAACAGTTATGGAGAGTGTGCTTTCACTCTCACTTGAACTTTTCTCTTACGTATTAGAAAATGGACCGTCTTACTTGTCATCAAGCATAGCCTTTGTGGCGTTAAATGCATTCTTTGTGTGTGTAATCATCTATCTTCTGGATTCTTCATCTTGCAACAGTGAAAGTCTACACCTAGGAAACACCGATCCCCAGCCCCTTCCCCCTTTACCTACGGCTGCCACCCTTCCATGTGTGTTGATTACTCTATGTTGATTACGCTAATTATCCCTGTAAGGGGACCATACATGTCAGTCTTTGCATGACTGGTTAATTTCATTTAGCGTAATGTCTGCCAGACTTAGCCACACTCTGGCATGTGTCATGATTTCTTTGTTTCGTTAAGTTTTACTCACATGTTACTGCCCCTTCGCATTTACTTTATTTATTTATTTATTTATTTATTTTTGACAGGCAGAGTGGACAGTGAGAGAGAGAGAGACAGAAAGAAAGGTCTTCCTTTTTGCTGTTGGTTCACCCTCCAATGGCTGCCGTGGCCTGTGCGCTGCGGCTGGCGCACGGCGCTGATCCGAAGGCAGGAGCCAGGTGCTTCTCCTGGTCTCCCATGGGGTGCAGGGCCCAAGCACTTGGGCCAGCCTCCACTGCACTCCCAGGCCACAGCAGAGAGCTGGACTGGAAGAGGAGCAACCAGGACAGAATCCGGCGCCCCGAACCTGGTGTGCCGGCGCTGCAAGGTGGAGGATTAGCCTATTGAGCCGCGGTGCTAGCCCTAGCTTTCTCTTGAGACGTCATTTTGGCTGTGGCCTACAGGTTTTGGTGATCATGGTCATACTATCACAGGTGTTGTCATTACCATTCGGTTCAGAATATTTTACAATTTTATTATAGAACACAGATGGAAAAGTCTCCCAAAAAACTAGCTAACCAAATTTAGCAACACATTCAAGGCATCTCTCACAATCACACGGCTTCGTCCATGGGATGCAAGGATGGTCAAAGCACCAGTGAACACGCTTAGTGCGTCACCACAGTGAAAGACGCACATCCTAGGCCATCGCACCGGACACAAAAGAGCATCTGACGAAACTCGGCCTCCTTACATGACACAGATCCTCGACAAATCGGCTGTAGCAGGAATGTATCTCAACACAGTACAGGCCACATGTGGTGAGCCCGCAGCTAATGTCCCAGTCCACGGTGACAAATGGAAACTCTTTCCTCTAAGATCTGGAACCAGACAAGGTTGCCCACTCTCACCACTTCTATTCAACATAGTACTAGAAGTTCGTGCTAGAGCAGTTAGGTAAGAGAGAAAATGAGTCCAAGCAGGAAAGCAAAGAGTGGAATTGCCATTGTGTGGAGAACAAATGATCTTATGCATAGAAAACCCTCAAGCTACCAAAAATCTACTAGTATAACCAATAAATGAACATTGTGAATCTGTAGGATGCAAAATCAATATACAAAATTCAGTATATCCTAACAACAAACTTTCTAATAGAAAATCAAGAGAATAGTCTCTTTTGTGATAATTACCAAAAAAGGGAATACATTTAACCAAGGAGGTAAAGAGATGTAAATTGAAACTTATAGAATATTAATGAAAGGAATGAAGACAGGGCCGGCGCCGCGGCTCACTAGGCTAATCCTCCACCTAGCGGCACTGGCACACCGGGTTCTAGTCCCGGTTGGGGCGCCAGATTCTGTCCCGGTTGCCCCTCTTCCAGGCCAGCTCTCTGCTATGGCCAGGGAGTGCAGTGGAGGATGGCCCAGGTGCTTGGGCCCTGCACCCCATGGGAGACCAGGAAAAGCACCTGGCTCCTGGCTCCTGCCATCGGATCAGCGTGGTGCGCCGGCTGCAGCGTGCCGGCAGCGGCGGCCATTGGAGGGTGAACCAACGGCAAAAGGAAGACCTTTCTCTCTGTCTCTCTCTCTCACTGTCCACTCTGCCTGTCAAAAAAAAAAAAAAAAAAGAAGACATGAATGGAAAACTGCGCATGCTCATCGATTGGACGAGTCAATGTTAAAATGTCTATACTCAGACGTAATGTGATACATAATGTTATTTACCACAGAATTAGAAAAATAATCCCAGGCCCCATGTTGTGACGCAGCTGATTAAGCCATCGCTTCCACCTGCTGCCTAGCTGTACCGGAGTGCAGGGTCGAGTCCCAGATGCTCCGCTTCTGAGCCAGCTCCCTGCTAGTGTGCGGAGGATGAACCGACTGCATGGATCCCTGCGCCTCTGTGGGAGACCAGGATGCAGTCCCTGGCTCCAGGCTTCAGCTGGGCCCAGCCCCATGATCACAGCCATCCAATGCTGTCTGAGGAATGAACCAGCAGAGGAAAGATCTCTCCCTTTCTCTTCTCTCTCTGTCTGTTTCCGTCTCTCCCTCTCTGACACTCTACCTTTTAGATAAGTAAATAAATAGACCTTTAAAGAAAAGGAAAGAAATCCTAGAATTCATACAGGACCATAAAACCGCAACAACAGGGGCTACAGAATCTTAAGCAGCCAAGCCAAGGCAACCCTGAGAAAAACTAACAAAAAATCAAACACACATGAAAAGCTGGGGATATCATACTAGTTGATTTCAAACTACACTACAAAGTGATAGTAATTAAAGCTGTAAGGTACTGGTTTAAAAGTGGACTCACTGCCCATTGGGAAAGAATGGAGGGTGTAGCCGGTGCCACGGCTCACTAGGCTAAACCTCCACCTGCGGCACCAGCACCCCGGGTTCTAATCCCGGTCGGGTGCTGGGTTCTGTCCCGGTTGCTCCTCTTCCAGGCCAGCTCTCTGCTGTGGCCCAGGAGGCAGTGGAGGATGGCCCAGGTCCTTGGTCCCTGCACCCGCATGGGAGACCAGGAGGAAGCACCTGGCTCCTGGCTTCAGGTCGGTGCAGCGTGCCGGCCATAGCAGCCATTTGGAGGGTGAACCAATTGAAGGAAGACCTTTCTCTCTGTCTCTCTCACTGTAACTCTGCCTGTCAAAAAAAAAAAAAAGATTCTAGCTTCCTGCTGCTGTGCATCCTGGGAGGCAGTGGTGATTCTACAAGAAGCTGGATCCCTGCCCCCTACATGGGGGACTTGGATTGAATTCTTGGCCCCTGGCTTTGGCCTGGGCCAGCCTCAGCACTTGCAGCCATCTGGGGAGTAAAGCAGTAGATGGAAGCTCCTTTTCTTCATGGCTCTGTGTCTCTGCCTCCCAAATAAATAAATAAAAATGCAAAAGGGGCGTTTCTCAACAGAAGGGATTTAAGCGGCAAACAGGAATACCGAAAAACAAATGTTCAACATCAGGAAGCAGCAAACCAAGACACAATGAGATTTCCTCTCTCCCCTGTTAGACTGCAAATGTAAATTAGCGCAGTGAGATGGAAAACTGGATGACGTTTTCTCAAAAAACTAAAACTAGCTTCATAGATTTCAGCAATCCCACCTCGGGGCGTCTACCCAAGACATTAGAAACGAGGATGTCTCAAATACCTCTGCACCACCATGGTCACTGCCCCACTGTTCACAATCCCCCACTCAGGCCATCAGCCCTATTTATCCACAGGCAGAGAAAGCAGGTGGGTTCACACAATGGAATATTAGCCAGCACTGTAAGAGAATGGCGCTCTGCCACGTGCGGCCAAGTGGACAGAATGGGAGGGAGAAACGAGCCAGGCACGAAAACACAGGTCGCACGTGCTGTCTGTGGAAGCAGAAGCTTCCCCATGGGAGACAATACAGTGCATGTCCCGAAGTCATTGAGCAGGTGAATTTCAAACGCATCCACCATGAGAAATAAGCATTTAAAGCAATGGATGCGTTAGCTTGATTTAGTTGTTCTACATCCTGTTCATCCGTTGTAACATCAGTTTGAATCTCATAACTAAACACAGTCATCACTTATGAATTAACCTAGAAAACTAAAAATAATATAAAATGTATTATGATTCCTTCTATAACTTATAAAACAGGATGCATTTTTAAAAAGATTTATTTACTGAAAGATTTACGCAGACAGAGGGGAAGAGAGAGAGAGAGAGAGAGAGATCGTCCATCCTCTGGTTCACTTGTCGAATGGCTGCAATGGCCAGAGCTGAGTGGATCCAAATCCAAGGCCCAGGAGCTTCATCTGGGTCTCTCACGTGGGTGACAGGGGCTCAGGTACTTGGGCCATCCTCCACTGCTTTTCCCAGGCCATTAGCAGGGAGCTGGATGGGAAGTGGATCAGCCGGGACACAGACAGGACCCAAACGGGATGCCAGCACTGCACCTTACACTCTATGCCACAGTGTTGGTCCCAGGGTGCATTTTCCAATATCAAAGTTGTGAGAATTTATATTTGGTTCTGCCAAGGGCAGGCACAGGGTGACATTTGCCGAGGGTTTTCATGAGAGCCTCGGAGGTGATCACATTTCGTCCGTATTTCGTATAAGCTGGGAAGTTGTGCCTTCCGTGGGTGTTGGGTAGTCTGTCTGTGCCCAGGAGGTGGAGGTGGCTGTGTTGTCCGTGGGATCTTCGTCCCTGACCGTTCTCTGCTTGTTCTGTCAGTAGCATACGCAGGAAATAAAGATTTCCTGTGATGATGGTGATGGTAAAATTTTCTCAGCAGCTGGTGTCACTTTCCTTCCTATATTTTGAGATTTTTTTATTAGATGAACAGCATTTCAAAAGGTGCCCAATGTGTTTGCTTACTCAAACCTGGTATCATTATGAAGGGGCTGTCTTTTCCCTAACAAGGTGGGATTCTAGTACTCCAGGATAAATCATAAGGCAACACCCACATGGTCGTTCTTCCATGAGAAATTCCTGATTTCTTTTCCCCTTCTTTTATTTTCAATTGGACTTTCTTTCAGGCAGCATATTCCGGAAGATGAAAGATTCATGGGGTTCATTTTTACTTAATAACCGTGGCTATGGCTTGGCTAGGGTTTCGGCATCTCCCAGGGATTCAGGAGTTGAAATTTCATTTGGGTTGTGAGGTCTGTGGAGGGTGGAGACTTAAATTGGCTGTGGTATTTAGAGGGTGATCTTTGAGAGGTGCTTAGGATCAGGGATCCACACTGATGTTGTACTGGGGGAGTGAGACCTGAACATACACACCCGCACACACACACATGCATGTGCACACACACACACAAGCATACACTTATGCACGCACTCATAAACGCATGCGTGCACACACACACGCATGCACACACACAGAGCCTCCTGGTCTGTAGCTGTGTGGCCCTGTGGCTCCTCGGGACTCTGCCACCAAGTTCTTCTCCAGATGTGAGCCCTTGAACTTCCAGAACTGCGAGCTAAAAAGACCCCTTTTCTGATAAAGTTACCAGCCCTGGGAATCTCATCACTATAGCACAAAACGGTCGAAGACAATGACCTAGAGTTTCCTTTCCATTGTTTCCACGTCTGGGCCCATCTATGATGTCCACCCCGTGATTTTGGTTGGGCCAGTACTTCTGCTGATGAAGTTTTGGACTGTCTTCCTTCACACGTTTTTGCAACAGCTCCTGGGTTTGTCTCTCATGGATTTCGGTGCTTTGTCATCAAGTCCTTCCAAAACAGGTCTTCCCAGGGCAATGCCTCTGAGACTCTGTGGACGTGGAATATTATTTGTCAGGCGCTCCTATTTCAAAGACAGTTTGGCTGAATAAAAGTGTATACAATTTGTGTTCTTGTTATAGTCAGAGATCTCTACGTCATGCTCTCTTGTAGGAAGTGTTGCTTTTTACACAGATCTGTATCAGTGAGACAGTCGGTTTTTAATGTTCTATGCTCTTCTTCTGTTTGAGATTTTCAGCCTTTTTTTAAACCCTAAGGACATGGACGTCCTAGCCGCTGGGCTAAACGCCCATTCCCATGTTTCCCGATTTCAGCGCATTTGTTCCCGCATTTTCTCCTGAATAGGTATGTTTATCTTTCAGGAATTTCTTTACTTAAAATTTTCCATTAGTCAAGTAAATGTGTTTACTGGAAAGGGAGAGGGAGACCTTCTGCCTACTGGTGCACTCCCAAGATCGCTGGCAGTGGGGCAGGAGAAAGCCAGAGGCTGAGAGCTGACGCTGCATCTCCCATGTCGGGGGCAGGAACTGCTTGAGCCATCACCGCTGCCACGCAAGGTGCACATTCCCAGGAAACTGGATTCGGGAGCAGAGTCGGGAGCAGAGTTGGGACTTGAACACAGGCACCCACGCATGGCAAGGGACTTCTTCACCTGCACACCAAAGGCCTACTGCTGGGATTTTTTTCCAATCTGAGTACCAGCAATTTAATGTATAGTGCCCACTTCCCTTAACTTTCAATTTAATTTAATTTTTTTAAAATTTTCTTTGACAGGCAGAGTGGACAGTGAAACAGAGAGACAGAGAGAAAGGTCTTCCTTTGCCGTTGGTTCACCCTCCAATGGCCACCGCGGCCAGCGCATTGCGGCCGGCGCACCGCGTTGATCCGATGGCAGGAGCCAGGTGCTTCTCCTGGTCTCCCATGGGGTGCAGGGCCCAAGCACTTGGGCCATCCTCCACTGTACTCCCTGGCCACAGCAGAGAGCTGGCCTGGAAGAGGGGCAACCGGGACAGAATCCGGTGCCCCGACCGGGACTAGAACCCGGTGTGCTGGCGCTGCAAGGTGGAGGATTAGCCTAGTGAGCCGCGGCGCCGGCCCACTTCCCTTAACTTTTATTGTCTCCTTTTTTCTGTTCATTCGCCTTTTCTATTCTTTATTCTGAGAAATGTCCTCTCCCTTGCCTTCCAAATAGTAAATTCCTTTCTTAGCTGCATTCCTTCTGTTCCTCCGCCTTTTGTGTTACTTAGCAACATTCGCATGTCTTATAGCGGATATTTCTGTTGGGTTCTTTTTGTATCTTCTTATTCTTGTTTCTAATAACTTCCCTCATCTCTCTTAAGAGGAGTTGTATGAACCTAGGGACCAAGGCAAAGGCCAAGGGTGGGCCCCCTCCACGTCGCACTGGAGCCTGGTCACTTCCTGCAGCTCTGTAGTGCTGTGGGCTCACTGCTCACCTCTGCCTAGGGCAGCACCAGGGGGCTGCGTGTTCACTTGTGGATAAAACATAACTATAAACCACTCCCCGTCTGGCAAAAAAAAAAAAAAAAAAAAAAAAAAAAAAACCAAACAAAAAAAAACAATAATTTCAGAATTAGAGCTGTGTTTTTTTCTTTTTTTTATTTGCTCTGTAAGACAGTAACTAATTTTGTGTCTGATTTAGCAATCAAATTCCAGGAATCTTTCTTCCATTGACTAAACAGGCCCCATCTTTCATTTGAGCCAATTTGTCTATTTTATTGGATTTACTGAGCTAAATAAATCTGATTTAAAATATGTGCTCACTGCGATTCGTATGAGTCATATTTTTAAAAGACATTATTTGTTTATTCAGGAGTGAAGGAGAGAGGGAGAGAGAGAGAGAGAGAGAGAGAAAGGGAGAGAGAAAGGGAGAGAGAAACAGGGCTCTCATCCACTACTAGTTCACTCTTCAAATGGCTGCAATGGCTGGGGCTGGACCAGGTTAAACCTGGGGGTTAGCAGTTCAATCCCGGCCTCTCACATGAATGGTAGGCACCCAGCTTCTTGGGCCATTTGACAGGAGTTGAGTGTGGGGGAGGCTTGGCTCCGTACCTGTGAATCCCCTTAGGCATAGGGTAGGTGGGGTAGGCCCTAGGCTAGCGTGTCCAGACTCCAGAGAACAGCTCACACCTGCACGGCACCCAGCACACCTGCTCAAAGTGCTCCGACCCAGCTCCCGACGAGGGAGCACTCCTTACGCTGGAACTCACCTGCTCTGTGGGTTTACGCTGGGAGGGACAGCACAGGGAAGGGCCTTCCTGGGTTTCCTGGGTCCCCTCTGCGTTCCCCACAAGCACAAGGCCTCTGTGTCCCCACACTTGATTCCCGAAGATCCCTGGTCCAGGGCTTGATGTCCCACGGCGAGTGTGGGTGGGAGGGAGGGAGGGAGGGGGAGGGTCCACCAGGTCTTCCCCTGCTCGCCCCTTCCCCCAGGTGTCTCCTCTGTAGTTCCAAGGGCCTTGTTGCCGCCCCTGCCTTCCAGGGCAGACCCCTACCTCATCACTTCCAGTGTCCTCCTCTGTCTGATTTGTTGCACCTTTTCCCATCCTGCACCCCGGTGCCCCTGGGAGACAGCCTCTGTGGCCAGCTGTCCACCCCTGCGGCTCCGCCTGCCGCGGTGGGGAGCCTGCTCTCCACTTGTCCATTTGGTCTCAAAAGTGGTGCAATTGCTGCTTTAACTCCCGCATCCAACGGTAGCAGGACCAACAGCGCCCCCTCTGGTCCCGGAAGAAAAGTGATGTTCAGTTGGAACCTGGGAGAGGGACCCTAGGTAGAACAGGCCTTGGCAAAGTCAAAGTTAAGGCTCACAGGGTGGTGAGAGGCGACCACCCTGCATGACTGGATGGGTCTTGAATCCAAGGATGAGAGGCAGACGGAGGAGGCCCAGGCCAGAGGAGAAAGGCGGGTGACGAGAGAGGCAGAGAAAGGTGAGGCAGCTGCCATGCAGGGCTGGCCTGAGCCCAGAAGCTGCAGGAGGCGGGGCGGCCTCTCCCCGGGCTGTAGAACTACACAGAACCCCACTGAAACCTGTGCTTTGGACTTGAGTGCTCCAGAACCGTGCACAGTAAAGCAGCTGCAGCCGGAAACGCAGGTCAGACAGCCCAGGCCAGGCTGTCACTGGGACGGTCTTCGCGGTCACCACTGCACCTGCCAGAGGCCATTCCTGCCTCTGGGGACCACCCATGGGCTCTGAGCTGTGTATCGCCAGTTTCCCGGTTATCCCACAGCACACTTCCCAAAGGCTGGGCTCCGCTGGCTTGGAAAGGGACACACGTGTGTCCTGGCTGCGATTTGTTGTGTTTCGGGCTTTCAAAACAAAAAAAAAATGCCAGACATCTCCGAATTAGTTTCACTCCAGCTCATCTTGTTACACTCGGTTCGTTTGAAAATGCCGGCAGCTCCTGAAAGCCTTCTGCTAATGACTGCCCGTGGAGGGAGCTGGTGAGGGACTCCACGCACCGCTCACCGTTTTGTGCAGCCGGTGGGGGGGCCGTTAGCCCACAGGTGAGATTACAGTCAGATTTTGCTCGTTAGGATTTGTGTTTTGATCGCCTCGTTTCGGGCGTGAAGTGTGATTTTTGCAGCAAGTGAGGCCAGTGATGCAAAAGTAAAGACGCTAGTCCTCTGCTCCGCTCCTTGGTACTGGGTGCTGGGCGGGGGAGGGGAACAGGTGTCAGGAGCTGGGGACCAATTTCTCTGCTGAGAGACGGTCTTGAGCTCATGCGCTTTGCAAACAGCAGACAGCTGCGTTGTGGGGAGAGGTTTTCCTCTCGGTCACAGAGAGTGTTATTAAGAAGTTATTGGTCATGAAGCCATGAAGTATCTTCCAGACTGGGGAGGGAGGGTGGAAAAGAGGGCAGAGAGAGAGAGAGAGAGAGAGAGAGAGAGAGAGAAAGAGAGACAGAGAGACAGAGAGAGAGAGAGAGGAAAAGAGAAGGAGAGAGGGAGAGAGAGGGAGAGAGAGAGAGAGAGAGCGCTTCCATTTTCTGGTCTACTGGTTTACTTGTCAGTTGCCCACAGCTAGCAGGGAGCCACGTGGGTGGCCAGGATTTAACCATTTGAGCCAGTATCTGCTGCCTCCTCAGGGCAGTCAGAATCATAAGCGAACCCACGCACTCCAGCACAGATCGTGGGCGTCCCAAGCAGTGTTTTCACTGCCGAGCAAACGCCCCACCCCAGGAACCACAAGGAGAATTGAAAAAGCGTGCCAGCGATGGCTGTCCTCGTACTCCAGCTCGGACACACGGCCCCTCCAGCTCCTGACTCTTCCTTTCTGAGAAGCTGGGAGTTACATGAAGGCAGGAGATCTGTGCCAGTCACCTCTCCTCTCTCGGCTTTGGTTTCTAGCCCTGGGCGCGTGGGTGGCTATGAGGATTCGGGGAGTCGCTACGTGAGAACAGTCTACCATGGGGCTGAGTGAGCTCATCCTACCTCGCAGTGTCCCAGGCGGGGATGGAGGGGGGCACTGGGAGTAGAGACCCCCCAGCAGGGCCCAGCTGTTGTCCCTGCAGGAGCAGAGAGCTAGAGGGGAGGGCCAGTCACGCCGCAGGATGAGACAGAAGCAATTGGAAGACCTGAACGCAGCGGCCCTAACCCTGCTTGGGGAGGAAGGGAGGTCCTGGCTGTCCCTGCTCTCATCTGTGGGCCACCACAGTGTAACTCACATCTGATTTCCTCTGTCCCCAAGCCGTGGGGCCAGGATCAGAGACTTGGCCATCCAAGTGGAACACTGCTTTTTCCCTGGACTTCTAGAAAAAATGCAAATGAGCTTGGAGTTAGGGTCAGTTTCCTAAAGACACGTGGGTGGCGTCTTGCATGGCAAATCACACAAACTCACACCCAGAGGTTGGATTCAGTAAGTGCAGACCGGGCCCAGGAGCCTTCCACCCATCCTGTGGCCGGTGGCCTTGGGCACTCCGACAGGTGCAGGGACTTGGGCCATACCAAGGGTGACAGAGAAACGTCCGTGTCTCTGTGATCTGTGGCTGTGTTGCTCCTTCCCTCAGGAAGTTCATGTCCTGCTCTGGGGACCAGGTTCACTTGGAGGGGCCAGGCCCCGGGCCCCCCGAGGTCCCAATCTGCCTTCCAGCCTGCCCACCCCTCTGCGTTTCCCCCAGCTCTGCATCCCCCAGACATGTGGCTAATGAGAGGCCTGTTCAGACCTCATTAGCAGAGCGGCTCTCAGCAGCTAATTATGTCTCTCTCATTAGTTCAATTTCAGCAATTAATGTACCTCCACGTGTGTAAATGGCCGTTTGTTTGGGGTCTCAGTGACATGTGTCCCTTCCTCTCCTCGCACACGCCCGCCTCCTCATTTTGTCTCCTTTCCCTCTAAGCAGCATGGCCCTCAGCTGGGCCCCCGGTCTGCTCGATGTCACTCAGCAGGTCCCTGCCATTGCTCACAGGGACTTAGCAGGGCTGTCTCAGGCAGCTCATGGAATCAAAGGAAACACACAGAGACACCAGGTGACTCAGGGCGGTCCCAGGCCCCCTGGAACGTGAGGACACTCTGATCTCGTGTCCAGCAGCACTGCCCAGCTGGGTGGCTGCAGGGGCTCAGCCACACACTCAGGGTCACACGTTGCTGTCTCGCTAGTTCTGCGCCTCCACGCGGCTCTCAGCTGGCCAAGATGGGCCTGGGTGTGATATTTTCACAGTCACTCCCTGAAGCTCCCTGGCAGTGTCTTGCCCCCTCTCTGTTGTCTCCTCCTTCTTCAAAAAAACCAACCAACCAACGAACTAACCAACAACAAAAAAAGCCTTGAGAAACTCACCTGGGAGAGCTCCTCTTCAGGGTCTATGAGCCTACAGCTGTCACGTTCCTTTGTCAGGTTTGCGAGAATCATGGAGCATGCATGTTATGAGGCATGGATTTCAAACGCTTTTGCATCCAAATACACTTATCTTGGAAAATACATTATATTTAGTTTTTAAATATATTTGAAAGGCAGAGAGACAAAGGGAGAGAGAGCGTACCAAACACACACACATAGGCAGAGAGAGAGAGAGAAAGAGAGAGAAGAGAGAGAGCTCTCAACTGTTGGTTCACTTGCTGGATGCCTACAAAGCCCAGGACGGGGCCAGGTGGCAGCTGAGAACCGGGAACTCCATCCAGATCTCCTACATGGGTGGCAGGGTGCTAGGGGCTTGAACCATCCCTGCCTTCCTCCCAGGGTACTTGTTAGCAGGAAGCTGGAATGTGGGTGGAACAGGAACATGAAGCCAGGCCCTCTGATTATACAGTGCTGGCTTAACTTTGTTGCTCACATGGCTGCCCCATAAACTAATCCTTTTTTAAAAAAATTATTTTGGGGTTGGCGTGTTGCTCCCCCTCTTCGTGGAGGAACGACACAGGACCCTGAGCTGTTCTTTTGTCTGCTCGGCCCTTCCCGGGTTTGCTGCTGGTCCTTCCCGGGTTGGCTACCGTCCCTTCCACCTCCGTGGAAGGGCGGTTCCCCCTAGCCATTTTCCCCACTTCTGCGGGGGAGCGGCACACTGCCGGCCGGCTCTCTCGGGGGCTGCACAGGTGTTCCCTCAGATGTTCCTGGTGCATGTTGTCTCCTCCTTTATAGTCCTCTTCCACCAATCCCAACTCTGCTACCCACACGCCGAGTACGCTGCTCTCCTCCAATCAGGAGCAGGTCCTGCTGTTTATTGGTTGAACTGGAGGCAGCTGTGTAGAAGCTGTTTTCTCCTCTCCCAGCACCATATTGTGGGAGAGCAGATGCATAGAATAAGTCTTAATTCCAGTAACTTAGTCTAGTCCGAGTTTCTCCCCACAGATCCCCCTTTCTTTTTATTTTTGGCGTTGATACGCGCCTGTCTTCGGTGCCCCGCGGCACACACTCTGCTCTGCTTGCTAGAGTTGCCCACAGGTGCTTACAAGCCCTACCAATCAGGCAAACCAAATCCGGGTCCTCTTTTCGCCATGTTGTGAGGAGGGTTTTAGGCGCTGATGCATGCCTGAGTTCGGTGCCCTGCAGCGCATGCTCTGCTCTGCTAGAACTGCCTGCAGGTGCTTACAAGCCCTACCAATCAGGCAAACCGAATCCAAGCCTTCTCATTGCCGTCTTGTGGGGAGACTTCTTGGTGTTGATAACGTGCCTGTCTTCGGTGACCTGCAGCCGCCCACAGGTGCTTATTGTCTTACTAATCAGGCAGACCGAATCCAAGCTCTCTCATTGCCGTGTTGTGGGGAGGCCTTATTTTTCTCTTTCTCTATCTCCGGGCATTCCTATTTCTCCTATTTTACTTCTATCTGCCAGCATTCCTATTTCTCTCATTTTACTTCTAAACTTCTGTTTCTCTTATCCCTGCGGCTTCCCGGTGCCCGCCCCGAGGCTGCTTCTCGGCGGCTTCCCGGCTCTGAGCCGCTTCAGCCCGCGCATCTCTCATCTGCGCGGCTTCCCGGCTTTGCGCGCGCACTCCGTGGTCTCCGCGCCCCTTCGTGCCCACACCACGGCCTCGCACTAGCCCCACGTTCCCTATCTATTCACGCCCCGTGCTCTCTCTGCACGCGGCGGCTTCCGCGAATCACACAGCCTAGCTCACGTTTCTGCCACCGGCATTCAAGTTCCCCAGGCTAACCTGGCGAATTCAACCTAGCCCACGCTTCCGCCTCACGGTTTGGCTTCCCGTCTTTTGCTCCCCGGGCTAATCTGACGGATTCCAACCTGGCTTATGCGTCCACCTCTAGTTTTAGCTTTTCACCTTTTGATCCCCGGGCTGACTTGAAGAATCCCAAGCTGGCTTACGTTTCCGCCTTGGCCTGCCCCAGCAGCTTCAATTTCCCTAACATTTTTCTCTACCCGGTATGTTTCTCTAAGTTTTCTTCCAACAATATTCCTCCCTCATTTCTCCTGGCTTCTCCCCACAGTCCGTATCCGAGTCTGTTTGTTCTAGCTTTCACTTTCGCTTTCGACCTTAGAGATTTCGCCCAGCTTCCTTCCCACAGTCCGTATCCGAGTCTATGCCTAGGCTTTCAATAGCTTCTTCCGGCACCTTTTCCGTCCGGCTTTCCCCTAGGCTCTTTGCTAGTCTCTCTCTCCGGTATTTTCCCACTTCTTCCCGTTTCTTCCCTCCTAGGTTTCCTATCTGAGTCACGGCACCATTATGTCGCTCCCCCTCTTCATGGAGGAACGACACAGGACCCTGCGCTGTTCTTTTGTCTGCTCGGCCCTTCCCGGGTTTGCTGCTGGTTCTTCCCGGGTTGGCTACCGTCCCTTCCACCTCCGTGGAAGGGCGGTTCCCCCTGCCACTTTCCCCACTTCCGCGGGGGAGCGGCACACCGCCGGCCGGCTCTCTCGGGGGCTGCACAGGTGTTCCTTCAGATAGATGTTCCTGGTGCATGTTGTCTCTCTCCTCCTTTATAGTCCTCTTCCACCAATCCCAACTCTGCTACCCACACGCCGAGTACGCTGCTCTCCTCCAATCAGGAGCAAGTCCTGCTGTTTATTGGTTGAACTGGAGGCAGCTGTGTAGAAGCTGTTTTCTCCTCTCCCAGCGCCATATTGTGGGAGAGCAGATGCATAGAATAAGTCTTAATTCTAGTAACTTAGTCTAGTCTGAGTTGCTCCCCACATTGGCACTGTGGTGCAGTGGGTTAAAGCCCTGGCCTGAGATGCTAGCATCCCATATGGGTGATGGTTTGAGACCTGGCTGCTCCACTCCTGGTCCAGCTCTGCACTGTGGCCTGGGAAAGCAGCAGAGGATGGCTGGGGTCCTTGGGCCCCTGGACCCATGTGGAGACCTGGAAGAAGCTCCTGGCTCCTGGCTTTGGATCGGCGCAGCTCTGGCCATTGTGGCCAATTGGAGAGTGAACCATCAGATGACCATCAGATGGAGGATCTCTCTGCCTCTCCTCTCTCTGTGTAACTCTGACTTTCAGATAAATAAATTTTATAAAAATTATTTTATTTTTAATTATTTTGGGTACCATGTCATAATTGTGCATTTTTAGGGGGTATAATGGACATTCAACACACAATCACACCATGAGCTCATCAAGCCAGAAAACTTGCCTTTCCTTATCTTTCGTCAGCTTTCCTTATCAGCTCCTCTCTTCCAGTTCTTCACACAATGACACCCTGTTGTAAACTCCGGCCACTGTGCAGGGTAGCACTGTAGCTTGTGACTACTCTAAGTTAGGGTTGACTGATTTATTTTTTAATGTCCACATAGGAGAGAGAACTTGTTGTATTTGTCTTTCTGTGTCTGACTTATTTCCCCTAACATAATGACCCACAATTCCACCCATTTTGTTGCAAATACCAGGATTTAGTTCTTTTTTTCTGGCTGAATAATACTCCATCGTGGATATACGCCTCATCTTTATTCATCCCTCTGTTGACGGACAGCAAGGTTAATTCTGCATCTTGGCTGTTACGGCGCTACAGGAAATAAACTAGAGCAACTTTCTCTTTCACATGTTGACTTCATTGCCTTTGGCTCGATTGCCAGAAGTGAGATAGCTGGGTCATCACAGTAGATTTATTTTCAGTTTTTTTGAAGCACCGCCATACCATTCTCCATTGCGGTTGTACTAATTAACATTTGCATCGACCATATTATAAGGGTTCCCTTTTCTCCATGTCCTCATCCATGTTTGTCACTTTTTGATGTGAATCATTCTAATTGAAGAGAGATGACACCACGCTCTAGTTCTGATTCCCACTTCCCTGATGGCTTGTGATGTTGAACGCATTTTCATGTGTTTGTTGGATATTTATATTTCTTCTTTGGACAAGTGCCTATTCAGTTGCTTTGCCCATTTCTTAATTGGATTATTTGCTTTGTTGCTATTGAGCTTGTTGGGTTTCCTGTATCTTCTGGGTATTAATCCTTTTCCAGATAAATGGTTTACAGATGTCTTTTCCATTCTGCCAGTTGTTTCTTGACTTTATTAATAGTTTCCTTTGCTGTGCAGAAAGCAGCGTCTCAGCTTGATTTAATCCCATTTGTCTATTTTTGCCTTCATTGCCTATGTTTTTGGGGTATTTTCCATAAAACCATTACCTGTGTAAATACCTTGAAGTGGTTCATAAGTGTTTTCGTCTAGTAATTTCATAGTTCAAGGTCTTGTGTTTACATCTTTGAACCATTTTAGCTGATTTTTTTTGACAGGTAGAGTGGAGAGTGAGAGAGAGAGACAGAGAGAAAGGTCTTCCTTTGCCGTTGGTTCACCCTCCAATGGCCACCCCGGCTGGCACGCTGCGGCTGGTGCACCACACCTATCCGAAGGCAGGAGCCAGGTGCTTCTCCTGGTCTCCCATGGGGTGCAGGGCCCAAGCACTTGGGCCATCCTCCGCTGTACTCCCTGGCCACAGCAGAGAGCTGGACTGGAAGAGGAGCAACCGGGACAGAATCCGGAGCCCCAACCGGGGCTAGAACCCGGTGTGCCGGTGCAGCAAGGCGGAGGATTAGCCTACTGAGCTGCGGCGGTGGCCCCATTTTAGCTGATTTTTATAGAGAGTAAAAGGTGGTGTTGACTTGTCAGTCTTCTTCACGTGAATATCTCGTTTCCCCAGCACCATCTACAATAGTAATCCCATTCACAGCAGCTACAAAACAAGCAGTAGCAACAACAGGGCAAACCCTTGGAATAAATTTGACCAAGGGTGTGTAAGACCTCCACAATGAACATTACAAAACACTAAAGAAACAAATTGGAGAAGACACAAAAATAATGGAAAGTGCTCCACGTTCACAGATTGGAAGATTTGCTATTATTAAAATGTCCATACTTCCCAGAACCACTTACAGATCCAGTGCAATAACCGTCAAAATACCAGTAGCAGCCTTCACAGAGCTAGAAAACACAACCCTCCAGTTCCAGTGGAGGTGCAACCTCCCCCAGCCCACAAAGAGCCACAGCAGTCTTGTACGTAAAGGACCAAGAAGGAAGCATCACAATATCTGGTCTGAAGGCATTCCACAGAGCTACTATAACCCAAATAATGTGATACTGGCAGAGAAACAGACACATAGATGTGGAACAGCTTAGAGAGCTCAGAAATGAATCCATGCACCTACAGCCACCGTCTCGTGACGAAGGGACTGAACAGGTGCGCTGGAGAAAAGACGGTCTCTTCAATAAACTTCTCTCTTAATTCAGTGTACCATGAGCTTTTTAAAGTACCCTCGTGCAACCCTTGCCTACCTGACACAGGCTATTCTTTGATGGTCTTAGGACAACAGTGCTTCATCCCTGAGGGGCTGGCACGGAACCATGAAGTACCTGAGTAAGCTGAAGCTCTCTAGGAATAGAAGAAGGGATGAGGGCTGCTGGGAAGCCCTTGGTGGGGGTTTGCCATGCCGTCTCTCAGGAGTCACAGCTGAAAGGCTGCTTGGAGAAGCATCATACAGCTGTCACGAACCAGTGAACAGTTCAGATTCCCAAATTCTGCGAACATTCATGCTCAAAACACCAACTGCAGAATGGGCTCACCTGCCAGGGCAGCAGTGCCCCGGGGAAGCAGCAAGGGTGTTGTGTGGGTTGCATACTCAAAAGAGCGATGCGCACCTTGGCTGCCATAGAAGCCAAGATCCACCAGCCCCTTACAGGGGTGGGCCCTCTGCTGTCTGCACCTGCCCTGCCAGTCCCTACTGAAATATAGAGACCAGCTGGGTGCCTTGTGCCAGAGGAACACTGGAAACTGGAGCAGCTGGACAATGGGGAGAGGAGCTTGAAGAGACGCAGCATAAGCTTAAGGTTGGGGTCCAGAGTCTAGAGCCATGTTGTCTTTGAATATATAGAAGGCTGCCACAGGAGTGGGTTGGGCTTGTTGTGCTGAGAGCTAAGACTGAACCGAGACCAATGGCTGGAGGTCAGCAGAAGGGCATTCAAAATTCAGCAGAAAAATGGCCATTCACCTTGCGTTGCCATTCACAAGTCACAGAACCTCTGGTAGCCCCTGCTGCGATAACCTAAGGCAGACATTTGCAGTCCCATTTCAGATAAGGAAACTGAAGCTTCCAGAGAAAGCATCCCTTGCTGTAGGTTATGCAGTGTGACATTGGCCAACGTTCCCCATGCAAGCCAGGCCTTAGGGAGAGGAAGTTAGGGAGGCAACCTAAAGGCCCCCACTTCTGAGGTTGACCTGAGGGTCACCGCTGGTACTCCCTGTCCCTCCTTGCCCACGGCTCTCTGACATTCTCATCACCCTCAGTGAGAAGACTAGTGGATATTGGAGGGGCTCACCTGCTGGTGACCCACGTTTATTGTGCTGCAAAAATAACTGAAATCCATGCTTTTGAGGCATCTTCAAAAAGTTCATGGAAAACACATATTTTGGGGGGCACCAAAATAAACTCAGCGTTTAATTCCATTTCCACGAAATCTGAAGTACCTTTGTGTATCCCTTTGGCTACCAAACAACCATGCGAAGCCCAGAGTTGCGGGGATAGAAAGTGCAGTGAGGTCCCTCGGGAGGTCAGTGAACTGTCTCCTGCTCTCCTCCCTTGGTTCCTGGACCCGTGCATTCTGCCTGTTGGGACACAGCGCCATACAGAGATTTCTACAGATGCTGGGTCCTGAAGTCTGGTGCCTAAGCTTGGAGCGTTGTTTCTGAGTTGGCGCAGCTATGCACCTGGGAGACCTTTCGAGAGCTGATGAGTCAGGCCAGCTGACTTTGCATGGCTGTAGGCTGTCTTCATCTGCTATACACAGTGCCAGAGCCCGGATTATTTATAATAAGCCAAAATCTATCGTTCGTTTCATTTCTGAAAGCTGGAAAGTATGTGGAGTCCTCAAAAAGTTCATGGAAAATGCACATTATGAAAACATGCATGAATTTCAAACACTTTTAAAAAAAAGATTTATTTTATTTATTTGAAAGAGTTAGAGAGAGAGAGAGAGAGAGATCTTCCATCTGTGGTTCACTCTCCAAATGGCTGCAATGGCCAGAGCTGCGCTGATCTGAAGCCAGGAGCCAGGAGCTTCTTTTGGGTCTCCCACGTGGGTGCAGGGACCCAAGCACTTAAGCCATCCTCTGCTGCTTTCCCAGGCGCATTAGCAGGGAGCTGGATGGAAAGTGGAGCAGCTGGGACTCAAACCAGTGCCCATACAGGATGCCGGTGCCACACTCAGAGGTTACAGCGCCAGCCCCAAGTGCTCATTTCTCAAGATCCCTCTGTGGGACATGAAGACAACTTAGTGGTAACTGATCAAGTCCACTTCCTTTGTGGGCACTGTTTCTCCATATTTTCAATCACCCAGATCACTGTTGCGTGCAGCAATGTTTTATCTCCTTCTACTGGGATATTTTCCCCAGCCTAGCACCAGCAGCGTCTTCAATTCTTGGACTGTAGCATGTGGGTGCACGGTTTACCTCTCGGTATCGGAGGCGCAAAGGGTGAACCAGTGCAAAATCTCACCTTACTGCCTGGTTTCTCGACACCCACTCCTGGCTCCACGAGGCTTCGCTTGGCTCCTCTGTAAAGTAGGTGCCAGGACAAGAGACGTGTAAGAGGTTCCTGGGCAGTCCTGACCCTTTCTGTCTTCAAAGCAACAGTTGCACGGCGCTGGCCTCTGTTCCCATTATCACAGTCCCTTCTCCAATCCCCTGTCACTCTCATTCAAAGGGAATCGCAGGAGGCCCATTGGAATGATCCAGGGTTGTCAGCCCATCGCAAGATCCTTCGCTGACTTAAGTCTATGCCATTCTTCCCGCTACATGAGGTTATGCATAGATTCTGGGAGTTTGGATGTGGACACTGGGGAGTGGGCATTATTTAGCCCACAGCAAGATGTGCCCCCTACAAAGGAGAGAGGGAAGGAAGGAGGCCTGCGTACATGGAGCTTCAGGCTGTAGCAGACTTCTGAGACAGGTTTGCTCGGAACGGTTGGGATGCCGGAGCTAAAGTCACCCATCGGAGAAATCCTGTGGTTCCCAAAAGTGGGTTTCGCTGAGCGCCACTGTTGCTGTCTGTCTACCTGGTGGACATCTGGATCCAGACATCACTCATGCTTCCCACAGATGTATCTTCCCAGTTACCGTAATCATTGAATCTTTTTTTTTTTTTTGACAGGCAGAGTTAGACAGTGAGAGAGAGAGAGAGACAGAAAGGTCTTCCTTCCATTGGTTTTCCCCCAAATGGCCGCTATGGTCGGCATGCTGCTCCAATCCAAAGCCAGGAGCCAGGTGCTTCCTCCTGGTCTCCCATGCGGGTACAGGGCCCAAGCATTTGGGCCATCCTCTACTGCCTTCCCGGGCCACAGCAGAGAGCTGGACTGGAAGAGGAGCAACTGGGAAAGAATCCAGTGCCCCAACCAGGACTAGAACCTGGGGTGCCAGTGCTGCAGGCAGAGGATTAGCCTAGTGAGCCACGGCACCCGCCAATGATTGAATCTTGACCACGAGTTGCTTGAGTTTGCCTTCCAGTTCTATTGCCTACTTAACTGCACGAGCTCGGGCAAATCACTTGAACCTCTCCGTGCCGTCTGTGAAATGTGGGTGATAATGGGACCCAATTACTAAACTCAATAGCTTGCACTAGGGTTGTTGCAAGAAATACATTGGAGTAGCGCTCTTCATGAAGTCTATCTATAATTATCCACTGCTCAGGGCAGACCTGGACTCAAACTCAACACCTGGGACTGCAGTATTTGAGCTCTTTTGGATACATGGTGCTGCTCTGGGGGGAAAGGTCTTTGTGGCCAGGCCTCTGTCTCTGTGACTTTCTGGGAAAAGGCTTTGTGGATGCACTGGCAGAGCTGTTGATGGATGGATTCTTGTGTTGAGTGGAGGTGGGGCTAGAGGGCCCATAGCCTTGTGCTTAGACCCCAGGGTCCTTGTGTGAAAAGAGTCTGCGTGGTACAGCGGGGTGGGCTGGCCTGGGAGTCCCATTCCTGGTTAATAATCTGCTCTTGTCACGCCAGTGGCCCTGCCATTCAACCTCTCCATTCCCTGCTGGGCTTTGGTGGTGAGAAAAGACTTGTTACATTTTCACCCTCTGCAAGTGAGTGACATACAGAGTCCTCCCCCAAAGAAAAAACCAAATCCACAGTCCATCCTCCCCACATTGTTGACTTATTTTTATTAGATCACTGTTTAGATATTTGCAAATACGTATCTTACACTTGTATCCTGATACTTGCTGTACTATTATATATAGCCAATCAAATGTATATAATAAATACAAACAAAACCACTAAACCAATCATGTTCAAGTGAACAAAATTAAATGAATTTAATAGTTTAAAATAGTTTTTTTTTATGAAAATGAATTCCTGCCAGCAGAGGTACTGGCTGCCTTGTGCCAGTTGTGTTGAGTCATAGAATGTGGCCTCTGTTTGCTGACTCAGCATAATATATTCTTTTCTCAAAATCTAAAACAAGTAACACAGGAGTTTTATTTTTAAGATTTATTTGTACACTTGAAAGGCAGGGTTACAGAGAGAGAGAGAGAGAGAGAGAGAGAGAGAGAGAGAAAGAGAGAGATCCTCTACTCCCTGGTTCACTTCCCAAATGGTCACAATGGCTGGAGCTCGGCCAGGATAAAGCTAAAAGCCTGGAACTCCATCAGGGTCTCCCACGTGGGTATCAGGGGCCCAAGTACTTGGTCATCTTCCACTGCTTTCCCAGGTGCTTCAGTAGGAAGCTGCATCGGAAGTGGAGCAGCCGGGACTCCAACCAGCACCTATATGGGATGCAGGCGTTGCACGCATTTCTGTTTGCGATTATTAACACAGATTTAAACTCAGATACCAATATGATCTGACAGGCTCATTGATAAGTAGTCATCTGATTATATCATGTGAAATACACTCTTCTTATTTGTTTTAGATTATGGTGATAAACACTCAAATACTCCAGATGGAATTATTAGAGAAAATCTGAGGAATCCCTGGGAATGTGAAACACTATCAGATGCTGAGCTAAGGAACTTGAAAATGCTTCCTGGGGGCCGGTGCTGTGGTGTAGCAGGTAAAGCTGCCACCTGCAGCACTGGCATCCCATATGGGCTCGGGTTTGAGTCCTGGCTGCCTCAGTTCCCATCCAGCTCCCTGCTACTGCACCTGGGAAAGCAGCAGAGGATGGCCCAAGTGCTTGGGGCCCTGCACTCATGAGGGAGACCTGGAAGATGGCCCAGCCTCAACTGTTATGGCCATTTGGGGAATGAACCAAAAGATGGAGGATTTGTCTCTCTGTCTCTACCTCTCTCTGTGACTCTGCCTTTCTTTACTTTTTTTTTTTTTTTTTTTTTTTTTGACGGGCAGAGTGGATAGTGAGAGAGAGAGACAGAGAGAAAGGTCTTCCTTTTGCCGTTGGTTCACCCTCCAATGGCTGCCATGGCTGGCGCGCTGTGGCCAGTGCACCACGCTGATCTGAAGGCAGCAGCCAGGTGCTTCTCCTGGTCTCCCATGGGGTGCAGGGCCCAAGCACCTGGGCCATCCTCCACTGCACTCCCTGGCCACAGCAGAGAGCTGGCCTGGAAGAGGGGCAACCAGGACAGAATCCGGCGCCCCGACTGGGACTAGAACCCAGGGTGCCGGCGCCGCAAGGTGGAGGATTAGCCTATTGAGCTGTGGCGCCGGCCGTAACTCTGCCTTTCAAATAAACAAATCTTAAGAAAAGAAAAAGAAAATACTTCCTAAAAGTTAAAGGCAGTTCATCATTGTCAGGAGCCATTAGTAAGACAAGACTGTAAGGTCAAGGTCGCAACCCCGGCTCACAGGAAGTACCTGTGCCTGTCACCCCCAGCTCCAGAGCATCCTAACAGGTGGGAGGTTGGTGCTTCTACTTGCTCTTGCTTTTTGTCCCCTTGGGTCCGCAAGGATGCTTCCTGCATCCTGTGAGGCAGCTTTCCTGCTGGGGGGGAGCAGAGTGGGGAAGGGGAGACAGGTGCTAAGTGAACCCACTTTCTGGACATGATCCCAGCTTCTCCACGGCCCAGCAGGCAGGATGTTGGTCTTTCCCTCTCTCGGACAAACATCAGCTCCCAGTGCTAATCAAGACTCGGGGAGAGATAACAGGCGCAAGCTTCAGGCTGTTGTTTTCCTTTTAAAAAATATTGTTGGGGAGAGAGAGGGAGAGAGAGAGCTAGAGAGCAGGAGCCGGTTCCTGTCTGCTGCCTCACTTCCCAAACACCTGCCCAAAGCACGGAGCGGGAGCTCAATCCAGGTCTCCCACCTGGTGGGGGAGTTCCATCACTTGCGCCATCATTGCTGCCTCCCGGGGCTGGAGTCTGGGGCCGGAGGCAGGTGTCCCGGGCACAGCCGGTGATGTGGGATACAGACGTCACGAGGTCCAATGCCTTCACCGCCCCCTTTTCTCCTCGCTTCTCATTGCTTTCCCCTTGGTTTCCTTTCTCTCTCTGTTTTTTTCCTGTATTTTCTGCCAAGGACACAGACTTTCCAGGTGTGTGCTCCTCACCCCTTTGCTACTTTCTAACTCATCTTCCAGTCCTAATGTTGGAGATTGGTTAATTGACTGTCGAAGGGAGAAATAATAGGCTACTGTTATCATACATATTACTCACTCATGTTTGCATAGCATTTCTATGTGTGAGTGTAAAATTTTATTTGATCCTCCAAACAAGCTGTGACAGTGATTATTTTCCAGTTGTACCAATGGGAAATTAAGGCTCAAAGAAGCCAAGAGACTGTTACCTTCTCCTTTCTCATCTCCTGTAACCTGTTCTCTTCCTACTGACTCTGTGTTAAATGTACAGGCGGGACTGAGTCAGATAAGGATATGCACCAGAGTTGGGGGGAGCTGCCGTGACCGCAACTGGGGTGACACAGCTTGACCAGTATCTGTAGCATTTAATAGAAAATTGGACCCACACTCAGTACAAAAGCAAAAACCGTCCCCAGGAACCAGGTCCAACTGGGCTCTGGTAAGGCATTTAGACAAAGGCATTTATTTAGACAAAGACTACAAAAAAACTTTTATAAGTGTTTTAAAAAAACAAGAGAAAATCTTGTCAATGAATAAACAAACAAGAAATCGCAAAAAAACAAATAACAGCCTTTTTTTTTTTTTTAGAACAAATGGAAAGTCTGGAGTTGAAAAATACAGCGTTGAAAGATTTGTTACGTGGGTTCTCTAGCAGATTTGATATGGCCACAGATAGTATCAGCGGGCTTGAAGATAAGCCATAGAAATCGTCCAATCTGAAGATCAGAGAAAGAAAATAGAAGAAGGATGAGGAAAGCTTCAGAGAGCTGAAACCGCATCAAGCACACCAGGACACGTGTAATGGAAATTCTAGAACGCTGAGCGAGCGAGCGAGCGAGAGGGAGGCATAAAAGGGAAAAGTTTGAAGGCATAATGGCCCCCAGCTCCCCAGATTTGTTGAAAAACATTTCATCGACTGATCTAAGAAATGCAATGAACCCTAAGTAAAATAATTCCAAAGAGCTAGCACACTGTAAAACCTAAACATACCACAATCAAGCAGGGAATGACAAAGACAAAATCTCAAGTCACAGGGAAACAACGACTCATCACATACAAGGGAGCAACATAATTAATTGTTGGCTTCTTAGCAGAAAGAAGGTAGCCAGGAGGTGGAGGGACGAGGTGCAGAGAAAAAGATGCTAATGAAGAGTTGCATGTCCAGTAGAAGCAGACTACAAAATCTCCATGTGAAACATGAGTGTTCCAGAAAACAGAGATGGAGAGTCACGGACTAGCATTGCAAGAAATACGAAAAGAAATGACAAATGTCTGTATAAATGTATTTCCTTTACCGAACTATTTATTAATTTGAAAGGCAGATTTACAGAGAGAAGGAAACACACACACACACACACACACGAATCTTTCTTCCACTTGATCACTCCCCAAATAGCAGCAATGGCCAGGGCTCACCAAGGGCAAAGCCAGCAGCCTGGAGCTTCTTCTAGATGTCCCATATGGGTAGCAGGGGCTCAGGCACTTGGGCCATCTTTACTCAACTCCTGTTTTCCTTAAAGGACATAAGATTCTATAAAGCAATACTTTGGATACTGTATTTTGGGCTTAAAACATATAGATGTAATATAAATATGCAATGGATCTTAAAAATGTCTGGAAAATGGAATTAGAAATTAAGTATATTTTGGTGCAAAAAATTGAAATACCTGCTTTATATAAAATGCATTTTCAAGAACTTTTTAAAGACCTCTTGCATATAAAAGTAGTAGCTCAGAGGAGGAGGAAAAATGGATTTACACTGGAGCAAAATTTTCATACTTTTTCCATCATTAAGTCAGAATTAACCTGATGTGTGTTGAGATAACGTAAGATGAACATTGTCATCCACGAGCAAGAAAGTAGCTGAAGGGGGCGGGCGCTGTGGCACAGCGGGTTAAAGCTCTGGCTGGCCTGAATCACCGGCATCCCTTATGGGTGCCGGTTTGAGTCCCGGCTGCTCCTCTTCTGATCCAGCTCTCTGCTGTGTCCTGGGAAAGCAGTAGAAGATGGCCCAAGTCCTTGGGCCCCTGCACCCACGTGGGTGACTTGGAAGAAGCTCCTGGCTCCTGGCTTCGGATCAGCGCAGCTCAATCCATTGCAGCCATCTGGGGAGTGAACCAGTGGATGGAAGACCTTTTTTTCTCTCTCTGTCTCTACCTCTCTCTGTAACTCTACTTCTCAAATAAATAAATAAAATCTTTAGCGGTGCCGGCACACCGGGTTCTAGTCCCGGTTGGGGCACCGGATTCTGTCCCGGTTGCCCCTCTTCCAGGCCAGCTCTCTGCTGTGGCTTGGGAGTGCAGTGGAGGATGGCCCAAGTGCTTGGGCCCTGAACCCCATGGGAGACCAGGATAAGTACCTGGCTCCTTCAGCGCGGTGTGCCGGCCGCAGCGCGCCGACTGCGGCGGCCATTGGAGGGTGAACCAACGGCAAAGGAAGACCTTTCTCTCTGTCTCTCTCTCTCTCTCACTGTCCACTCTGCCTGTCAAAAAAAAAAAAAAAGTAACAGGCTGGAGAAAGATATAGCATTCAAACAAAAAATGCATGTGAGTTGGAGGGACTTTAATATTAGCAGGCAAAATAGATTTTAGGTGTTGTTAGAGATAGAGGGGGACATTCCATGATAGTGAAAGGGTCCATGTATATGGAAGATACAACATTTAAAATACACACACACACCTAACAACACCCCACAAATGTGAGTGTAAAACTGCAAACAGAAAGGAGAAGCAGAAAGTTCAACAATTAGCATTGAAGACTTCAATACCACACTCACAACTCTTGGGAGAAATAACCAGATGAAGAACCACGCGGTGCTAGAAGGCTCGGCCCACTCGACCTGACTGAAACCGGAAATGCCAGCCCCAGAGAGAAGCCCAGGCTTTCTGTTCCCTGGGAAACACGTGCAGTGTTTCCCAGGGAAGTCCAGAAGCTAGGACATGAAGCAAACTTCAGTAAACTTTAAAAGATTGAGATTATTTATATATGATCTTATAATATATAAAATTTATATGTGAAACTCAGTATGTTCCCTGGCCATCACAGAATTAAAAAGCAACTAAGGCCGGCGCCGTAACTCAACAGGCACACCAGGTTCTAGTCCCGGTTGGGGCACTGGATTCTGTCCCGGTTGCCCCTCTTCCAGGCCAGCTCTCTGCTGTGGCCCGGGAGTGCAGTGGAGGATGGCCCAAGTGCTTGGGGCCTGCACCCCACGGGAGACCAGGATAAGTACCTGGCTCCTGCCATCGGATCGGCGCGGTGTGCCGGCCGCGGCGGACATTGGAGGGTGAACCAACAGTGAAAGGAAGACCTTTCTTTTCTCTCTGTCTCTCTCTCTCTCACACTGTCCACTCTGCCTGTCAAAAAAAAAAAAAAAAAAAAAAAAAAAAAAGCAACTAAGAGACATTTGACAAGTCACCAAATGTTTTTACATTAAATCAAATAACTTTTAAATAACTTATGAATCAAAGAAGATCCACCAGAAAGTTTTGAAAGTGCTTTAACTTGATAGAAAAAAACTAATGTGGGTTATTAACATATATGGAACGCAGTTAAAGCAGCGGTGAGAGAAAAATCCATAGCTTTAATTGTTCATAATAAAAACTCCATAAAACTGATTATACAACCTTGTCTTTCTGTGATCACATAAGTGATCCTCACTATGTGTGGATTAATTAGGTTTCTTTGTCTAAAACATAAATATGAATGAATGCCGATGCATAGAATTTTTTTTTATTTTGACAGATACAGTTAGACAGTGAGAGAGAGAGAGAAAGGTCTTCCTTCCCTTGGTTCACCCCCCAAATGGCCGCCACGGCCGGCGTGCTGTGCCAATCCAAAGCCGGGAGCCAGATGCTTCCTCCCGGTCTCCCACGCAGGTGCAGGTACCTAAGTACTTGGGCCATCCTCCACTGCCCTCCCGGGCCACAGCAGAGAGCTGGACTGGAAGAGGAGCAACCGGGGCTGGAACCGGCATCCATATGGGATGCAGGCGCTGCAGGCGGAGGATTAGCCAAGTGAGCCACAGTGCCGGCCCCTGATGCATATAATTGGAAAAAGAAGAAAATAATACTTAGAAATAATATCTCCTCGTGCTACTTATTAGCCATTTCTCCCAAACTGTTTTCTTTAGTTTTTCTTTTTTTAAGATTTACTTATTATTTTAAAGTCAGGGTTACACAGAGAGAGAAGGAGAGGCTGAGAGAGAGAGAGAGGTCTTCCAGCCACTGGTTCGTTTCCCAATTGGCCACAATGGCCAGAGCTGCACTGATCCGAAGCCAGGAGCCAGGAGCTTCTTCCAGGTCTCTCATGTGGGTGCAGGGGCCCAAGCACTTGAGCCATCTTCTAGTGCTTTCCCAGGCCATAGCAGAGAGCTGGATTAGAAGTGGGGCAGCTGGGACTCGAACTGGTGCCCATATAGGATGCCGGCACTGCAGGCGGTGGCTTTACCTGCTACACTACAGCACTGCCCCACCTCCCCAAACTGTTTTCTGACGTTTTCGAATGTCCCGCCAGGATGTTGTATAACCTTGACAGCTGAGAAGGATCAAGGAGGGGCATCTGATGGACAGAATGACTGACAGGCGACACGGATCAGGAAAGCCAGTAGAAGAATCTAGAAAGGAATGAAAAGATATGAGCTCTTTTTATCAAACAGATACCTGCTCCCCCAGATTTATAACAGCACTGTTCACAACAGTCAAAACATGGACTCAACCAAGATGTCCATCATCGGATGAACAAAGAAAATGTCACACACACACACAAAATGGAATATTCAGTTACCAAAAAAATGAAATTCTATCAAATGCAGCAAAATGGCTGGAACCAGAGTATATGATGTTGAGTGGAATAAGCCAGACACAGAACGGCCAACACTGCATGCTCTCCCTTAAATATAGGAACCAAAATTCAGAGCAAAAAGCGAGTTACAGAAGAGGAAGGACGTTTGTAGCCCCGCACCTGGCCTCCTGGCAAATGAAGGAATAAGACTTTCTGGAGCGAGAACTTGGAGGTGTGACGTTGCCTGTGACGTCTGGTGAAGCTAATGTCACCCAGCAAGTGGGGCGGGGCCTGCGGGAAGGGAGAGGTTTTCCTATATCGTGAGAAGCCTGATATTCCAGGACAGGGCACTGGCGTTAGGTCAGCAATGGACTCTCACATGCAGGACTCGATAAACCATTTGAGGAGGATGCTTTGGAAGAATTGAGAGGCAGCAGCCGGCCAGCTGGGGGACCACTCACAGGTCCAGCTGAGAGGTCAGCTTGCAGCCAGGCAGTGGCTGTGACTATGGGTCGGCGAGAAGACTGAAAAAATGAAGTGGGTAGGAGGCAAGATGCACATGGCCTGGGGACTGCTGGGGATGAGGCAGTGGGAGGGGCGGTGTGAGTGTCTCGGAGTTCTAGGGCTTGGAAGATGTTGTGAACATCATGAGATCTGTGGATCCAAGAGCACGGGAGGGCGAGGATGGGTGCGGTAATGGTGAGACTGATTGAGACGCGGTATCTACAGGAAATTCGTACAAGGACTTGGAGCATGTGAGCTTATAACTTACTTTTTTTTTTAAAGATTTTATTTATTTATTTGAAAGTTAGAGTTACACAGAGAGAGGAGAGGCAGAGAGAGAGGTCTTCCATCTGTTGGTTCATTCCCCAGTTGGCCACAGTGGTCGGAGCTGTGCTGATTCAAAGCCAGGAGCCAGAAGCCTCCTCCAGGTCTCCCATGTGGGTGCAGAGGTCCAAGGACTTGGGCCATCTTCTACTGCTTTCCCAGGCCACAGCAGAGAGCTGGATAGGAAGTGGAGCAGCCAGGACTGGAACTGGTGCCCATACGGGATGCCAGTGCTTCAGGCCACGGTGTTAACCCACTGTACCACAGCGCCGGCCCCTAACTTACTTTTATGCTCTGTAGGTTGTATGAGTTAGAAGAGGGGTTGCAGAGGGAAATTAGCCTGGGCGACCATGAGCATTTTGGCGTTAGTTGATGGAAGCGAAAGGTGTACAGTAAGGAAGAGGAGAAGGTACGCAGTTGCTACAGCCTCCACCGAACCACGAATGTGTGGATGCAGAAGGCAGCTCCCGCACACACAACTGAGACACAGAAGGGAGGGGATTGGAGAGAGCCCAGCAGGGACCCACAGGATGCCTCCAGGGAGGCACGTCCTAAAACCATGGGATTGGGCATGTTTTGGAAAAAGTTGCGGGTGGTGGGCGTGGCCAGTGCTTGCCACAGCACAGTGGTCATGGGAGTTGTGGAGACGGCTCTAGATGTGATTGGGAGACAGCCAGTGTCAATCATGCTTCCAGAGCCCACTGGGGAGAGGCTGGGCAGAAGCAGAACCAGGCACGTTTTCTCGGTCCATTCGACTGGGGTGAGACACACGGGCCACGCGTGCAGGCTGAAGGACGGTGCCAGCAGGAGACAAAAGAAAATCAATGGGGAAGCACCTTGGGGACTGCATGCGTTCCTGGCGGTGCTGGGGGGAGGCAGGCCCTGGTCACGAGCTCCTAGATTCTGCAGGGTCTTCTGGGCCGGGGGTTGGGGGGCAGGTTAGGAGCAGGGCAGAAGCTTGGTCCTCTCAGGTGGGGTGCTGGGGCTGACCTCAAGGCACACGCGTCTGGCCCACGTTGAGGGTTCTGACCCCTCACTTCCAGTGGCAATTATTGCTACAGGGCCCTGATTCCCTGGTCTCCCAGATTTACCCAGCCTGTTGGGGTGCGCAGAGGGGCCCTTAGATAAAGGAAATGCTTGTGGGAAAAGCGACTGTGGCTGGGAGGGTAGTGCCAGCGAGGGAGGGTCAGGAACAGAGCCCCGGCTCTCGGAGTTGCACCCGGCCCTCTTTATTGGGACTGGCCCAGGCATGGAAGGGACCCTGTTCCCGTGATGGCCACGATGCCTTTGGGTCCCACTGGCCTGCCGAGAGGAGCCCACACGATGCCTGCTTTGCTCCTGCTCTGTGTCCCTACAAGCCAGAAGTCCTCATTGAATCCCACGCTCTTGGCCTCACTTGGACACCCACACAACCTGCTAACCGCAACACGATCAGCGGCTTCTTTAGCATTTACCGTGTGCCAGGCCCCACGCCAAATCACTTGATTTTACTCTGTGAGCAGGGACAGGGGCTGGTGTTGTGGGCGCAGCCAGCAGAAGACACAGCCTTAGCGATGATGACATCGCATGTGGGCGCTGGTTTGGTCCTGGCTGCTCCACTTCTGATCCTGCTCCCTGCTAATGCTCCTGGAAAGGCAGTGGAAGATGCCTGGGTCCCTGCCTCCCAGGAGGGACACCCGGATGGAGTTCCGGGGTCCTGGCTTCAGCCTTGGCCACCGCAGTCATTTGGAGAGCAAGTTGGCAGATGGAACATCTCTCTCTCTCTCTCTCTCTTTCTCTGCCACTCTGCCTTTCAAATAAATAAATCTTTAAAGACAATTATGGGTAGGGCCAATGATTATGGTCGTGTTTACATACAAACTGAGGCACAGAGTCAGATGTCAAGGTTAAGAGCAGCTTGGCAAGGTCACCCAGCAAAAGGAAGATACTGAGGATGGAGCTGGACACTCTGGATCCGGCTTCATGGCCTGTGCCTGCCATCTCTGCTCTACAGCCAAGGCGCGGTGCTCAGGGGTGACAAGAGTATGGCTCTCTCTTCCACAGCAAACTGACCGGCCATCACAGGGCTGCCGCAGCTCAGCCCCTGGCCTCTCCCACTGCCCTGTCCTGGGGTCCCTTGGGAGCCCACCAGGAGTGCTGCCTCCTGGCCTCTACCTCCTGCTCTCCAGATCTCTCCTCCAGCTGAGAAGCCTCTCTGACGATTCCAGCCTGCCTCCTGGCTGAATTATGTTCCTCCAAATTGCTACATTAATAAGGGCCGTGTGTTCCTAGAGGATCATTAATTACAGACACATTTTTATTTCCCACTGAAATACGGCTCCATGTGGCTCAGGCACAGACGTGCCGGACCTGCTTCTGACACCTGTCCCTGATGTCCCTTCTGGTTCCCCGCTCTCGGCGTCTTTCTCCCCCGAAGCAAGCCTGGGTGGGGGTGGGGGTCCCTGCTTCTCAAGCTTCTCCCATCAAAACCAGTGGGTGCTGCTGCAGGGGGCAGGCAGCACAGGGGCCCGGGTGGGGAAGGAGCCAGACACGTGGCACCTGCAGGACGTCCCTGGATTCCAGGCAGCCCCAGGGATGGGGATGCTGTGGGTGAGGTAGGAGGTGCTGGCTCTTTGCCTCTGCCCGGAGTAGGGTCTCCTGAGCTCTGAGGCCAGGAGCACCGAGGTCTCTGTGTTCTCCACCTGCTGAGGTTTGCAGACAGTCCCTGGAAAGCCATTCTTCTCTCTCTTGGGTGCTGGGGCTGAGGCAAGGCACCTCCTGCTTGTGCAGCCACTGTGGTGAAGCAGCCCCTGCCTTCCATGGAAGACGGCTGCTAAAGATTCAGTCTTCCTCTCTACGGGTGGGCTGCAGCCTTGGCTACCTGTTAGAATCACCTGGGGACAGTTAGCAGGAACCTGACGCCTGGCCATGCCGCCGCAGGCCTGTTCAGAACCTTGGAGAGCGAGCCACGTGCAGGCATCAGCGGTTTTAAAGCTTTTCTGGTGATTGCGGTCTGCCGCGAAGTGGAAACAACTGCACCTCCTTGCTACGCGGGGCGGAACGCGTGCAACAGCCACGCAGCTGTCCCTGGGGAGCTGATTGCAAATGCAGGCACTCAGGCCCCGCCCCGGACTCTCATCTGCATTTTAATAAGATCTCCAGGTGATTTGTATGCTCAGGAAAGTGGCAAAACACGTCCACTTGCACAGTTTTCCAAACTTTAGTGGGTATCACAATCACCCAGAGAGCTTGTTAGAAAGAAACAATCCTGTTCAGCAGCCCGCGGCGGAGCAGGGGATCTGGGGATCTGGGGATCTGCTCTCCTAACGAGGCCCCCGTTAGCTCCCACCCAGACAATCCTGGGATCACACCTGGCTGGGCCCGCGGTGGAGCAGGGGATCTGCTCTCCTAACGAGGCCCCCGTTAGCTCCCACCCAGACAATCCTGGGATCACACCTGGCTGGGCCCGCGGCGGAGCAGGGGATCTGGGGATCCGCTCTCCTAACGAGGCCCCGTTAGCTCCCACCCAGACAATCCTGGGATCACACCTGGCTGGGCCCGCGGCGGAGCAGGGGATCTGCTTTCCTAACGAGGCCCCCGTTAGCTCCCACCCAGACAATCCTGGGATCACACCTGGCTGGGCCCGCGGCGGAGCAGGGGATCTGCTCTCCTAACGAGGCCCCCGTTAGCTCCCACCCAGACAATCCTGGGATCACACCTGGCTGGCACTGGGGCCTGGGCCTCCTGGGCTGTGGGGCTGCTAACCCCGACAAAGCCTCCTCCATCCTGGAATGGCCTTGCTGGGAGGGGGAGAGGAGGAGGGGAGAGGAGGAGGGGGAGGAGAGGGGAGGAGAGAAACTGAGAGGAAGGGGAGGGAAGGGGAGGAGAGGGAGAGGATGAGGGAGGAGAGGAGGGGAGGGGAGGGGAGAGGAGAGGAGGGGAGGGGAGAGAGAGGAGAGGAGGCAGGAGAAGGGAGGAGACTGAGAGGAGGGGGAGGGACAGAGAGGACAATGGAGGAGAGGAGGCGAGAATGGGGAAGGGGAGGTAGGGAGGGGAGCCTGTCCATCCACCCTGAGCTGCAGCTCAGCCCACGGCTCCCCCCTGCCTTTGCCTCCACCAGCTGAGCCCTCCGGTCCTGGCTGCTGAGGGGCCTCTGGCCACTCCACCCCAGCCTGCCAATGGTTGGCCTCTTCTATCCATCTGCAATTCGCAATTCACGAAAGGTATAAGTAAGCCTTAAAGGGGGCTCCATTCGGTGGTTTCAGCGCGCTCACCACTAGCTCACATACCTTGAGCGTCTCCACCGCCCTAAGGAAGCCCTGCGCTCTGGAGCGGTGGTCAGAGGTCCACCCTCAAGGCCACACCTTTCCTTTGGGTCTCTGTGGCTTTGGCACCTCCTGGCATTTTCCGGTGTGTGGCCGCCTTCTTTGCTTTCTGCCTGGTCTCCAGGGTCAGCCGTGTTGCAGTGGGTAAACGGGGGTGCACTGCTTGCCTTCTACTCCTGGACCTGTGCGTGCCCCGTTGGGCTTGAACGTTCACAGAGAGGCTCCTTGCCGTTTCCTCCTTTGCTGGCTCTTGGGACCCCCAAGTAATGTGCCTCCAAAGACAGCCGCACTTGTGACAGGCTGGGGGCCACCGGGAACCCCTAGAACTGGAAGGCACCCTCCCCCACATGGTGCAGCCAGCTCAGTCCCCACAGGAGACAGCTGAGACCCAGGGAAGATTCTAGGAGGTTTCAGCTCGCCCAGGTTGCTCTGGGGCTCCTGAGGATCAAAGCAATGGGAAAGGGGACCAGGGGATGGGAGAGAGACTGGGGCAAGGGAAGGGGTGCTGTGAGCATCTATTTTGGAGTCCAGAATGCTGACCTACTGAGTGAAAAAAAAAAAAAAAGAAAGAAAAAAGTGAAGTCTAAGGCTGAGATTTATATGTGAGATTTTCAAGTTTTCCGAAGATGGTGCAGAAAAGACACATTTATTGAGAGATGATAAATTCTGGCTTTGCAGATTTATTAGAGCTTGCATGGAGCTGAATCATAGATTCTTTGGGCAAAAGCCTTTAAACTTTTATGTCCCATCATAATGGCAAATGAAGTCCAGTAAGCAGTTTGAATAATTCTTGATTCGTGGATCCTCCCCTGCTTGCCTGTGCCCAGCCCTGGCCCTCTGGCTGATGGTGGGAGAAGGCCCCCCTGGGCCCTGGGAAGCACAAACTCAGAGAATAAAACCTGGCCGGTGAAGAGCAGCTGCTTCAAGCTGGAATTCAAGTTCAACCCTGGCAGAGGCCGGGCGCTGTCTAGGGAATAAAGAATCGGCTGGCACCGATTTTTAAGACTGAGCGTGTATGATGAGGTCCGTCTTTCAAGAGTCTGTGTCCCATTGGACATAGCATGAGGTCAAATTTTGCATGGGTTCCTCCTCATCTTCTGCCTCTCTTCTTCAGTTTCCTCTGTCCCAGACCTTGCAGTCGGCACACGCGGCAAGCGCTCTGCTGCCCCAGGGCCTTTGCACCTGAGGTGCCCCTGCTGATAAGGCTCTTCTCCCACAGGGACTTACGGCGATGTGTTCCTTCCCTTCCTTCAGGAAATCTGTGGCTTCCCCAATAGCTCTCTCCAATCCTCTTTCCCCCTTGTTCTGCTTTCCAGCTCTGTGATAGCACAGAAACCAACAGGAAAATGCAGGGAAGAACTGGAAAACACAAAAGAACTTGCACAAATGGAAAACAGCACATGAAAAGATGCTCCACTCAGCCAGTCGTGAGGGAAACACCGATTCCCAGCACGCTGAGATAACACTCACTCCACTCCACTCAAGACCGCTCTACCAGAGGTTGGCATTGCTGTGGGTGAATCAGAATTCTCATGCTTTGCTCGTGGCAATGGAATTGGTCCAGCCATTTTGGAGCACAGGTTAAGAAACCAAACACACAGCTGCTCTATTCTTCTTGTTATATACCCAAGAGAAATAAAAACTATGTCCTCATAAATCCCTAGATAATACCTACCAAGCTCCTTTCTTCTTTTTTTTTTTTATTTGACAGATAGAGTTAGACAGTGAGAGACAAGAGACAGAGAGAATGGTCTTCCTTCCATTGGTTCACTCCCATGGCCACCATGGCTGGAACTACGCCAATCCGAAGCCAGGAGACAGGTGCTTCCTCCTGGTCTCCCATGTAGGTGCAGGGGCCCAAGCACTTGGGCCATCCTCCACTGCCTTCCTGGGCCACAGCAGAGAGCTGGACTGGAAGAGGAGCAACCAGGACTAGAACCCAGCACCCATATGGATGCCAGCGCTGCAGGTGGAGGATTAACCAAGTGAGCCACGGCGCCGGCCCCCGAAACTTATTTCTGATAACCCTAAATTAGAAAAGACCCCCATATTCAGCCCTAGGAGAACAGAGAAGTAAGCCACATGGTGGAATATTACCAATCAATACAAGGAAGTGAATTATCAGTGCACAAAACAAGACGAATGGCTCTGAAAACAATTGTACTACATTGAAGAAGTCAGACAAAGAAGACGACATAGCGTGTATGATTCTGTTTGCATAAAATTCCAGAAAGTGAAACTAACTTGCAGTAGCTGGGAGAGACTAGTGGTTAGCTGGGAGTGGGGCGAGGGGGGAGTAAGGGATTAGCGGGTAGGCTGAGGACGCTACTCTGGATGGAGAGCACTGTAGCCACAAACAGGAGTCTCATCCGTTTTTTTTTTTTTTTTTTTGACAGGCAGAGTGGACAGTGAGAGAGAGAGACAGAGAGAAAGGTCTTCCTTTGCCATTGGTTCACCCTCCAATGGCCACCATGGCCTGTGCGCTGTGGCCGGCGCACCGCGCTGATCCGATGGTAGGAGCCAGGTACTTATCCTGGTCTCCCATGGGGTGCAGGGTCCAAGCACTTGGGCCATCCTCCACTGCACTCCCGGGCCACAGCAGAGAGCTGGCCTGGAAGAGGGGCAACCGGGACAGAATCTGGTGCCCTGACCGGGACTAGAACCCGGTGTGCCGGCACTGCAAGGCGGAGGATTAGCCTAGTGAGCCGCGGCGCTGGCCAGGAGTCTCATCCTTTAGACTGTGAACGAATGTGGGCCAGATAAAAATCCCATGCCTGGGTCGGACACCTGGATTTGTAGAGCACGAGGAACAAGATGCTGGCAATAGGAAGCAGAGCTGGTCCCGGGATGACAGCCACGTAGGGTCATTGCCTGCTCCAGAAACTTCCAGAAGTCGAAGCCATCACGGCCGGACGGCAGCTAGAGTTGGTTTGTGCTCTGCCTGTTGGCTTCCTTCATCAGCCCAGCTTGGCTTCTCCACGCCCCCTCGTCCAGAGTAACAGTATTCGCTCTGAAATCTACTCCCCCAGCGAGCTTTTCAGCACACTAGACTCCATGATTTGATCACTTCTCTGATATTACACCATTAACCACTGACTTAAGACTTTGCGAACCAAGCCCTCGACACCTGAGCCTTTGCAGGATATCCAATGGGTGATTTTGCAAACTGCAACCTCTACTTTGTTGTCAGTACAGCCACTCCACCTGGGTCCCCCTCCCAGGCTCTTACCTGTAAACTGTCTGTGACTTTGTATTTGGAGTGGATTTCTTGTAAGCAGTGTATACGGCAGGTCTTGTTTGGTCGTGTAATTTGGAACCTGCCTTTTGATTGGGATATTTGTATCATTTATATTTAGTGTGATGAGTACAATAGTTGGGCTTGAATCTATGTTGCAATTTATTTTCCATTTGTCCCATATTTTCTGTTTCTTTTTTTTTTCTTTCAGAATAGGCAACTTTTGTCTTCTCGTTGGCTTATTCACAATCTTCCTTTGCTTTTCAGTGATGGTGTTAGTGTGGCAATACAGTCTAATTTTATGTAGTACTCCATCAATTTACTTTTAACACATGACCTAATTGTACCCCAATTTGTACCTACCCTTTACTGTTATTTCCTACATTCGTGTTTACATATATTATAAAGCAGGTGATGTAGCATCACTGTGTTTGTTTCAAACAGTCCTCTCTAAAAGATATTTACAACTTAAATGTTAGTGGCTGGCAGCACAGCAGGTTAAACTGCTGCTGGTTCAAGTCCCAGCTGTTCCACTTCCCATTCAGCTCCCTGCTAATGCGCCTGGAAAACAGCAGACGATGGCCCTGCTGGGTCCCTGCTGCTCTTGTGGGAGACCCAGATGGAGTTCCAAGCTCCTGGCTTGGGCCTGATCTAGCCCTGGCTGTTGTGGCTATCTAGGGAGTGAACCAGCAGAACTCTCTCTTTTTGTCTTTTTTTCACTCCACCTTTCAAATAAATAAATAAATAAATTTAAAAATTAAAAAAAAAATCAAGGTGGAAGCGTAAGAACACTTACCCATGTGCAAGCATTTCCTACTTCTAATGCCCTTCTTGAATTTGTATCAGGAGTGGGGGATTTTTTTTCCCTGCTAAGGGCCATGTGGCTATGTGGAACATCATTCGTGGGCCACACAAAATCATCAACTTAAAGATGAGCCTGCTGTCCCTGTGTTGAACTTGGAGTCCTGTCTGCACTTGCCTTGGCAGAGCCAGCCCCAGTGATTTCATGGGCCTTGGGTGGCCTGTGGGCTGGATGTGCCCCACGCCTGGTCTAGATTCTAATAGCATCGATAAAACAACAGCTACAACCTCCCACAGTTGCTGTGGATTTTGTGGGCTAGGCGGATTCTGTGCTTTGTGCGTGTTCGGTTTGTTTCAGTGGAGGGCAGGGGGCAGGGGAGGGAAGTCTGGTCTTTTCTCCTCCTCCTTGGCTGGAATCAGATGTTTTCCGTGATGGACGCCAAGTCTCAGCTGTTGATGAAGCCTTGGCTCTGAGCCCAGAGGTTTTGTGGAAGGAGGGGGAGGGGAGCATGGGAGGCCCCCAGGGACCTGGCAGCCAAGGCCATGGGCAGGAGAGGTCTGGATGTGGTGCCCAGAGAGAAGCTGGGGTGCAGAAGGGACTCAGCCCTGATCTGATCCAGGGCCTGGCTTGCTGATCTTCACCTCTGTCATCGCCCTGGGTATCACCTGTGCCCCTGGGCACATCCTCACCCTGGCTTTGTCCTGTGCCTTGCATCATCTTTCAGGTTTCCCATTTTGCCTGGAGATAACACAGCACTGAGTCAGGGAAGACTCGGGTGAGCCCTGGGGTAGAGCAGGCAGGGGTGGAGGGATGAGAATGGGACCCCTAAGCCCTGGCATTGGAGGTGACAGGCACCTCCCCACCCAAGGAGCGTGGTGACGATGACGACGCCTCTGGCAACTGGCACTAACCCTGACCCCTCGTCATGGCCTGCCCACTTAATAAGAGGTTTCTAATTTTTACCGAATATCTGTATGTCACCATACGTGAACAAAGCAAGCGCCACCATGGTCCCTTGGAATTTACATCCCGCCAGGGGACAGGTACAGGGATGGCCTGGCCAACCCCTGCCTGCTCCACTGCCATTCTGAGTGCTACGCAGGCAGTGTCAGAGGGCCCTGTGAAGCTGTCACGATGCCCAGGGTATGGCACCCTCCCTGTCTCCCTTTCCGGATGTGGGGTGGGGGAAGGGTGGTCTCTGCGCCTTCCAGGAGGTGCTTTAACACTGGAGCGTTAACATAAGTCAACAGCGTGCTGGCTCCTGGGAGCTCCGGGCCGCCTGGGTGGGTGCACGCTGCTCTGCAGAGTCGGTTTTCTTGACAGAGTCAATATACACAGGACTCAAACACACACGGACGTCGTCCCACGGTCTCCCGGGAGCCGCAGACCTGTGGTCCCTGTGTAAATGTGAGGTTGGTTGATTCTTCCCAATCTCCAGTTTTATCAGCAGACCTGGGATTTCCTCCGCCACGTCTTTGTGTTCAAACAGCCGAGCCCGAGAAGAGCACAAGGTCTGGGAGGCTGAGGAGGTGGGCATGTGTGCCTGCACATGCCCGTGTACATGCCTGCACATGCCTGCCTGCATGTGTGTCTATATGAGTGTGTGTGGTGTTCATGTGTGTTTGCATGTCCATGTGTGTATCTGTGTGCCTATGTGTATGAATGTGTGTGTCTTTGGATGTTGTGTGTATCTCTATGTGCACACATGTATGTCTTCATGTATGTCTATGTATGTGTGTGCATTTGTGTGTCTATGTGCCTATATATCTATACATGTGTAAGTATGTCTCTGTGGAGTGTCTTCTGCTCTGTGCTTCTTGTCTTCATGCGTGCCTGTGTGTGTGCATGTCTGGATGTGTATGTATACAGGTGTGTGTCATGTCCTCATGTCTTCACGTGTGCCCACCCATATATGTACATGTCTGAGGTTGTGTCTGTGTGTATGCATGTGTGTTTCAATGTGTTGTCACATGTCTCCATGTGTGCCTATGGGTGTGCATGTTTGGATTGTGTCTGGATGTGCACGTATGCATGTCTTCACGTGTGTCCATGTATGTACGTGTGTTTCTGAATGTGTGTCTGTGTGTATGCATGTGTGTGTTTCAGTGTGTTGTCACATATCTCCATGTGTGCCTATGGGTGTGCATGTGCAGTTGTGAGCTTGTGCATGTCCCTATGTGTGTCTGAATGTGTGAGTCTGTGCATGTGTGTATCTGAGTGTGGGTGCTGTCTCTCCCTGTGCCCCACCAAGGGGTCAGGGTTCTGCTCACACACAGAGGGACCTCATTTCTTGGAGGAGTGCTGAACTGAGGTGAAGAAGTCAGTGGGTCCATTGCTAAGGCTTCCCAATAAAACGCCCGGTCCTGGGTCCTCTCCCTTGCTTGTTGAATCACCCTGTGGGGTGAGGTGGCGCCTGGGAATCTGCATTTCACACGCATCCGGGTGATGGTTATGCATGCTGAGGTTTGCTCCTGCTCCACGGGGCTGTGTGTCTTCCCCGGTGTGAGTGTCGCTCCCAGGAATTCTCTTTGGAACCTACAGGGTCCCCTCAGCTAACTCGGAAGCTGTGCCCTTTTTCAAGGTGGTTAGGTGAGGTGGTTAGACCTGCACACCCCAGCTCTGGCTGGCCCACTGGCCACCTTCCAAATTGGCTAGGAGGGGGCCTTGCCCCCAAGTGCAGACCCCTCAGCACGGGGGAAGGAGTGTGTGTCCCCACCTTACGACTGGGTGGTCAGCAGTGTGCACCTGCAGCTCTCTCCCCAATTCCCAGCCCCGCCCCCCAGGCATCGCAACTGCGGGAACAAGCTGTCTTCAGTTCCCAAGGCTGCTGCTGATCTCCTAGGGCGCCCTGAGCTCTTGTTCCGAGAGCTGGAAGGCGTTTCAGTATTTGAAGTGATTTTTTTCCCCTGTATTAGGATGGAACCAGCCCACTCCTCGAGCAAAATCTATAGCGCTGAGCAGCGGCAGAAAATTGGCAAGGCTTAATAAACCTCAGGCTTGCCGCGCTCCTGTGGCTGTATATCAAAGGGAAAACAAATATATTGACTAATTCCTCTCGGAAGAACATCCATAAATTACAGCTGTTTGTGCAAAAAAAAAAAAAAAGGGCTCTGGATGATGTCATCGGCGCCCTTCCAGGTGGCGCAGCCCCGCACCCAGGTCCTCCTCTGGCTGACTCCACTCTGAGCGTGGGAAGGGCTTGGCAACTAGAGGCCTGAAGTTTGGGGAGGGAGAACGACACATTTGCCTTCGTGAAGCGCTCTGCTTCTTGGAAGCGGCACGAAGACACCGTGTGCAAACTGGGGAGAGCAGGACAGACCAAGTTATCGCCTCGGCCCGTGCCCGGGGTGGGGTGGGGGGACGCCACAAGCACTTCCGGGTGGTGGAGTGCACTTCCGGGTCAGGGCGCCTCCTGCTGTTTCCGCAGTCCGAATTTGTCTTCCTCCCCCTCAAGCCGGCCCGGGGGTTGACTCTGGTGTTAGACTGGCCTCCATAGCAAGAATGGACGTTCTCCCTGCGTTCTCTACCGGCCTTTGGCACAGTTGGACTGTAGCGTGCAAGCGTGCGCAGCCAGAGCCAGGGGCTACCCCAGCCCAGCTCCACCTGGGTCACATCCAGAACCCGCCTCTGCCCCTGTGGGCCCAGCGACGGGTAAGGAAGCAGAGCCTGGGAGCCCTTAGGTCAGCTGGCTGCTGCTGCTCCCTTTTTTGAAGATTTATTTTATTTGTTTGAAAGAGTTACAGAGAGAGAGAGAGAGAGAGAGAGGGAGGGAGAGAGGTCTTCCATCCGCTGGTTCACTCCCCAGGTGGCCGCAATGAATGGAGCTGTGCCAATCTGAAGCCAGGAGCCAGGAGCTTCTTCCGGGTCTCCCACGTGGGTGCAGGGGCCCAAGGACTTGGGCCATCTTCTGCTGCTTTCCCAGGGCTCTGCAGAGAGCTGGATCGGGAGAGGAGCAGCCGGGTCTCAAACCGGCGCTCACAGTGCAGGCTGGCAGTGCAGGCTGGGGCTTTAACCTGCTCCGACACAGCACCAACCCCAGTGCTGGCTTCTAAGCTTAGCTGACCATCACACTCATCCAGACAGCACGGAAATGCAGGTTCCAGGGTTGGAACCCCAGGCAGTGGCAGACTGTGAGTGTGTGTGAGTGTGTGTAAGTATGTACATTAAGAGGCCTGGAGCTAGGCAGACTGTGAGAATGGGGAGGGGGGATATGGGAACGAATGGGGGAGGGGCGTTCAAAGGCTTGGCAGTGCCTGCATTGGAAAAAGGCTTGGAGCCAACCGCAGGCTGTGGCTCTGGGGTTAACCTGCTGCTCTGACACTGGCGTCCCATGCGAGCGCTGGTTCAAGACCCAGCTGAGCTGCTTCCAACACGGCTCCCTGCTGAGGTGCTTGGGAACCCATGGAAGACGAGCCAAGTTTCCTGGGGGGCCCTGCACCCACGAAGGAGAATTGGATGGAGTTTCTGGCTTCTGGCTTCCGTCTGGCGCAGCCCCAGCCGTTGCAATCATTTGCAATCTGTTCTCCCTCTCTCTGTCACTCTGCCTTTCAACTAAATAATAAATACAACTTAAAAAAATGTGGCTTGATTTGCTTGCAGGCAAATACAGCTGTGTGTAGGTTCTTGTGGGGTCAGAGGGAGCCCCCAGGGCCCTTGGGTTACATGTGTGTTCCTAGAAGTGGCACAAAGGCACAGGCCACCAGCCCTGCGTGGCCGGCTCGGGCAGGACTCCACTCACCAGGAAACAGCCAGGATGTTCATTGCAGCTGCGTCTGATTGGACGGCCGGGTGCTCTCCTCCTCAGGGGCGCAGCCTGTGGAGCTGCCGCCCAGATCCAGCAGGTCCCTGCTTAGCTCTTGTTCTGCAGGGCCTGCTACCTGGAGCCCTCAGCAGGGGCAGGAGGGACTTGCGTGGTGGGAGTGTTCCGGAATTGTGCCTTGAGAAGGGAGGTGGTGGGTGGGTGGGACCCACTGAAAGGTGGGTGTGGTCTGAGGGCCGTGCCTATGGCAGCCTGGTCCCCTCGTTTCGGACTCAGAAATGGAGGAACTGATTCTGGCTGCACGCTTGGCAGGCTGGGAGCATCCAGACACGCCCTCCCCACCCCATGCCCCACTGGCTTGTTTTGTTTTAGTTTTAACTGTATTTTTAAAAAATGATATTATGGACACTGGCGTTGTGGCTCAGTGGGTGAATCTGCCGTCCCAGACACCAGCATCCCACGTGGGCACCAGTTAGAGTCCTGGCTGCTCCACTTCCGATCCAGCTCCCTGCTAATGCAGCTGGGAAAACAGCAGAAGGTGGTCCGAGTGCTTGTGCCCCTGCACCCGCGTGGGAGACCCTGATGGAGTTCCAGGCTCCTGCCTTTGATCCTGGCCATTGCAGTCCTCTAGGAAGAAGATTAAAGATTCTCTCTCTCTTTCTCTTTATGTTTCTCTGCCCGCAACTGTTTTCTAAATAAATACATCTTAAAAAAAAAAAAGATCATATAATAATATGGAGTATGCAGGCTTGAACAGCCCTATGAATTTTTTTTAAAGATATAGGCTAATCCTCCACCTTGCGGCGCCGGCACACCGGGTTCTAGTCCCGGTCGGGGCACCGGATTCTGTCCCGGTTGCCCCTCTTCCAGGCCAGCTCTCTGCTATGGCCAGGGAGTGCAGTGGAGGATGGCCCAGGTGCTTGGGCCCTGCACCCCATGGGAGACCAGGAAAAGCACCTGGCTCCTGGCTCCTGCCAGGATCAGCGCGGTGCGCCGGCTGCAGCGGCGGCCATTGGAGGGTGAACCAACGGCAAAGGAAGACCTTTCTCTCCCTGTCTCTCTCTCTCACTGTCCACTCTGCCTGTCAAAAAAAAAAAAAAAAAAAAAAAAAAAAAAAAAAAAAAAAAAAGATAAAAAAAAAAAAAAAAAAAAAAAAAAAAGATTTATTTATTTATTTGAAAGAGTTACACAGAGAGAGGAGAGGCAGAGAGAGAGAGAGGTCTTCTAATTTCTGGTTCACTCCCCAGTTGGCCACAACTGCTGGAGCTGGACCAATCTGAAGCCAGGAACCAGGAGCTTCTTCCGGGTCTCCCATGTGGGTGCAGGAGCCCAAGGACTTGGGCCATCTTCCACTGCTTTTCCAGGCCATAACAGAGAGCTGGACAGGAAGTGGAGCAGCTGGGACTAGAACTGGTGCCTATATGGGATGCCGGCACTACAGGAGGCAGCTTCACCCACCCCACCACAGCGCTGGCCCCACCCCTATGAATTTTAACACTTGTATGGATTTGTGTAGCCATCTTCACAAGCAGGGTGCTCGGTACTCCACATCTCCAGACCTCCTGGGGTGTCCCTTGGTAGGCACGCCCTCCCCTGCCTGGGCTGACTGCCCACCCCCCCAGTGTCACCTTTTGAGAGGAGTTTCCCTCACTCCCCACAGTGTCCTTGGGAGTCACCCAAGGTCGTCTGGAGGCTGGGCTGTGGTTCGCTGTACCTGATGGTGGAGCAGACTGTATCACCTAGACGTTCGAGTTTGTTTATTCATTCGTCCATTGAAGGGTGGCTGCCTTGGGTCTGGGTTGTACAGAGCTGGGTTACAGAGCTGCTGTAAGCGGGCATGCATGGGTTTGTGTAGGAGCCTCGATTTTCAGTTCTCTGGGGTAAATGCCCAGGGCTGAGACTGCTAGTGGAAAAGAGGCCCGTGTTGAACTTTGTAAGAAACCACCAAACCGCTTCCTGTACTCTCGCATGCCTCCCAGCAACGGAGGGGAGCCTGAGCGACTACATTCTCCAGAGCACTTGGTACATCCATAGTTTTTGTTTGGGCCTTCTAGTAAGTGTGCGGGGTGTCTCCTCAGGTCTTTCGCTGGTGTATTCCCAATGACCAACAATGAGCATTTTGTGTCTGTGCTTACTTACCATCTGGTAGGTAGAATATCTGTTAAGTTGTTGGCCTGTTTTGCTATTTGGAGTTTTGTGTTCCCACTCTTGAGTTTCGAGAGTTCCTTGTATATTTTGTTTGGGCCATGCGCTTTGCTAAATATATAATTTGCAAATATTTCTTCCCAGCCTGTGGCTTTTCTTTTCATTCTCCTAAGAGCGTCTTATGAGGAGCTTTGATTTTAGTGGGGAACAGCTTACACTTTTTCTTTTATAGCCCATGCTGCTCAGTGACATGTCACAGAACCCACTGGCTACTTCCAGGTCACAAAGATTATCTCCTGTAGGTTCTAATAAAAGCTTTATAATTTGTTTTTACATTTGGATGCATGATGTGTTTGAGTTAAGTTTTTATATGGTGTGATATTAAGCTGGAGTTGTATTATTCTATTACCATGATCTGCAGGAAGATGCCCAAGTGTTCCAAGAAAATTTCTAGAAAAGACTGTCCTTTCTCCCTTGAATAGCTTTTGCATCTTTATAAAAAGAATCAGTGGTCCATGTTTGTGTATCCATTTCTGGTTTTTCAATTCTGTTCCATTGATCTAGATATTCCTTTATGAATATCACGTCTGGGTTACTGTGGCTATGTAGTAAGTCGTGAGATTCTGTAGCTTGACTTCTGTAACTTTATTCTTTGATGTAAAAACTTTTTAGCTGTGCCTGCTCATTTGCTTTCCCATATAAATTTCAGAATAAGCCTGTTTAGTCTACAAAATATTCACAAATATCTTTTTGGGGATGCTCACTGAATGAGATTAAATCTACAGATCAATTTGGGGAGACTGGGCATCTTTCTTTTTTTTTAATATTTATTTATGTATTTGAAAGTCAGAGTTACAGAGAGAGGGAGAGACAGAGAGATCATCCATTCACTGGTTCATTCCCCAAATGGTCACAACAGGCAGGGCTGGGACAGGCCAAAAGACGGAGCCAAGGGCTTCTTCAGGGTCCCTACGTGGGTGCAGGGGCTAAGGCCTTGGGCCATCCTCTGCTGCTTTCCCAGGTGCATTAGCAGGGAGCTGGATCAGAAGTGGAGCAGCTGGGACTTGAACTGGTGTCCATATGGGATGCTGGTGTCGAAGGCAGTGGCTTAACCCACTGCGCCACAATGCTGGCTCTGAGAATTGTTATCTTTATTGTGCCAAATCTTCGGGGCCAAGAACGGAAGATGTCTATCTGTTTGTGTAAATCCAGTTTGATGTCTTTCATCCACACTATGTAGTTTTAGCAGATAGATTACCCATATGTCATATTAGATGTATACTAAGTATTTCATTTTTGAACTACTCTAAATGATACTGCTCTTTTCAAATTGTATGCTTCCTATTATATAGAGACAGAGTTTTGTGTGTTGATTTTCTGAATTTGTAAGCTGTTTTTAAAGATTTATTTTTAATTATTTTGAAAGCCAGAGTTACACAGAGAGGGAGAGGCAGAGAGATGGAGAGCAGTCCTCCATCTGCTAGTTCACTCTCCAAATGGCTGCAACAGACAGAGCTGAACCAGGCTGAAGCCTGGAGCCAGGAGCTTCTTCTGGGTCTCCCACGAGTTTGCAGGGGCCCCAGCACTTGGGCCATCTTCCACTGCTTTCCCAGGACATCAGCAGGGAGCTGGATTGAAAGTGGAGCAGCCAGGACTTGAACCGGTGACGATATGGGATGCCGGCACTGCAGGACCGGCCACAGCACCAGCCTCTCCTTTTCATTCTTGATGGCTAGGAATATATATATGTCTGTCTGTCTGTCTCTCTCTCTGTGTGTGTGTGTGTGGGGGGGTATGTGTATTTTCTTTTTGTTCTCTTACAAGTGTTGGTTGAGGTTTATGATAAGATATTTTTGATTTCGTAGATTTTTTTCCCCTGCTGTTTTTGCTTTCGGTTTCATCGATCCCTGATTTTATCTTTATTACTTCTTTTCTCCTGCAGGCTTGGGGGATGTTTAGCTTTTTGTTTTCTTCAAGTAGAAGCTATGATTATCGACTTGACACCTTTCTTCTTTTCCAATAGAAGCCTTTAGTACCATGTTTTTCTCTTTAAGCACTGCTTTAGTTATATCCTACACATTTTGATGTTATATTTTTATATGGTCCAGTTTGATTCAGAGTATTTTAGTGTCTTTTGAGAATTCTTCTCTGACTTGTGGATGATCCAGAAGTGCGTTGTTAGACTTCCAAGTGATGGGTACTTTTCTCGTCTTTCTGTTTCTCGTTTCTAGTTTAATTTCTTTATGGCTAGTGGACTGACATTGAATTATTTCACTTTTTTTTTTTAATTTGCTGATTTGTTTTAGGATCCAGGAGGTGGCCTGTGTTGGCACTGGGCGAGGATGTGTATGTGCTGTGGGGCAGAATGTTCTATGAAATGTCACGGGGATTAATTTGGTTGATAACCGGTTCAGGTGGTTTTCTGTGCACATGCTGTGTTACTGGGTGGGAGTGTGAACGGATCCTAGACTTGAGTGTGGGTATCTTCTCCCAGTGCTGCCGGGTCTTGGTGTGTGTGTTGTGTGGCTGAATTGGGAGGTACTTGCTTAGGATTACTGGGTCTTCCTGACGAGTTGACCCTTTCCTGGCTATGTAACATCTTTATAACCACGTAATCTCTTTCTTTGTCTTCTTTTTTGCCTTCTTTTGATCTTGTCTGCCTTGATGCTAAAATAGCCACTCAAGCTTTTTTCTGATTGGTGTTTCCCTTTATAATCACATTTTCAATGCATTTCCTGTAGATAACCCAGCGTTGAGACATATGTTAATTCTATTCTGATGACGTACGTCTTTTAATTTACGAGTTTGGACCATTTACACTTAATATAATTATTGACATGTGTAGATTTAAGTTTACCATTGCATTTTTTTTTTGGTTATTCCCTCAATTTTTCTTTCTTGTGTTTCTCTTTTTGCCTTCTTTTGGGTTATTTGATCTAGGTTTATTGGCATCGGATCACATTTTTAAAATATTCCAGTTACTACATTCTAATGGCCTTGGGGCCAGAGCTTACACGTGACTGTTTTTTCCTGTTTGCTGTTTTTCCGTGTCGTGGTGCGGCCTGGACTGTGCTCTTTATGTGGAGGCTGTGCAGTAGCTTTTCATCAGCTCAGCAGTGAATACTGAGGGACTGGCGTTTACGCTGCTTGTGATGCTTCACACTCAGGGCGGGGATAATTTCCTTTTCCTGGTGATGTGTAACTTGGGTTTAACATCTGCTGGATTAAAACTTTGGACTTTATAAACATATCTATGGTTGTATAAGGGTACTTCATAAAATTAAAGGAACATGTCTATTATGAAAAAAAAACTATGCATGGATTTGAAATTTTGCACCAAATAAGCATCATTTTAACCCATTCTCTCTCTAAGATTTTTGTAGTAGCCTGAGCTCAATGGAGAAATTGTGGCTTTTTTTTTTTTTTTTTTAAGATTGACTTACCTGTTTGAAAAGAAGAGAGGATGAGACATAGAGAAAGAGCTTTGGCATCTACTGGTTCACTTCCCAAATGGCCACAATGGACCAGGTTGTGCCAGGCCAAAGGTAGGGGCCCAGAATTCCATCCAGATCACCCCAGCGGGTTCCAGGGTCCCCAGCACTGGGTCCACTACCTGCTGCATTCCCAGGTGCATTAGCAGGAAGTTGGATTGCAGTCCAATATGGGATGCTGGTATGGCAAGCAGCGGCTTAACCCACTGGGCCATAAAACCCGCCCCTCAGCCCTAAAATGAAGTGTCCTTGGTGACAAACTTCAGAAATCAGTGTTCCCTCTGTGTGTGAAAGATAGTACCAACGCATGAAGGACTTCAGTCATGGCATTCAGAAAGCCTTCCAGGTCAGTCAGACTTGTCTATGCCTTGAATGAAAACACAACATGTTGAGAGGAAAGGGCTGGTCGAAAATGGCAGGAGAGAGAAGGGGACCCCAGAGGACAGCAGTGGCAGTGCCCGTCCAGCTCCCGACAAGAAAAGACGTTTACTTTGATGGTCCCATGGGCTGGGCCACCTGTCTCCAGGAAGCAGACAGATGCATGAGGTTTGATTAATCTGGTTCAATGAACGTTCAGTACTTCTACTTCTTTTCTGACTTGTGGATTGCCAAGCCAGTCTATCCGTGATTTTCTTCTAGTTAGGACAGCAAGAGTTGGTGGTGATAATGGAAGACGAGACACATGCAGCTACTTTGCTTCCTTCTGAAACCCCACTAGACTCACTGTGCAACAGCTGCCCAGAAAGATGTGGAGATAACACGGGACAGGAACGGATGGATGCACGGTAGCCGACGGAAGGAGACACGGCACCCTAGGCAGTGAGAGAATGGAGCAGCAACCAGATTTCTGTTAGCCTGATAGCCACCGGGCTGGGCTGGAGAAGGGAGGGGAAGCGGAGGGGAGGGGAGAGGGGAGAGAGAGAGCGAGTGAGCCTGAGACTTCCTAAGGAAATGATCCGGCTGGAGTGCTTCATGGCCCGAACATATTGAGAGGAGATTTAGATCCCAGGCAGAGGGTTTAGGGGTGAAATGTGGTCATCAAACACAACTGAACAAATGAAAAGGTGCCACACAGCAGAACAGACAAGAACCAAGACCAAGCAGAAAAGCTAGAGCACTCGCAGCGTGCCCACCCCTTGGCGGGCATGGCGTCCCCACAGTGCAGTGGTGGCAGGCACTCGGCCCATCCGCCGGGGACATGGCCATATGCTGGGCTTCCAGGGAGGAGGACACGCTTGTGCCTCGTCTTCCACAGTGACCGCTGAGAGAGCCCAGACTCAGGCCAATTCAAGAAGTAGCTAAGTATGCTTGTCACTTAACGGAGTAGAGAGAAATATGGAGCGAATTTGCTGTTAAGTACTTCGAGTGTTTCTTGTGGGGATTCAACAAGGGAGGAGCCGGAGGGGGAGGGGCAGAGGCTGCTGTCAGCACTCGAAGGCATACATGAAATACTGAGCCAAAGAAGTGTGTGTGTGTGTGTGTGTGTGTGTGCGTATATATATTTAAAAAGCAAATTTAATGCTCATAGCTAGCCTCAAGCAAAAATAAACAGACACATAAATGCATAGACAAATAAAACTAAAGCCATGATATAGGACAAGTTGGAGATGCTGCTAAGTGTGATGGATGGCACTCCTATCTTCACAGTTCACGGCTTCTTCCACAGCACCCACTGCTGTGAGCCTGGCAGCCCCTCCAGGGGGAAGCTTAGGAGGCTTTGCCTGCCTGACGGGGCTGGGATTCACGACATGAGCGCTGTGGCCAATGTAGTGCGATGGGAAGCAGCCTGCCCCTTCCCGGCGGCAGCTCTAAGGAGACTCCTGAGTCCTGCCATCCCTCTTTTTCTGCCGTCTGTCTCAGAAAGACCTGCCTTAGATAAGAGAGTTCTCGCAGTGTGCAGAGGACATGGGATGCAGAGCTGCTGCGAACTCGCAGATAGAATAGCCCGAGCAGGGAGAATGATGACGAGAACGATGACAACAACAACAAAAAAAACCCAGACAAAGCTGAGCAATGCAATCCATGTAAGTGAACAAGAGAGCGCTACGGCTGGGCCAGGCTGAGTCTCCCAGGTTACAGAGAGAGCGAGGGAGACACACACAGAGAGAGACATCTTCCATCTGCTGGTTTACCATCGTCCCCACCCCCATGGCCACAATTGATCCAAAGTCAGGAGCCAGGAGCTTCTTCTGGGTCACCCATGTGGGTGCAGGGGCCCAAGGACTTGGACCACATTCTGCTGCTTTCCAAAGTACATCTGCAGGGAACTGAATTGGAAGTGGAGCAGCCAGGACTCAAACCAGTGCCCATATGGGATGCCAGCACTGGGTGCGGAGGCTTAAGCCGCTATGCCACAGCGCCAGCTTCCATAATCTTTTTATAATAATCTTTTCACCGAGTGTATCACTTCTTCATGTACTTATGCCGCCTTCTGAAGCCTAGCTTTAAATAATTAAATAGAACTTTACCATTGCATATTTGAACAACAGACTGCTACTCAGCATTTAACTTTTCCTATTTTGTCTCATTGTCGCGATGTTCTTTTGATAAACATGCTCATGCTTAATTTTGTTTTACACAGTCATGATTATTTCATTATATCAAATTCAAAGGCAGAAGACAAAGTAGTGTGGCTTTGATAATAATTGTCAAGTTTATCAGACTTCTGTGGAAACACCCACTTCCCTACATTTCACCAACACTGAGCATTGTTATTTCTTAAACTGTGCACAAAGTTGAAAGGTAAAAAAAAAAGAAGTGATCTGTTTTAGTTTCCCTTTCTTTGATTATTGGAGAGACTAAAAAGCTATGTTTTTTTAATAGCCTAATGGAAGCATAATTTCCATGTCACAAAATGCAAAAATTGAAACGCACAAGACACTGACTTCTCACCGAATTACAGAGCTGCGCAGCGTGGCTGCAGCCCAGTTCCGAGTGTCTCCATCACCCAGACAGGTCCCTCGGGCACGCTTCCAGCCCCTTCCCATGCCCTCGGCTGCAGTCAACCACGTAGCCACCTTCTGTCTCTTGCAGACTCATTTTCGATTGCTCCGTGATGGACTTTCTCAGACCTAATGTTTCCCCACACGCCGGATGATGTCCTTCTGGTAAACTCCAGAGTCTGTGCAGAGGGACCCAGGCTTGGCTGTTCCACCTCAGTCCACCTGCTCGCTGGAGGGCTAGTGCTGGTTTACTGATTTATAAGAGATATTCAAGGACCACACCTGTCTGTACCTGCAGCGAAACACACAGTTCTCGAGGTCACCTCGCACGGCCCTGCCTACCCGCCTGGTCACTCCTCTCGCAGGCCCCTGGCCCTCTTGCTGCTTCTGCCCCTTTGCCTGGGCCCCTGGCTCCCTCCCTCCCTCCCTTCATATCGCTGCACTCAGCTTCTGGTCTCAGCACAATGGCACTTTTTTTGCAAGGTCCTTCCTCTGCTCATCCTATCTGCCTTCAGACCCCAAGAATGGGGTCTTCTTGGGCTTTGGGGTAACTCAGCGCTCTGTGATCCCACTGGGTTGCAAAGCTACAAAGCTATGGGGAGCCAGCAGGTTAAGCTGCTGCCTGCAATGCCCGCATCCCATATCGGAGCGCTGGTTCAAGCCCCAGCTGCTCCACCTCCAATCCAGCTCCCTGCTGATGTTCCTGGGAAGGCAGTGGAGGATGGCCATGGCCCCTGCCACCCACAAGGCACAAGTGGAGGGAGGTACAGGCTCCTGGCTCCAGTGTCGCCCAGCCCTGGCTGTTGCGGGTATCTAGGGAGTGGACCAGCAGATGAACTTTTTCTCCCTCTTTCTCTCTCCTTCAGATAATTAAGTGCATCTTTAAAAAAGAGGGGGGGGGGGAGAGAACTCAGGTATTTTGTTCATCGTTTGCCTGGTCCTGTTGTTTTCTTTCTAATTTGTTGTTTCCTCTCCCGTTTCTTTGCAACATCTTTAGGTCTTTTGCAGTATTTAAATGTTTATGCACTCAAGCTTATAAGTTTTCTCTTTATGGTTTCTTCCTTTACTCTTGCGCCTTTTCCACGCGAGAGCAAGGACGTCCTCCCTTACATTTTCCTGTAGGTCTTTACAATTTTTTAAGTGAAAAAGTATAGTGCCTTCATCCATTTGGGGTTTCCATTTGTGTTTAGTGTGAACAGTGCACTGTAAAGACACTAGACCCTAACTTAATTTATGAAACAGATCTGCCACTTCCCGCTGGTTGGGAATGTCACCCTTATTGGACACTGACGTCCTGTGTGTGCAGGACTTCCCAGCATGCACCATTGCTTTATGTTTGTAAATTTCAGGGTCAGTACCGACTAGACCAAGGACACTTCCCACCTGCAAATGCGCTTCATGTGGGCTGTATTGTTACTGCCGTGGCTGTGACTCGAGTATTTCCGGTTTTCTGGACTGCTTTCTTTGTCATTTGAAACCCAGCACTGGCTTCTTTGGCTTTCAAAGTCATTGTTATCAGCTTACAGAGTCTGACACTGCTGCTTCTCTCTCTCTCTTTAAAGGGCTAATTTATTTGAAAATTGGAGTTACAGAGAAAGAGAAGAGTGGGGGAGAAAGAGAGAGAGAGACAGAACTTCCATCTGTTGGTTTACTCCCCAAATAGCCACAGTGGCAGGAGATGGGGCAGGCTGATGCCAGGAGCCAGGAGCTTCTTCCAGGTCTCCCATGTGGGTGCAGTGACCCGAGCACCTAGGCCATCCTCTGTTGCTTTCCCAGGCACATTAGCAGGGAGCTGGGTGGGAAGTGGAGCGGGCAGGCCTGGAACCAGCGTTCCCAGGGGATGTCTGCGTCGCACGTGGCTGCCGAACCCACTGCACCGCTGCTTCCAATCATAGACTCCATCTTGATGAGCTCGTAACGTCACATTTCTGCATCTGCCAGGCCTCAGACCTGCCAGAGGGTCCTCTAAGAAGTTCACTGAAAGTGGAATTCCAGGATAAGTTTATTTTGGTGCAAAGCCTCTTTGGAATCCATGCAGAGTTTTTTTCATAATACTCATGTACCTGTTGAAGACTCCTTGTGCACGTGTGGCTTATTGTAGACATTCCAGGCTGGAGTCTTGAACTCAAATGTTCCCAGCCAGGTTGGTGGTAAAACGTAGGCCAGGGTCCTGGCGTTGTGGCACAGTGGGTTAAGCCTCTGCCTGCAGCACCAGCATCCCATACAGGTGCTGGTTCAAATCCCGGCTGCTCCACTTCTGATCCAGCTCCCTGCTAATGCACCTGGGAAAGCAGCAGCAGATGGCCCAAGCGCTTGGGCTCTTGCACCTATGTGGGAGACCTGGAAGAAGCTCCTGGCTCTTGGCTTTGGGCTGGCCCAGCTCTTGCCATTGTAGCCATCTGGGGAATGAACCAGTGAATGAAAGATCTGTGTGTGTGTGTGTGTGTGTCCTTCTCTCTCTGTAACTCTGCCCTTCAAATACACTAATAAGTCTTAATTTTTTAAAAAGGAGATACTTAGGCTGGGAGTGAGGCCGTATGAAGTGATGACTGTGGTATCCGGACAGTACAGGCTGGTCCAACAGCAGCCAACAGGTGTAACAGTGTGCGGGTGAAGCGAGGCGGAGATGGGCTGGATTGCAGATTAATTCATTGGATTCCTGCCCTAACCCTTGGAGGCAGATATTATGAATACTCCCCTCGCACTTTTTATGATGCACTTGCTGTGTCTCCAAGGGGTGCAGTAACCGGCCTGAAGCCTTAGAGCCAAGGCACCGTATTCCAGACTGGAGACTCTGCTTCTTCCACAGCATCTGCAGAGTGCTGGGTGATAACGTGAGAAGCCCAGAGGAGCTATTTCTGTTATCGAATCTAAAAATACCAGCCTCTGAGGAGTGACCTACAAAGTCCCACTAAGCCTGACTCTGGCTGGGTTCCAGATGTCAAGGCACAAGCCAGGGGGAAGTGACTCCCGCTGTGCACCTGCCTCAGCCCCCTGCCATGAGCCTGGTGGTGGTGGTGGGGCAGGGGGGAGGCGGCAAGGGCTTGGAGGGAGCAGCCCTACTGCCTCCCACCTGCTCAGTGTCGCAGACATCCAGGCCACCAGAGAGATGCTGATGCAAGTGATGCAGAGACTTTTAGATGACCAGTGTGTTTGCAAAGCTGACACAGGCTGGCTGGCTCTCTCCCCATCCCTTGCCTGTACCACTGTGGCGCTCGAGCCCTCCAAGGGTGGGCCGCTTCTGCCTCTTGCTGTCCAAAGCAGGGGGAAGACCCTCCCCCATTTCTAACTCCAAGCCTCAGCAAATCTGAGTCCTTCTAAGCGACCTAGGTAGAGACAGGGACTCAGGAAAAGGAGGCTGCTGTCCCAGGGCCGGGGTAGGGTTCACAGCCAGGAGAGTCCCCGGCTGCTTTTGAAAGGAGAGGGAAGAGGAAGGCAGGAGGGAGACATTCTTCCTAGAGACAGCCCTGCCTTGTCTGAACTTGGCCCAGAGGGAGGTCCTGCTGAACTTGAACCTGGGTCATCCCAGTGGGCCTCACATCACTGTCAGTGTGTTTGTGGGAGGGGATGACCTTGTGCGAGTACGGTGGGCAGCGGTCGAAGGTCCCTTGTAGGTGAGAAAGTCCAACACCTTGCAAATGAGCATGTGCAAATGAGCCGTCCTGGTGTCGGCCACGTGCTGCTGACACTGAACGAGACCCGCTCCTGGGCTCCTGGGGGCTCTGGCTTCTGATGCATAAACTAAAGCAGCTCCAGACCAGCACATCTCATAGGAAAGGCAGAAAAGCTCCATCCATCAGCTCTGGAGATGTTGCACCTATATGGGTAGGAAGTGTGTGAAGAGAGCAACGGAGGAGAGCCAGAGAGAGAGAGAGATCTTCTATCCATTGGTTCACTCCCCAGATGGCTGGGGTTGGGCCAGGCCTTAGTGCCCAGGCACTTAGACCATCTTCCGCTGCTTTCCCAGGGGCATTAGCAAGGAGCTGAATCAGAAGTGGAGCAGCCAGGGCTCAAACTGACACTCTGATAGGATGCTGGCATGGCAGGCGGCGGCTTAATTGGCTGTGCCTCAGCACCGGCCCCCCGAATTGGACACTGTTAAGCACCTCCCGTAAGTGGAATCCGACGGCATGTGTCTCCTCATCACTGCCTTATTCCACTCATATTGCAGAGTGTTTGCTTCCTTTTGGAGGCTGTCTAATCCGTTGTATGTGTGTACTGTGCTTTGGTGACAGGCGCTTGGGTGGCTGCCCCCTCTGGCCGCTGTGGGTAATGCAGCTGCTGTGGATCATGCCACCATGAACCTGGCTTCCAGTCCTCTTGGTGTGTCCCTAGAGGCGAACTTGCTGGTTTGCGTAGCAGGTCCATGCTTACTTTGCGGAGAGGTCGTATGCTGCTTCCCGTAAGGGCTGCACCGTTCTCGATTCCTCGGAATCCAAAGTGAACAAGGGACCCAGTTCCTCCACACCGCTATCAACACCCCGTTTCTCCTCCTCCTGCTGACAGTAGCCGTCTTACTGGGTGTGAGGTGGCATCGCGCTGAGGCTTCCTGTTGTGCTTCTCCGATGCCTCGTGATGCCCGGTGTCTTCCATGGGTGTGTTGTGTGTCTTCTCTGGAGAACTATCTGTTTCCGGTTTTCCTGGCTTTGCAGTCAGGATGGGTTTTGTGACTGTTGTTGAATTTTGGGAAGGGAAGCGGTGTTTTCAGGTTCATAGCTTCAGAACTTGGAGCAAGAACTGCTATGAGAAAACAACGAATAAAAAAAAAAAAAAGAAAGAAATCCTACAACCCTGCGTTCCCTCCAGCCGAAACCTCTGCGGGCAGCACCCTGCCCAAGCGCTGAACAGTTGGAGGGGAGAGCGTAGCAGGAGCCCTTGACATCTCCCGGCTCCCTGAGCCCCTGTGGCCACACGGTTCACAGCCTCCTCCTGCATGTGCACCCGGGACCCAGAAGATTCTTGGCCCCAGCATCTGCTTTTCTGATATGTCTCCCCATCCCCACGAGCCGGCTTTCCCTGCCCCTCTGTCCTTTTGGGGCACCTGTGCCATGTACTCTCTAAGGAGGCTGCCCTGTGCCTAGGGACTTCCTGGTTTATGCAGTGCCCTTTGGAGACCTGTCTGATCAAGACCTCTGCCCATTGTTTAACTGGGTTATTAGTAGTAGTAGTATTAATGTTGAGCTCTGGGAAGAGTCCAAGTCTTTTCATGCTCATATTTTTATAATTTATTTATTTATTTCAATATTTATTTTATTTATTTGAAAGACAGAGTGACAGAAGGAGAGAGAGAGAGAGAGAGAGAGAGAGAGGTCTTCCATCCGCTGGTTTACTCCCCAAATGGCTGCAACGGCTGGAGCTGCGCCGATCCGAAGCCGGGAGCCAGAAGCTTCTTCCAGGGCTCCCACATGGGTGCAGAGACCCAAGGACTTGTGCCATCTTCTACTGCTTTCCCAGGTGCATCAGCAGGGAGCTGGATTGGAAGTGGAGAAGCCAGGACAGGAACTGGCACCCATATGTGAAGCCGGCACTGCAGGTGGAGACTTAACCTACCATGCCATGGCACTGGCCCCTAACATGCATTTTTTGAGGAAATATTTGAAGATGACCCCCCTGCATTTTTAATTGCAATTAATATAGAGTATTTCTCATGTCTGTTTCCATTTTGCTGTTTGTATTTTTTAAAGATTTATTTATTTTACTTGAAAGAGTTACACACAGAGAGAAGAAAAGGCAGAGAGAGAGAGAGAGGTCTTCCATCCGCTAGTTCACTCTCCAAATGACCACAACCGCCAGAGCTGCACCGATCTGAAGCCAGGAGCCAGACGCCTCCTCCAGGTCTCCTAGTGGGTGCAGGGGCCTAAGGCCTTGAGTCATCTTCTTCTGCTTTCCCAGGCCATAGCAGAGAGCTGGGTCAGAAGTGGAGCAGCCGGGCCTTGAACCGGTGCACATATGGGAGGCTGGCACTGCAGGTGGTGCCTTCACCTGCTGTGCCACAGCACCGGCCTCCGTTTGTATTTTTTAATTATATCTTACTAGCCTCTGCTATTTTTGTTTGTTCTGTTTTCCAAGGCTTTAAGATTTCTTTATTTTTAATTAAAATTTGACATCTGTGTGTATGGCTTTCTCATAATACACAGGAACTATTTTTTAAGGATTGATATATTTTATTATTCGAAAGCCATAGTTACGATATGGGGGAGGGGACTTGGAGAGAGAGAGAGAGAGAGAGAGAGAGAGAGAGAGAGATCTTCCATTGCTGGTTCACTCTCCAGATGACCACAGTGGTTGGGGCTTTGGCTTGGCCAGGCCAAATCCGGGAGCCTAGAACTCCATCTGGGTCTCCCACGTGGGTGCAGAGGCCCAAGCGCTTGGGCCACCTTCTGCTGCTTTCCCAGGTGCATTAGCAGGAGCTGGGTGGGAAGTGGAGCAGAGGGGGTTTGAACTGGTGCTCACATGGGATGCCGGCTTAGCCCGAGACACCACAGTGGCCGCCCCAAGCGCTGAGATTTCTGTTTCACCTTCAGCAATGCTGACACTCGGTTCCTGTGTTCAGTCAGCTGCTGGCTCTGTTCCTCCCAAGCCCTCTCAGATCTGCCTGCATTGCTGCATGCCCACAGCCCTGCACTGCCTATGCCTCCATCGTTTTCCACAGCCCAGGCATTGGCTCCCCGCTGGCGTCTGGGCTGGGCTCCGTCCATGTCACTCTCCAGGCTGTAGTCAGGGTGACCACTGCAGGGCGCACATCACACTCCCAGTGAGCACCCTTTGGGGCTGTCGTCGCCCTGGCGGCCGGAGTCCCAGCTCTCCACTGCTAGTAAGCTGTGTGTCCCTGGCGGTGTGGCTGAGTGGTCCTCTTTGTCACTCCATGTCACCAGGCCCCACCCACTGTCACGTATCACATGCAATGCCCTTGGCTTGCTTATGTGTCTGTCTCTCTCTCTGTGTGTGATTCTGTTTGCCTGTGTACCTCCTTCTCCCCAGCAGAGTGCCCACGTCACAGCACGTGGAAGCCGGTCGTTGGTCAAATGAACGAAAGTGTTTCTAGTTGGCTTGTGTTAAGGCCTCATTAAATGCCAGACGGATGCTAAGCGGTTGATATCCTTTATGTCATTGAGGACTGTCGGGATTGGTGATGCTCCGTGTGACAGGTAGGGGGCAAGGGGACTGAGCGGTCCGGCCTGGAAGCGGAGCGGTTGCAGGATACAGTTCATCTCTGAGGGACTACGAGGCTCCTGCGTACGTAGAGGTCATCAAGCCTTTCTACACGAGATGGCAACAGCAGCCTCTGTGTCCTTGGGTGCTTTGTTCCCTGGGATGCAGCCTTCGAAGCTCAGCTGGTTACCTCCACAGAGTCGCCTTGATCTTCGTTGAACTCTTTGAGTGCTTTAGAATGTCTCGTGCCAATGCGGGATCTAGGCTGAGGATCTAGTGTGTCGGTGCAGGATCTACAGTGATCTACTGCATCAAATGTAGGATCTCTCCTGAGGATCTATTTTTCTCTCCCCACTGGGAACTTCATGTAACATCATTTATTGGAAAATCCAGAGCTTGCCATTAAGTTATAGTGCTAAAAAAAAAAAAAAAGCAAAAAACAAAACAACCAATTGCCAGACCCCTTACGTCTGTTTAGAAGCTTTTCTCATTGATGTGTCGACTCTTGAACCAGGTGTGTTTGCTTCACGGGGTGAATGCTGTCTCTGTGCACCACCCCCAGTGAGTCTCCTTTCACAAGATCATCTTGGCTGATCTCACTTCTTTTCTGAGTGATTTTAAGTCTTTCCTCGCCCTTGAAACATTTGCTTGGAGCCTTGTTTAAAATGTTGCACGCTTATTGCATAAAAATTAGGAAACAAACTAAATTAAAAAGAAATAAAGTCAAGAAACATTAGCATTTTACTTTGTTTTCTTATGGTTTCTTTTTCTTTTCCTTTTTTTTTTTTTAAGATGTATTTATTTGAAAGGCAGAGTTACTAAGAGGCCAGAGGCAGAAAAAGAGAGAGAGCGAGTGAGCGTGTGCTCTTCTATCCACTAGTTCACTCCCCAGATGGCCACAACGGCCAGAGCTGTGCTGATCTGAAGCCAGGAGCCAGGAGCTTCCTCTGGGTCTCCCACGTGGGTGCAGGGGCCCAAGGACTTGGGCCATGTTCTATTGCTTCCCCAGGTCACAGCAGAGAGCTGGATTGGAAGTGGAGCAGCCAAGGACTTGAATCGGCGCCCATATGGGATGCCGGCACTGCAGGTGGTGACTTTACCTGCTACGCCACAGTGCCGGCCCCACACGGTTTTCATTCCATGGGCCCTGGGTAGCATAACTGGGATCACGCAGCCAAGCATGTCACTCTTTTGCTTCCGGGTCCCCCCCAAGCCTGTAAGCATGTTCACATCCGACTCAAGTTTGAAATCGTGAGGTCGACTCTCGCACAGTTCTCAATAAGACTAAAACCTGAGACGCTCCTTGGTGACGTCACTGTGGGTTGTTGCCCATATTTGTTTCTCTCACACAGTAGTTAATGAAAATCCTTGTGAATAGATCTTGTTCACATTTGTTCATTTCTGCACGCTTTATTTCTAGATCTGGGCCAACAAGTCTGAGTCTGGTTTCAGGGTCCAAATTGCAGTTTTGAAAGATTACACACAGCAGTGTGGGAAGATGTGCTCCCATTGTATTCTTGCCAAAACTTGGGTATTATTATCTCATCGCGAAGTTCATTGGGGTTATGTTAAATTTATAAATCAATTTAGGAAGCATCGTCTTCTTTACTATATCGATTCATTTCTTCCAGGAAGCTGGTGTGCCTCCATTTAATTAAGCCTTTATTTTATATATGTCTCCGTGAAGTTTTGCTGTTTTCGCCCCATAAATCCTGCTCTTTGATTATTGGGATGGTTTGGGGCATATTATGGGGAGTTTTTTTCTGGTTGCTTTTGGCTGTTGCGAAGGCCACTTGAGCATTTTGCATCTTCTGCTTTCCCCCCAAGAGTGCCCACCAGGTGTCCAGCTGTGCCACTGCTCCGTGGGAACCCGAGGGCACTCTGTGTTGAGACTCGCTTGGCCAAGGCCATGCGCTTCCCTTTGAGACGCTCAGGGCGCACGCGTGACCAAGTGGACAAGTCCTGTTGATACAACATGAACCAAACCAAACCTGCTTAACCATCATTTATTTCCTCATCCAAGCACATGCTCAGCCTGTTTGTCCACTGAGTCTTTCTTTTTCACGTGAGAAACGCAAGGTCAGTGTCACATCTCTCCTCATCTGGTCCAGCTGATACCCTCGAAAGGCGGGTGCTGTGGCCTGATAGCTGTGCCCAGGGCTTCAGAGCCCCCTGGAGCAGCCAGCGGGCAGCCAACCTCGCCACGGAGCTCTCGGCTTCTGCTCTGACCCGGAACCTGGCACAGGGCTTGGCCTGTGGGATGGTAGCAGAGCCAAAGCGCATAGGGAGGGGCTTAAAAAGTGGTGAGGCACCCTTCCGTGCCCACAAGAGGCAGAGTGCAGTTACACTGTGCGTCCCGGGGAGACCAGACCAGCACAAGCAGAGTCAGCCAGCCCCTCCACGACGTGAACTCAGCCGAGACCGGAAGGAACCCCCCAAGCTGCGTGCTGGCAGTTCGAAGCCCCCAGGTGTGGGGGTGATGTCTACAGAACGTCAGCATGGCAGGAGACACGAACACACTGGCCTCTGGTGAGCGTGACGTGGGCTGTTGTTCAGGCTAGATCCTCTTTTGTTATTTTAAGGAAATTCCCTTTTGTTTTCTATTTTTCTGAATGCTCTTTGCCAAAAAAAAAAAAAAAAAAAACAAAAAAAAAACCCTGGTATTGAGTCACTTTCGGGCAGCCAGTGAGCTTCTTTTAAGCTTTGCTAATTGATGTGGTATTTTATATTAATAGACTCCCTAATGATAGCTTGTCCTGGCCTTTCTGAAATGAGTTATTCTTGGTAACCACTGGCCATTCTTTCCATGGACTTTGTTTCCATGTGCTCATGTTTTGTTTATGGACCTCACATCTGTATTCAGGAGTGGAATTAATTTACAGCTTCCTACTTTGCTTCGCCCTATGCCGACGCTATAGAATGACTCAGTGAGTTTTCCGTATTTAGCCACGTTCTAGGTCAGGCTGTCTCATGTTTGAAGTGGTAGCCAATGCAGAAACCACCTGACCACGGAATCCTTCGGATAGCTTATTGCTTATTTAATAGTCTGATTTAATTTTCAATTTTTACCTTGGATTACTAATCTCCCGATTCCTACCTGTTTTTAATGAAATTTTTAGAATTGCAGGTTGTTTTGGGGAGGGTCGGTAAGACACGTTGGACCTTCCATCTCTGGATGCGACCTTTTAGTCATTCTGGAACAAAGTCTGACCTGATACATAGGCACCAGGCCATCTCTTTCCCTACAACAACCTAACAGCACAGCTGGCGGGAGTTTGCGTCTCAGTGCGACCCGATGTTTCCGTGCGGCACCGTGTGATTACATAGGCAGCCTAACTTTTCCGTCCTTGGATCTTGGGCAGTTTGACGAGACCCGGTCCTGGCGACCTGCGCTCATGCATGTTAGAAGAAGAATCCGGATGCATGAATGGAGGAGATCTAGAATGGTTTTACATAATTTATGAGCACACTGAGCATATCTGAAAATGAAACTCGACCACAAACCTGAGACCCACACCGTCCTGTTTATTGGCCCGAGTATGGTTAGCATGCGTGAGGGTCACTCTTCCTGAGCCGGGCCGGTTCTCCAAGGCCTCCAGGGCCAGCTGAGGAAGCAAAGGCACATCCCGTGCACAAAGCTGATCCAGCTCTTTGCTCTGTGCTCCGAGCACTGCACAACAACGCCTCGCGTTCTTCCCTGCTTCTGCGCCCAAGGACCGGGCTGAGCCTCAGACTTCTCCTCCGTGTTGTTGGCTCCCAGATGAGGGTAGCAGAGGCGAAGGCAGAGCGGAAAGACACTGGGAGGATGAGGGCGACACTCGAGTTCTGAATTGAGACAGTGATCCCAGATCAGGGTGAATCTGAATTTCAGGTAAACAAAAAGCAATTGCTTAGTAGAAGTGTGTTCCCAGCATGTGGGACACGCTTACACCATACAATTATTTGCATTCATTTATTTTTGTAGAAGGTTTGTTTATTTGAAAGATAGAGTGACAGATGGGGAGGGAGGAGCAGAGAGAGAGAGAGAGAGAGAGAGAGAGATCTTCCATCCACTGGTTCACTCCCCAAATGGCCACAACAGCCAGGGCTGGGGCAGGCCCAAGCTAGGAGCCTGGAGCCCTAACCTGGTGTCCCCCCTGGGCGGCAGGGGCCCAGGTACCTGCACCAGCTTCAGCTGCTTTCCCAGGCCCGTTGACAGGAGCTGGATTGGAAGCAGAGTAGTTGAGACTACGCTTCACGCTCACATCTAGGGGCCAGCGTCACAGGCAGCAGCTTCACCCCCTGAGCCACAGCACTGCCTCCAGTTATCCACACTGAAAACTCAGTCTGTGGGCTCGCTGCCTGGCCCAGCACCCAGATCGCTCAGGGGCATCTGCTCCCGGCCTCCTCGTCCCCGGAAGTCACAGACGTGAGTTCTAGAATGTCTGTCTCTCTCACGCCCTCTTCTCTGCGAGCAAAGGCAGCGTGAGTAAGTGTGGAACTTTGCCGTAAATTACGAAGAGAAGAGCCTCTCCAGATTCAATAAGGCAATTATTATGTCTGGCCTAAAGAACAATTGATTATTCCCAACAAACGCGCCAGGCTGTGGTCTGACGGAAATTTGTATCTATAACCTGTTGTAGTTGTTAAGGCAGAAGTAAATACGTTCTTAATAACCAACTGGTATTTACTTAATGTACGATAACTCGACCGCTAAACTTAAATGAAACGCACAGTTAATTAAAACTATCTCTGTACCAAGTCCTCCAGGGAAACCCTTTTGCACACTCTTTGACTTGGGATTTTATTTTATTTTATTTTATTTTTATTTTCCCCCTTCCCTCCTCAGCTGAGCCCCTGTTGTTCGCTTTCAACAGGATCTGTCTGGGGGTAGGTCTACAGTTGCTTTTTGCTGGGCCCAGCTCACCCTGTGCAGGAGTGTGGGAACTCCGCTTCTGTGAGGCAAAGCTGAGAAATCCTTTGGGAGGCCCCAAGGTGAGGCTTCGCTGGCTGGTGCCCCAATCCTTGCTCTGGCCACTTGCGGGTGGGCCTGCCGCGAGCTTGCCCACTAACTCCCAGTTCAATCTGGGCCTTTTGTGTTGCCTCTCTGGGCCCAGGAAGCAAATACAACCTCCCAGGTCTTTGATGGACAGGTGGGAAGTGGACAAGAAAGACTTTAAAGCCAGCTGACCTTGACTCCCTCAATGGCCTCCCCTGCTGCGTGAGCCCAGATTTTGCCTTCTTTAGACTTGGCTTTGAGATGCTCCTCTGGTTAAACATTCATTGATTTCTCTCCCGTTCAACCTGCACTTGATGCCCAGGCATCTCCTGAGGCCCCAGAAGCACTGAGACTGGTCCCGTCTGGGTCCCCTGCACCTGTGCAAACTCTGCGGATGCAATTCAAGGAGGCATTCCTCAGCTCTGAGCCTGTTTCCTTGGCTGCAAAGTAGGGGTGAGGGTGCGCCCTGCAAATCAGAGATGGCTGTGAAATGCAAATGAGACAGCCTCTGCCCAGACACTGAAGAATTGGGCAAGTCTGAAAGAATTAGCATATGCACATATACTTTCCCCCAGCAGCTGTGGGATTTGTAGATCTGTGCAGTGCCCAAGGCCAGTGTGACAGCTTGGGTGCAGCGGGCACCTTTGGCAGGCCAGGGGGGTGGGCACCCAGCCTCCCTCCCAGAGACCCCTGGGGCTGCAAGTCAGCTGGGTAGTGACGAAGCATTCGAAGTTATGACCTCCTTTGATTTCGGCATTTCTCCTTGGAGGCTTAGGACCTGAGCTCAGAGAAGGAGGGTGGCTGGTTCACGGTCAGAGCTGGGGTGGGCAGCTGTCAGGACCAGAGTGAGCGTCCAGGGCTTCCCTTAATGGTGTAGTGGGGGCAGCAGACAGTGAGGATTTGAGCTCCTGGTGCCTTTTCTTCCATTTGTCTCTTGGGGTCTCTGCACTGGTTGTTGTGGCTGGGCCCCCTCTCAGCGCAGGTGGGTTTCAGGACCCATGAGAATGTGCAGGGAGCCCTGACCCTGGGCCGGGTGCCCCCAGCTTTGCCTCTCCTGTCCTCAGCCAGGAGCAAGGAGCACCCTCCCTTGTCCCCCATCTCCCTGCCCCTTTCCCCCTCCCCTCCCCGTCCCACCCCCTCAGGATTTACCCAGTAAAAATGCAGGATGCAAATGCAATTAGAATTTCAAATCAGCCACCAATACTCTTTTTTTTTTTTTTAGCATAAGTAGATGCCATGCAGTAGTTGGGATATACTCACACTAAGAACATGATTGGTTGTTCCTCTGAAATTTTCAGTTAACTGGGTGTCCTGTATTTCATCTAGCAACCCTATTGCCGTTGCTTATCACTGTTGGGCCTGGGGGGTCAGGTACACAGCCAGAGGGTGTATATTCAGGGCCTGGGGGCACTCGCTGGGTGTCCAAAGATATTTCCTTCCTTTTGTTTTTGTTTTAAGATTTATTTGTTTATTTGAAAGGCAGAGCTACAGAGAGGCAGAGCAGAGAGACAGAGAGGTCTTCCATCCACTGGTTCACCCCGCGAATGGCTACAATGGCTGGAGCTGGGCTGATCTGAATCCAGAAGCCAGGAGACTTTTCTGGGTTTCCCATGAGGGTGCAGGGGCCCCAACTCTTGGGCCATCTTCTGCTGCTTTTCCAGGCACATTAGCAGGGAGATGGATAGGAAGTGGAGCAGCTGGTACCGAAACCGCAGGCGACAGCTTTACCCACTGGGCCAACATTTTCTTATGTGGCCTGGTGTGTGTGTGTCTGACTGCGGAACAAAGGCTGGGGTGTGCGGAGGGACTGCAGGGGTCTGGGAAGCAGTGGAGGCCTCCAGCTCTGGGTCAGCTGTGTGGACGCGGGCAGTGGCGCTGGGGCTGTGGGCTTCTTTCCGTGTCCCCCGTGTGTCTGGGTCTCAGCTGCCATCATCTCAACACCCCAGAAGGGACCTGGAGATCCGCTGCCTGACCTGTCCATCTCTGATGCTTTGGCTGCACCGTGTGTCCACCAGAGGGGCCAAACCCTCAGCGGGCGCATGCCAGCGTGTGGGGAGGGGGCTCCCGCTTCCTTCTCCCACTCCGCCGTGGTCTCCAAGTGGGTTTTCAAGTCCTGCATCCCATCTGCTCTACTCTGGTCTCTGGATCCACCTCTTATCTACATTCATGCTTGTGTGTGTGTGTGAGAGGGAGAGAGAAGGGGGGGGGGAGAGAAAGAGAGAGAGAGAGAGCGCGCACCCACCCATCGGCTGCTTTACTGCCCAAAGGTCTCAATGGCAGGAGCTGGATCCGGCTGAAGTCTGGAGCCTGGCACTCAGTCCCAGTCTCTCCAGCCCTTGCGCCATCCCCTGCTGTGTCTCGGGGTTCACGTTCATATGAGGAGCAGAGCCGGGCGTGAAGCCTCATCTCTTGTGGGATCCCCCTGGGGCCATGTGTACAGGGGTGGGGCTGAGTGGGGACAGGAGATGATGGGGGGAGCCCCCCACCCCGTTGTGAGAGTCTCGCTCTTCTCCTGTGTGGTTGCCCCTCTCTTAACTTGGACCCCCTCTCTTGCCTCCAGCCCAGGTGGCCTCCGGGTCAGAGCCTGAAGTCCACTCCCGGCGCTCACGGCTGTCCTGCTCAGAGGTTCGAGTCTGCATGGAAATGCTAGGAATGGTTGCCCCCGGCTCCGCCCACTGTCCCCACTCTTCCCGCGGGGGCCCTGTGTCTCCCCACTCATTCCCCCCACAGCTCCTGGGGTACTTGATGTCCTCCCAGCCCTGCCTGCTGGGCATGCCTGTGCCCGGCGCCTCCACCTCCGGCTTCCTTCACCTGTCCTGCAGGCTGTGCGCCAGCCCCTGCCTCTAGGAAGCCCTGTTTTGCATCGGCACAGGCTTTCTGTGTGGTTCTGCCCCCTCCTCAGCCACCTGTGGATCTCTGATGGGAAGAGCCTGGGATGAAAACCATCAGCATTGCTGCCTCCCAGTCCAGGGTGTGTGTCGCACAGATATCTGGTGGGGAAGAGTGTCAGGGAGAGGACTGGCTCCTCCCCTCTGGGCCATCTGGGGCAGAACAGACCACGTCAGACTATGTAGTGGATTCACGATCGCATCGATCGGTGTGCATTTTCAAATACCGATCACGCAGGGCCTCAGCGCGCTGAGCTGTCGGGGAGCCCTGGCCGAGGGGCTGGCTTCTCAGGGGTGCGCCACTCCCTCCTGCAGAGCTGGGCTGATCGTGGTAAGAGTGGGCAGATGCAGAGGTCTTGGGGTAGAACACGGGGAGCCACTGTCTTTCTGGCATAGCTGGCTATGTGCTTGTCCCCCGGGAATAGCTAGGAGCCTAAGCTGGCCGGCGTGGTGGGTGAGAGCCATAGCTCATGGCAAGGTGTTGGACAAGCTCTGTTCCCTGCAGTCCCTGGGCTGTGGCAGCTTATTCTTGGCACCTGTTAGAACACCCCTGCACTGGCAGAGATGTGTCAACATCGAGGTAGAGCTTAAATGAGTTCCTACTTGGTCACCATCCAGAGCCCAGGACCCAGCGTGGGGCTGATAATACTGACCGCTAACATTTCTCCCTGTCTGTTAGGCACATTGCACCTGCTTCACTCATATCCACTCATGTGTCCCTCACAAGAAACCAGTGAGGCAGGCACCACTGCCGTGCCCATTCTGCAGAAGAGGGAGTCGAGGCCAGCAGAGAGCAGTCACTGAGCTGGGGCTGGGCTCTGCGACCTCCCATGGCTGTGCCACTGGCTCTCACCCCGCCTGCCTTGCAGGGTTGTCAGGAAGTTCCAACGGGCCGATGGACGCCAAGGCACTTGGCAAAGCATAAAATCCTTATGCAAACACGAGGTGCTTTATGGACGGCCTGCTCCTTCTCCAGAGGCGGGGCTGATAGTCAGGTTTGACTTTTTAATTAATTCAGACGCAAGGCTGTCAGGTGGAGGCGGGGGAACATCTCTGTCCTTCCCGGTGCCTGCGGATGGCTGTGGTTCCCTCCCGGTGACACGGCTCCAGTCTACCAAGCGTGTCATGGGGCCCAGCTTCCGTCACCAGCAACATGGCCGCCTCGACCCGCAGCGGGAGCAAACGCGCAGACCACTGACCTGCCTGGCCTGGTGGAGGTTTGTCAGTATCACCCTGGGCTGTGTTCCATTCACTCTGTGAAACAGCCGTCCACAGCTGTTCCTAAACCTTACACCATCTGTATTTCCACGCGTGTTTTAACATCCCCTGTGTTTTCATAGGGGCTCAACCTGGGAGCAAAGTATTGTTTTCATCAGTTTCTTTTTTCACTTAGAGATTTATTTGTTTGAAAGGCAGAGTTAGAGGGAGACAGAAAGAGAAAGAGAGAGAGATTTTTAATCTGTTGGTTCACTCCCCCAAATGGCTGCGATGGCCAGGACTGGGCCAGGCTGAAGCCAGGAGCTAGGAATTCCTTCCAGGTCTCCCACGTGGGTGCAAGGCCCAAGCACTTGGGCCATCCTCCACTGCACTCCCTGGCCACAGCAGAGAGCTGGCCTGGAAGAGGGGCAACTGAGACAGAATCCAGTGCCCTGACCGGGACTAGAACCCGGTGTGCCGGCGCCGCTAGGCGGAGGATTAGCCTAGGGAGCCGCGGCGCCGGCCGACTTCATCACTTTCATGTTCTAAAATCTGAAGATCAGAGCAGACGTCTGGCCTGGCTGGTAGTGGACCGGTTAAGATGCCCCCTTCCCACCTCAGTGCACCTCGGTCATTCCTGGCTCCAGATCCCAGCCCCAGCTTCCTGCTAATGCAGACCTGGGAGGCAGAGATGGCCCGAGTACTGGGCTCCTGCCACCTGCAGGGGAGACCTGGATGGAACTCTGAGTTCCTGGATTCAGCCTGGCCCTGCCTTGGTCATTGTGGGCATTTGGGTGATGAACTAGCAGATGCAATTCTCTCCCTCTCTCTCCCTCCCTGTGTCTGTCTGTCCATCTCTGTCTGTCTTTGTCTCTGAATTTGTTTGTGTGTGTGTATCTGATTCTCAAATCATTTAAAACTGACCTATGTGATCTGAATACGTATTAGGGAACGTGTGAGGTACAGCGATCTTTAAAACAAGCCAACTTTACTTTCTGTTCTTTTCCTTTTCAGCCTTAACAACCTAAGCTACAGACCCCAAGGAAATACAAGTCTTAGAATAAAATACACAGAGTCTTTTAATTCTTATAATTAAAAGATTGTATCATAAATTAGTGGCCACAGATTGAGCACTTACCATGTACCAGCCAGGATGCTGGACACGTATGTCATAGTCTCATGCAGTAACACAGATGTAGTCAGCATGTCAGGGACACACACGTGGGGAACTTAACACGCAGAGGTCAGCACTAACCCTAACCCTAACCCTGGGCCTGAGGTAGGACTGTCCACTTCCTTCTCTTTTTTAAATAAGGATTTATCTTATTTATTCGAGAATCAGGGTGATGGAGAGAGAGAGAGAGAGAGAGAGAGAGAGAGAGAGACTGAGATTGAGAGAGGCATCTCCTATTCACTGGTTCACTCCCCAGATGGCTGCAAAGGCGGGGCTGGGCCAGACTGAAGCCAGGAGCCTGGAGCTCCATCCAGGTCTCCCACATGGATGGCAGGGGCCCAGGCACTTGGGCCATCTCTTGCTGCTTGTCCGGGAGCATCAGCAGGGAATTGCATTGGAAGTAGAACAGGTGGGACTCAAACTGTCATTCCCATATGGGCTGTGGGTGTCCCAAGCAGTAGCTTAACACACTGCTGGCCCCTGTCACCTTCCTTCTGATGAACACCAAACAAATGCTGACTCAGCATCCCATCAGCATGGGCGTCCAGTCAGCTGGATGCTGCAAGTCCTTATGATACCTGGGGCGGGGCAGCGAGAGAGGCCCTTGCCTCAGAGAATCACACCTGCAACCCACAAACACATCCAACCCTAAGCATAAGACTGCAGGCACAAATGGGAGCCCGCGATTGGCTCACCCCTGACTCTGCTCTGGGGCAGGAGAGACGAAGATACAGAGCCCAACATTGAGGTCCGGGGGCGTGCACTGTGGCACAGTGACTTAAGCTGTTAGTTGGGATGGCCACGCCCATCTGGGAGTGCCAGTTTGAAAGGTGTGCATTCCGGATGCTCTACTTCTGGTCCAGCTTCCTGCTACTGGGCTTGGGAGGCAGCAGAGGACGGCCCAAGTGTCTGCATCCCTGCCACTCCTGGGGAGACCCAGATGGAATTCCTGGCTCCTGTCTTTGGCCTGGCCCTGTCCTGGCCACTGTTGCCATTTGGAGAGTGGACCTGCAGATGGAAGAACTCTCTCTTCCTCTCTCTCTCTCTCTCTCTGTAATGCTACCTTTCATATAAATAAAATGAATCTCAAGCAAAAACCCCCAAAACAAAACAAAACAAGTGAAATAAAACCAGAAATAAAGAGTCGTGGTCGCCTTCCCTAAGGAATTTGTAAATGACGGAGAAAGACAAGGAGAAGGCATCAAGCATTAAAGGTGGATGAAGACAAGAGCAGGAGAATGGAAACAGACACCCCCACAGATCCCCCCGGACCCCCCCCCCACTACTGAGGCGCACCCAGAAGTTTGTGGAAAATGAAAATGAAACTGCAGCGGTGAAGTTCCTGTTGCTGCCAAATGTGAAATTCACACGTCGCGTTTAGCCTATTACTCATTGCCCGTGGACCTCCTGAGGAAGCCTCCTCAGGAACATCCTGGAATCTAAACAGACCTCGATGGGTGAGGCTGGCCGCATGGCGTTGGCCAGAGTTTCTAGCACCGTGCAGAGGGCTGTGGGAGGCGCCCACGCTGGGGCAGAAGGCCCTTGTCTTGGAAGAACTCGCATGTGGGAAGAGACAGGATGTGTTTGAAGCACGGGACCCGCAGAAGTGCTGGCCCCGGAGGTCCCCAGGTCCTCGTTCTGGGTCCCTTTAAGCTCCTCTCTGTCTGCTTCTGCTCACAGCTCCCTGGCTGGCACGGCTGCACCCCTCGGAGGAGGGGGGCTCTCAGACGCCACCTGCCACATTTCCCACGGCCGTGGGGGAGCTGATGAGCCTCGCAGCTCATCCCTAATTAAGAGCGCCGCTAAAAATGCCACCAGAGAGCCCTGCCCAGAGCTGGAAGCTGCCTACTTGCTGATGCCGGGGTGTTTGTGTTGATTGATACTTGTTGTGCGATTCCTTCCGTCAGCTCTCTCTGGTCCAGCCATCTGCTTCCCACCCAGCGCGGGCACGCAGGCTCAGGGCCTTGCTTGATTTGGGGGCAAAGATGACGTCATGGCAGGCCGGGGGGCTTGGCCGTCATTTGCCTGTGGTGTGCAATCATCTCTGAGCGGATCAGGCTCCCTGGGCTCGGAGGCTTTTCGGGCTCCGGGTTTTAGTGCTGGCTCTTTGGAGCCAAGTTAGCCCTGCTGGTGTTCCTTCAGCTTTGTAGTCCCAAGCCACAGAGACACCAGTGGATTTTGAAAATGGCAATAAAGCCTTCAGCAGGAATGCATCCCGCGACTTAAGCCTCGATGATCACGTAGCGGGATAGACGGCGGCAGCCACAGGAACGGTGGAGCAGAAACCGACTTCCCCCACGAGCACGGCGTGTTTGGGCTGGACTGCTTTGGAATAAACATCGGCGTGTGAAAGAGAAGTCAGCCCAGCAAAATGCTAAGTTGCTAAACTGTGTTTGCTAAGTTGTCTCCCCAGCCTCCGTGGGAGGGTGCTGATGGAAATCAGCAGAGGAGCAGGACTGCCACTGCCAGGGGGAGCCTGGGAAGAGTTCATCCTTGCTGGGCAGGGTCAGCTCGGGGAAGAGCGAGGGTTAGGTGGGCTTCGGGGGTGGCCCGGCAGGGCGGGCTGGGGATACTCGGCGGCTGCTGCCGTCAGCACGCCGAGCCCTGGCTCCATGCAGCGGGGCGCTGAGCACGCAGAGAGGGGAGTCCACTCATCAGATTTCGGAGATGTCTGCACGTGGCCCGGTTCCCGACGTTGGCAGGGGACAGACAATGGCAGGAGCTTACAAGAGCCAGGAGCGCCAGGACCAAGCCAGCAATCCGGGGAGCTGAGCACGCCACTGGCTGTGATGAGAGCAGTGCTGAGGAGCGGGGGGGAGGCAGGCGTGGAGCCCTGGGCCCTGGGAGGCTGGGGACGACCCAGGGGCCTGTGTGCTGGAGGAGCCGGGGTGCTCCCCTTGCATTTGGCGCAGGGGCTCATGGTTGGCAGCCGGATTCCAGGGCGTCAGGTTGACTTGGATTACAAGCATTTCCTTTCCCTAGCAGGGCTGCGGGTGGAGGGAGAGGTGACTGAACAGCAGGGTATCTCATAAAGGCTTGCCAGAAGGTAAAAATGGGGGCCGGAGTTGTAGTGCAGTGGGCTAAGCTGGCACTGTACCGCTAGCGTCCCACGTTGGAGTACCAGTGCGAGCCTGGCCGCTCTGCTCTGATCCAGCTCCCTGCTAATGTGCCTGGGAAGGCAGCCAAGGGTGGCCCAAGTGCTCGGGTCCCTGCCACCCATGTGGGAGACCCGGATGGAGTTGCAGGCTCCTGGCTCCTGCCAGGCTCAGCTCTGGCTGTTGTGACCATTTGGGGAGTGAACCAGCAGATGGAAGATCATTTTCTCTCTCTCTCTCACTCTGTAATTCTGCCTTTCAAATAAATAAATAAATCTTTAAGAAAAAAAAAACTTGGTCATGGTTAGCAAGTTAACTACTAATTTGTTTCAGAATAAACATATACTCTACATATATATATATATATACACACACACACAGCTTCAAAAAGGTCACAGAAAATGAAATTAAAATTTTATTTTGGTGCAAAAGATTTGAAATCCATGCATAGTTTTCTTTAAAGGTTTATTTTGACTTATTTGAAAGAGTTACAGAGAGAGGTAGAGACAGAGACAGGTCTTCCATCTGCTGGTTCACTCCCCAATTGGCCAAAACGGCTAGAGTTGTGCCCATCCAAAACCAGGAGCCAGGAGCTTCTTTCGGGTCTCCCACGTGGGTGCAGGGGCCCAAGGACTTGAGCCATCTTCTACTGCTTTCCCAGGCCATAGCAGAGAGCTGGATTGGAAGAGGAGCAGTGGGGACTAGAACCGACACCTGTATGGGATGCCAGCACTGCAGGCAAGGGCTTTAACACTCTGAGCCACAATGTCAGCCCTACAGGCATAGTTTTTCATGACATGGATTTGTCATGAACTTCCTGGAGACCCTTTATATACAGGTACATACATGAAGGTATATCATTCCCCTAAAACCTACAATACCTTGGTCTGAGCCAGGAACCAAAAACTCCATCCAGGTCTGCCACATGGGTGGCAGGGGTCCAAGCACTCGGGCCATCTTCTGCTGCCTCCCTGTTGCGTGAGCAGGGAGCTGGATCAGAAATGGAGCAGCCGGGACTCGAACCAGTGCCCATAGGGAGCCACAGTGCCAGCCCTTTCAAGTGCTGGTCCTGAGAAAGGCTTTGAAATGATGCCTTGCTGTTGCAGTGTGTCTTACGCCAAATTCTCAGATCACAGTCTCCCCTCAGCCAAGCGTCTCTGTACACACAGGTGGAAGCAGCGAGGATCTAATTTTCCTTTACCTGCTCATTCCCCCTCGAGGGGCTTGTTTTGTTGTTTTCTTCAGGCTTCATATTTGTGTGTGTTTGGCAAATGTGAAATGCAAAATTTCATTTTCATCCATATTTATTGAGAAGCTGTTATACTCTGGGTACCCTGTAAGCATCTGGATCTGCAGGAGTGAGCAGGCAACCATTTTGCCCTATACAAGGAGCTTAAGAGTCTGGTAGAGGGGCTGGCACTGTGGCGTAGCAGGTAAAGCCGCCACCTGCAGTGCTGGCATCCCGCATGGGCGCCACTTTGAGTCCTGGCTGCTCCACTTCCAATCCAGCTCTCTGCTATGGCCTGGGAAAGCAGCAGAAGATGGCTCAAGTGCTTGGGCTCCTGCACCCACGTGGGAGACCCGGAAGAAGCTCCTGGCTCCTGGCTTTGGATCTGCCCAGGCCCTGCCATTGTGGCCAATTGGGCAGTGAACCAGCGGATGGAAGACATCTCTCTCCCTGTCTCCCGCTCTCTCTCTGAACCTATGCCTTTCAGATAAGTAAAATAAGTCTTTTTAAAGTTACTCATCCCAGTTTTAGGCACAGGAAGTTGCATGGGAGAGAATGGAGATGTGGGACAGGGAAGGGCGTGTGGAGTGTTACATCATTAGAGCAGAAAGGATGGGAATTGAGACTGGGAACCAGTCATGACCACCCTCTTCATCCCCAAAAGAATCTTGAGCTTTATCCTATTGGCAGTGGGGAGCCATTAAACCGGAAATGGACTAGGGCGGGACAAGGTCCTTCATTTGCTGTCATGGCAACGTAAACAAAGGTGGGTTGGGGCAAGACCAGTAGGAGGAAGGTTGCCTGGACACGTAATGGCAATCGTTCAAGCAAGACCCGGGGCAGCCTGACTGGGGAAGGACATTGGAAAGAATTCGAGATGAAACTGGCCTTGGAATTCTGCAGGGTGCTGATGGGATCCGGCCCTGAGCCTTGAGGTTGTGTCCTGTCCTCCCTGGGCAGCATCAGGTGCATCCTGCCTTACATGGTGGCCGCAGGCTCCACCCGCGGCCGGGATGATGAGCTCATGGCTGGGCACCGGGGGTGGGCTGGGGAAGGAGGAGATCTCTCTTGGATGCACCATGCTGCAAGTGAGAAAGTGTCCCAACTCCAACGGACTTGAGCCATCGCAAAGTGACCTGGCGTAGTCTAGTCCAGAGGCAGGGTGGCTCCCGGGCTGGCTGACTCAGCACCCAGTGGTGGCAGGGCTCGGCGCTGCTTCCCCGCTCTGTTCTGCCATCCTCAGACCAAGAATTGGTTCTTGCCTAGCTGCCTAAGGGTTCGCACCCAAGGTCGTCCACAGGCAGGAAATGGCTTCTTTCCTTGTATCTCTTTTACAAAGTGGTACAACTGTCCCCAGAAACCCTCAAGGAGCACCTGAACTCTTAGTGGCCAGAATTGATATATCCAATGGCTCAGCCATTAGCAAGGGCAGTAGGACCATCACGATTAGTCTGTGCCGATCAAGACAAACCCCTGGGCCTGGGGAGGGTGACAGGGCTATTCCCAGGCACATGGCTGGCCAAGGGAGAGGAGGAGTGATGACCTCAGTGTGAATTCTGCTAGGAAGAAGAGACCTCAAGTTGAGGAGGCATCTGATATGGCTGGAAGGAGAGGGAATTCAGTCCACAGCAAAGACACAGCCCTCGCCACTCCAGCAGGTGGGGGCGCAGAGCCAGCAAGGTGTCTTCCTAGGGACCCACTGTACGTCCCTCTGAGATCTGTGGGAGCTGGGAGACAAGCAACTGAGGAGGCGAACTCGGGAGAAGACCCCCAGCTTGCCATGGTGAGGACCAAGGGAAACTGGATATGCTTTGAGGGCTTGCTTCGCGATGACAGCAAAAGGCAGGGAGCGTGCATTGCCCTGCCATGAAAAAGCAGAGTGCCAACGGGAAAAGCGCCAGGGCTGAGCCCCGCCCTCTTCACTGGCCTGACAGGTCAAGGGCATTTGAAATGTGAATGAAGAACTCCCTGGGCCTTGGGCACTCTGTGACGATGCGTTATCTGTGGGGAGTCCTTCCCAATGGCTCACTTGCTTTGCTTGACTGAGAAACTCCTCCCTCCCCGGTTCCATTTTACAGGTAAGGAAATGGAGTCCAGGAAGAAGCAGGTGACTTGACCGAGGTCCCACAACTACCAGATGGTGGAGCAAGAACCGGGCTCCTGGGGAATCTTCACTGGGGCTCCTGTGCAGCCCAGGAAAGTGCCAGAGGTGGGTTGAGCGACAAGGGGGAGAATAACAAGGAGACTAAAAGGGGCCGAAGCCCAGAAGCAGAGGGAGAAAGGGTAGGTGAGCCATCGCTCCCTTCCTTACAAGGCTCCTCCGAGTGCCTCAGTCTGTGTGCTGTTGCTGCCTTGGCTGGGCAGGTTTTTAAAGAAGAGGTTCATTTCACGGCTCTGGAAGCCCAAGAGCAGATTGCTGGAGTCAGCTTCTGGAGGGGCCTCCTGGCGATGGCATCACGTGACAGGAGCTCCTGTGAGCGAGGTCACAAGGGACGGGAGGGCGAGTGGAGAAGCCCCACCCGTGTTACAGCAAACACAGTCGTGCAGCGGCCAATGCAGTCCCGCGAGCTCTAACCCAAGCCTGAGAGATGGGCTTGATTCCTTCAAGGGCTGCTGGCGCCTCTTCAGTTCCACCACCGCCTCCCAAAGCTATTACGGTGGGGACCAAACCTCCACTCTGTAGATGCGGGGCACAGCCTCATCCCACCGACGCCCTCCCGTTCTTCCGCGTCACCTGGCCTTGGCCACCTTGCTGTGAGCCTCGGGCTCACTCACGTGCATCAGAGAACGCAGATCCTAACGTGCTCCCGAGGGGGAGGGCATGAATGCAAAGCTCTTTGGACTTTGCTGTCTCTGCCCACAGGAATTTTACAATTTCATTTTGTCCTCGCCTGTCTCTTAAAGAGGAACCAAACACAGAACACAGCACTCTGGCACGTGGCTTGCTTCCAGCAGCCCCGCCCTTGGGATGCTCCCCCTACCACAGCGCCTTTCTCTTTATCCCTACACGCCAAACACTTTCAAAGTTAATTTCAAAAAGCTGGGAACACTTGATAGTTTTAATTAATCCCATGCCTGGGGAAATATGATGTTGTGCGTCCGGGGCCTCTCAGCTTCCTTGGATAGATAGCGTACTCTGGATAATGCCAGAGTTTCCAATTTAGCTGTGATTATGCCGCCAAGCCGCTTGTTTGCGTATTTGTTTATACCTAAAAGGGAAGCGAATGCTGATGTGTGTGTGTGTGTCTTTAAGAAGAGAGTTCTAGAATTCCAGATCATGCCTCCCAGGTGAGTGGCCCAGCAGGCCTCCTGTGGTGTTGTCACCATAGATAGCATCTTTACATGTGACACGGGGGTGGGGGAGGGGAGGCACCGCTGCCCACGCAGGGAGGAAGAGACAGGCCCACAGAGCCCTGGCGATGGGCGCCTTGTCACACATCGGAGGGGAGTGACATGCGACGCAAAGGGGACTAGAGTGTGTAGGTCCTGGTTCTTCATACAACACCTCATTTCCTTCTTGCTGTGAGTATTCTGGTGAGATCCCGCTTTATCAGAGGGAGGGAGGCCAGCTGGGCTGTAGGGCCTTTAGCTATTGGGGAAGAACTTCCCACTGCCACCCGAGCCTTGGAGTTTCAAGCTGGCGCAGCACCTGTGTCACCATTCTCCATGCCCCTGCCTGGCCCTGTGTCACCATTCTCCATGCCCCTGCCTGGTCCCGTGTCACCAGTCTCCATGCCCCTGCCTGGCCCCGTGTCACCAGTCTCCATGCCCCTGCCTGGCCCCGTGTCACCAGTCTCCATGCCCCTGCCTGGTCCCGTGTCACCAGTCTCCATGCCCCTGCCCGGCCCCGTGTCACCAGTCTCCATGCCCCTGCCTGGTCCCGTGTCACCATTCTCCATGCCCCTGCCTGGCCCTGTGTCACCAGTCTCCATGCCCCTGCCCGGTCCCGTGTCACCAGTCTCCCTGCCCCTGCCCGGTCCCGTGTCACCAGTCTCCGTGCCCCTGCCTGGTCCTGTCTGTCCCAGCCGTGGCGAGAGAGCAGCAGTCACTCAGCTAAAATACCGGAGCTATCAACTCCAGTAGGTACATCATAGGTAAACAGTCCCGTATTCTCTGCAAGTTTCTGTAAGCCATCTATTGCAATAGTTTTATGAGCTTGGGTTTAAAGTTGGGGGGAACCCAACTCAAACCGGCTGCATCACTCCTGAGAAGCTCAGTTCTAAGTCCAGCACCAGGCGTGGGGCGTGGCACGAGCTCACGGTCTCCATATCCTGGCTGCTATTGTACTGACTCCTAGGCGAGCTCTGCCTTTGTGGTTGGAAGACGACTGTGTGACTTCCAGCCCAACTCCTTTAGTCTTCAAATGTTTGAGAACGAGGAAGCGCTTCTTGGGGTGGTGCTACAGGAACCCTGATTGGCTTAACGAGTCCTGAGCCCACCGCTCCGTGATGAGCTGACTGGTTGGGCCGTGGCTGTGTGTTTCATGTTTGGGACTAGGGGTGGAGTCAGCCCCACCTAATACCTGGGGTGCTAAGAATACCAGTAGGGTTCCCCAGGCAAAATCAGAATGAAGTTGTCTACAGAAGAGGAGTAGGTGTTGGGTAGGGAGCCCGTGCCCCTCAACATGAAGATGTTCTAGTTCTTTTTCTCTTTCCCGCTGATCATTTCCCACTGAGCCCTCAGCCCAAAGCCGGGTTGCAGGTGCCTGATGTCAGTGCCCCTGGACTGTCTCTTCAGGACATTCCACACCCAGACTTCCATGTGATGCAGCTCTGGGAGTAGGAATGCCACGTCCTTGCAGGAGAACAACACTCTTCTCTCCGTGGAACCCAGGCTCCTCTCAGGTCCTGGCTAATGTATACTTTAGACCCCCGCCCACCCACTGTTCACCAGCTGGACCTTGGCCTCTCCCATCCCGCCCTAGCTTGCTCCTGCTTTCTTGGCAAAGCTTGTTGGCTTAGGTGAACAGTTCTCCCCACCAGGGTCAGTTTGTTTTCCTTTCTCTCCCCATTGCTTCCTGCGCGCAGGTTCTTTGGGGACCAGAGATGCATCCCAGTGAAGTCACAATGCACCCCTTCCAGCTTTTCTGGGTCCAGGGAAGAGGAAAGTTGGCAGAGCCTTCCCCCACCGAACCAACACCAAAACCTGCACAGGTGCGCGTGGCAGAGACCATGCCAGCTACTGCAGGTAACGCCAGCCCGGTCCCCAGCTCCCCAGTATACCTGATGCAATTGGAGGGCTCGAAGACTTCCCGGGAGACACGCGACCTTCCTGACCCGCCTGTTTGGCTCGTTTCTCTGCTGGCTGGCCTGGGGGGATGCCGGCACCTTGAGAGAGAGAGAGAGATTCCATGGAGGACAGCACTCCGAGATCTCACCCTGGAGCCCTCCACAGGCAGGCAGAGGAGGGCCCTTCCACCTGCGTGTGCCAACACTGCACTTAGACTCCTCAGACTTGGGCCCCAGGAATTAGTTTCTTGGCTCTTGGATGACTTCCTCCCCAGTTCAGGAAGCCCTCGGTAGCAGTGAGGCTCTAGGTGTGGATTTGGGGAGTAGCTTTTGTAACGTATCTTGACATTTACAAGTGGGTAGGTAGAGGCCAAGAGCCAAGGCGAGACGGGATGCAGCCACAGATCCCAGCACTCCGAGGCCAGCAGTAGCCCGTGTGCGTGTTGACCCGGGACTGAGGGCTCCGGCCTTGGGTTCCTCTGTGCTTTGAGAGAATGGCCTGTGTGTTTTCTGATGGCAGGAATAGCACCTTTCTTCTCATTCTCCCAAGGGGCCCCAGAGTGGTCAGTGGGCGTTGGTTAATGAGTGAGCGCCAGACTGCACAGATGAGGGCGCCGATAAACAGATGGGAAGAAACCCACTTGGGAAAGGCGGGTCAGCATGCTACAGCACCGAGTCCAGCTTGACTCCTGATTACTGATGATGAAGACAAAGATAATGACATGATGATGACGGTGACCGCATGTGAGTTAGAGACCTAAGGCTTCGTGGACCCTGGTAGCTTCGTGACACACAAAACAAGGCAAATGCAGGGTGGGCGTTTTGCTTGGCGACTAAGATGCCAGTCAACACCTGTGCCCCCCCCCCCGCCCGTCACAGAGCCTGGGCTGGGTTTCCAGTCCTAGCTCCCGTTCCCACTTCCAGCTGATGCAGGGGCGGCTGTGACGGCTCCAAGTAGCTGAGCTCCTGCCACCCACCTAGGAGACCTGGATAGTGTGGAGGGAGCAGAGGACGGGCAGTCTCTCCCACCGCTCAGTCTCGCTGTTTCTCTTCCTGTCTCTCAAATGGGAAAATAAAAATAGAAGTAGGCCAGCGAGCTAAGACGTGATTTAGACAACCGAAGTTTCCTTTTTCCTTAGAAGTCGCTCTTTCTGCCAGGAACCGTTTCCCGGGACTGCTCCAGCCCCCTGAGAGGGAAGAGAAGGGGAGCAGGTGCCGGGCGACTTCTCTACCTGGTGCTGCCAGGATCCGGAGCCCCTGGGCCGCGGGGCTGTGCCGTCTGCCAGGTGCTTCTTCCGCTTGTGGTGCTCAGGGCCCTATGCTGCACAGCTGGGGCAACCCCTGTGCTGTGGGCTCCTGATCCCGGGTCCGGCTCACGCAGATCCCGGGAGGGGGCAGTGGGCGTGTGTCACTCCTGGAGTTACTGAGACGCTTAGAAAAGGACACTGACTTCCCTGCTGCTGGGGCAACACCGGATCTGGCCTGGGGTCCATTTCTCAGGGCTCTGCCCCTGCCCCGGCCCCTCTGTGTTTCCCCGCTTGTGAGTCCTGGTCTCGATTCTGGGGCCTCCCCTTTCTAGAAGAGTGAGGGCCAGGGCCAGAGCATGGTGTCCTGTACTGCCGCAGCCATGCTGGCTCCACCTAATTGATAAACAAACCCTGGCTGAGTTAAACCAGAGACTCCAGAAGACCACAGGGGCAGGCGCGGAGGTGGGGGGAGGGTTGAGGCTGGGGACACTCCAGAGGGTCCCTGCAGGTGGGAGAGGGAAGAATCGAATTACAGGCTGTGGGAGCAACACTATGGACCCTGCTGGAGGTGGGCAGTCCCAGGCGGGACTCCTGGCTCCACTTTCTATTGGCCTGTGAGCATGTGTTTCTGTTCTGATATTTATTTTATTTATTTGAGAGGCAGAGTGACAGAGAGAGGGGGAGCGTTTTCAATTCTGGGTCAGTCCACGAATGGGTGCAACAGCCGGGGCTTTGCCAGGCTGAAGTCAGGAGCCATGAATGCAATCTGGGTCTCCCACATGGGTGCAGGGGCCCAAGCACTTGGGCTATCAGCTGTTGTCTTCCCAGGGAGCTGGATCAGAAGTAGAGCAGCAGGGACTTGAACCTGCACTCTGATACAGGATGCTTGCGTCACAAGCAGTGGCTTGACCTGCTGGGCCCCAGGGTCAGCCCCAGCTTGGATTTCTTCCTGTCTGATTCAGGGATGGAGTTTACTCCAGCTCCATTGTGAGAAATTACCCAAAGTACACCAGCATTCATTCATTCATTCATTCATTAAAAAAAAAAAAAAGGCAAGACGATGGGTAAGTCAGGGTTACATCAGCGCCCATGAGAGAGCCTGCGAGAGAATCATTTCTCAGAAGGACGCATCTGCCTCTTCCTTCAGACCTGGGTTTCCTCCCAGAAGTCGGGAAGGGTGGAGGACTCCTGGGCTCCAGTCTTTCCTAGCAGGCAGCGCCCGCCCGGAGCAGCAGGAACTGGGGTTATCTGGCAGAGCACAGGGCCCATTCCTGCTGCAAGGGCAGATCTGTCCCCAGAAGCTACTCTCCCCGCGCTGGGAGCCTCAGCCCTGCCATCCGGCTGGCGTTTGGGAGAGGCCACGCCTGTGCAGCAGTTTGGAGCCGGTTAGCATCAGCTGGCATTTGCAAGCGACATTTAAAGGTCACCTCCAATCCTCCTGCTGGGGAAACAGCGAGGGAATGCAGACTCGGGCTGGGTCTAATGAGCCTGGGTGAGAAGCAGAGGTGGCCGCACAGACAGGCTGGGCTGGGAGGGGGGCAGGGGTGGGGCTTTCCCCTGCGTGAAGGCTGGAGAAGCTCCGGGGAGAAGGGGCAGAGGGCAGGTGCAGTGGGCTCCTGGGGCTGGTGTCTTCCTGGAAGTATGGGCATGGAGGAGCAGGCTGGTGGGAAATGCAGACGTCGGGTCCTTCCTTAGACATCCTGTATCCTGCTCCAGGAACGAGGGCCCCATACGTAGGGGGAGGAGGTTCATGGAGCCTGTTCTCTGAGCTAACAACTAGGCCTCAACAACTGAGCAGCCCCATGCGAGTGGAGGCACACTGGGACATCCAGGCTGCCACGGAAAAGGGGGACCTGTGGGTGCCGGGTGAGCAGGTGACTGGTCTGGGTCACGGGACACCCAGCTGCGGAGGGAGACCAGGAGGGCCGTGTGTCGGCCACGCCCAGGAGCTGTCTGATGCTCAGTGTGGGGTGAGCACGCCCTGCCCCCAGCCCTGCTGCCTGCTCTGTGCGCCTGAGTTCTGCTCTGTGCGCCTGGGCTCCTCACTGCCCTGTGACTTCCCTTCCCTCCGCAGCCCAGCGTGGCTCTGGTAGCTGCTGCTGCTTCCCCTCCATGCCATGGGCACAGGTGCTGCCAGTGCCGGCCACCCTCCACCCGACAGGGGCAGCCTGTCCAGCTCTGGATGCCAACTGCAACCAAGCTCGAGCTCGGGTTGGGGGCAGGGTAGCAATGGGACAATCCCACGTCTCCTCACAGGGGACACGTTGTTGTGTGGCTCTCTGCTCTGAGGGGGGGCGGGTGGTTTGCATTCATAACTCCAGAGGGCCATGGGAACTGCTTGCTCTCTCTTTTGATTCAAGCCTGTCAACTGTGAGCCCAAAATGAACCTACCCAAATGCTGTGTGTGTACATATATCTATTTAAATATATAAGTATCACATATGTAATTATATATTTTTTAAATGTGAGAAAGAGAGAGGGATCCCATCCTCTGGTTCACTCCCCGAATGCCTTTCATCTCCAGGGCTGGGTGGCAGGCCAAAGCCAGGAGCCACGAGGGCCCCACGTTCTCCAATCCCATGAGCCATCCTTGCTGACTCCCAGGGTCCACTTTAGCAGGCAGCTGGAGCTGGGGGCCAGGACTGCGTGTTGAACCCAGGTGCTCCAGGTTGGGCCCTGGGTGTCTTAATCCCTGGACCCAAGGCCCGTCTTAAATGTCGACAGCTCACCGTGAAACTGCCCGTGCCTCTCAGCTCTCCTCTCTTCTCGGCCTCCCAGTGCAGGGCAGAGTGGCCAGCAGGCAGTAAACATTCCCGCCACACTTGAGGGAGGCTCAGAAATGGGTGAGCAGGTAACCGGGGTGACCCCACGGGACCCCTGCTTGCCCTCAAGCGTGGGTCCCCTGCCCTCCCTCGTTGCCCGGGGCGGGGGTAGGTGGTGCCATCTCCCTCTTTGAGGACCATCCTCTGTGTCTGATAAGACACACATCCTCTGTGTCTGATGAGCCCCGGGGAGGGGCTGAACTGCAGGACGCTCGAAGCACGTTAAGCTGCTGTCAGTTTTCCGGGGACATTTCTACAGGGATTACCGTATCTGGCTGCGTTCAGATGTGACACCGAGTTGAGAGGGATTTGGATTAGGGGAGAAGGAGTGTGATGGCAGGAAACAGAAGGAGAGACAGACAGGAAGAGCCCAGTGTGGGAGGCGAGGGCTCTGACAGCCACCTGCTGGGGGTGACCTGCCTGGGCCCGGGGCGGGGGTGGGGAGCAGTGGTGATGCCCTCCTGGGGGAAGACAGAGGCTGGAGACGCCGCTGCAGGGCCAGGGAGGCTGTGTGGAGGACAAGCCCCACGCCTCGCGGCCGTGTAGCCATGGAGGCCTCCCGCTGGGGTCTTGGGCTCAGGAGCCAGGTGCCCAGGGGGGTCTCAGGAACCCTGAGTTTCCCCGAGGGACTGGGACGAGTCATGTGTTGGCGCACGCAGGGAGAGGAGGAGGTTGAGGAAGTGAGAGGAGAGCGGGAGAATGGCACTGGTTGAGCACCTATGTGCCAAGCATGCCTGCCTCACGCATGGGACTACGCAGGAGCCGTCACCAGGCTGGCACGGAGCCGAGCCAGCAGGAATCGAGGGCTCTGATTTGCAGAGCAGGCCTGTGTGGTGCCGGAGGAAGGGAGATGGAGGGGAGACGGGGCTGCCTCCTGCGGAGCCAGGTCCCTGTGTCACACGTGGGCAGCTTTGCAGCGCAGAGCTGTGCAGTGCAGACCAGGGGTTATAGGATGCCTTCCAGGGCACCAGCACATCGCTCCAGGTCAGGCGCAGGCAGGGGGCAGCCTGCAGTCCCGAATCTGGGCTGTGGGAGGCGCTCACGAGCCCTGCGCTGATACTGACCAAGTATTGAGCCATGTGGCCTGTGCAATGAGGCATTGTGTCTGTGCAGGAAGCCTAACAGGTGACCAGTGGTGCTGGGATGGAACGCGCCCGGGATCCCAGAGACTCAGAGGGTGTTCTGGATGAGCTGGTTGGATGCCCGGGGCAGCTGCTTCCCCCCTAGGCTCCTCCCAGCACTGACTCAGCCTCAGACCGAACCTCCTGTTGAAAGGGAGGTGCAGATACAGACAGGAATCAGTTCTACTAGGTCTCTGAGCTACTGTGGACCAGGGAGGAAGTGTGTCTGCAGCCTCAAGCCCATTGGGCTCTGGGAAAGTGGGTCTTGCTGACATGGTCAGTGAGTGCCCAGGACCCTCTCATACCCACCAAGTCACAGGTTTTATAATTATCCAGGTCTGGTGCCTCCAATACAACGGACATTTTCCGAATTTCCCAGGCACGTGAGCAGGGAGCTGGATTGGAAGAAGGGCAGCCAGGACACAAACTGATGCCCGTAGGAGATGCTGGGGCTGCAGGTAGAGGCTTAGCCCGCTACGCCACAGCGCCGGCCCCCGTGCACAGTGCTTTGGCACCAGCCTCTGCAGAGGAACCTCTGCCCCTTGGTAGCAAAGCATAATGAGTCGCCCCGGGTGCTGGAAGAGCAATGCACTTGAGACAGCTGAATAGATGTGCAAGCCGGTTAATTAGGTTAATTAATTGGAGAGAGGGGGTGGGAGGCGCTCCTGGGAGCTCTACCTCCTGCCCACACACCACACACGCGTGCACACACACACGTGCACTGCACACGCACACACTGGCTTCTCCTGAGAGGCCCAGAGTCTTGCCCGAAATGGGTCTATGACTTTCACCCATCTGGGATGTGTGCGGGGCGTGGGCGGCCATGGGGGTGGCCCAAAATCCATCCGCGCTAGCGAGCCATCTGCACACACAGGGCGGGGGCCCCCAGAGCCGCAGCAGCGTGGTTTCAACTGCCTTAATGAAGCAATCGTCTCTTACAGAGAGGAAGAGGTTTTACCAGAACGTGAGCATCAGCCAGGGCGAAGGTGAGTGTCTGAGCTCTTGAGCGTGGACGGCCAGCAGTGCGGGCTCCTTTGCTTGCTTGCTTGTTTTATTTTTTTCTTTATCCGCTGCCACTTCAGTGGCGGGATTGTCCTTTGCGCTTTCGTCCCTACGCGTTTCTGTAAAGGGACTCCGGCCAAATACAGGCTCGGCCCCCGCTGCCCCGTGACGACCCCTGAGAGGCCTTCATTTGCTGTCCCGAGGTGGCTTTGAGATAAACCTGGACCACAGGAAGCTGAAGACGCCCCAGGCCAAGCTCTTCACCGTGCCCAGCGAGGCCCTGGCCATTGCCGTGGCCACCGAGTGGGAGTCCCAGCAGGACACCATCAAGTCCTACACCATGCACCTGGTAACAAGCCCGGGGCTCCCTTCTACGTCCTGGCAGGGCCCGGGGATGGGGGTGGGAGGGCTCCGGCCTGCCCAGGACAGCCGCACGTCTCGCCAGGCTCTCTCCCCAGCGGCCTAGCCACCGCAGTCCCTTGCGTGGCCCCTCACATGGCCAGCTCTGGTCTGAGGACATTCGTCACCTCTGCCGGCTGCCCGGCCCTCTTCTCTGTCACGGCGGCTCGTCCTGCATCCGGGTTGTCGCTGTTGCTTTTTTTTTTTTTGGCGTCTGCACAGGTCCTGTCTGTCTCCCCTGCTGCCCGCTGAGCGACAGAAGGGCAGGGGCCACGTCCCTTGCACTCTTAACCAGCGACAGCCAGCCCCTGGCGGGAAGCCTCGTTGGCACTCGGTAAATCCTGGCTAAAGGCAGCAGGGGCAGGAAGGCTCCCATAGTGCCAGCCCCACCCGTGCCCACCGAGGGGGCTGCTTGAGGCCCCCAGGTCCAGCCCGCAGCTGCCTGACGGTGACCCTGGGCAAGGGGCTCCCTGACCCTGGGCAAGGGGCTGCCGCTTGCTCGGCCCTGGGCCCCCCGCCTCTAAAAGGTGGGTGAAGAGCGCTCGCCTCAGGGAGCTGTGGTCAGTGCAGGGGGCACCCCGCCTGAGGATGGTGCTCCCACCCTGGCCCACCAACCCGGAGGGCGTCCTGTTGAGGGGCCAGCCTGCTCCTTGGCCAGCAGATGAGCTGGGGGCGACCAGGGCCGCAGACAGCGCACTGAGCAACCTCTTATTGTCCAGGCAGATCTCAGAACCAGTGTGGGTGCGGCCTGGATGTCAGCGTCCCCGCTGCCTGTGTGCTAAGGGCGCCCGCTGGAAAAGCCGCTCTGTCAGATCTGTGTCCCATTCCTGCCTACGGGTCTTATTCACTGTGTCTGACCGCCCCGGGCCTCAGTCTCTTACATCTATGAAATGGGTATGATAATTGTACCTACTCCAGAGCTTTGTCATGGGGATTAAATTAGATAGGTACTTTGTTTTTAAATTTTTATTTATTTTAAAAGTCAGAGCTACAGAGAGAGGGACAGACACAGAGAGCAGTCTTTCATCTGGGGGTGAACTAGCGGGTGGAGGATCTCTCCTGCTGTCACTTCTCTCGTTCTGTAAATCAATGAATCCCGAGACCTCGGGGAGGCCCACCGCGCTGCTGCGAGCATCCCACAGCTGCCCCGGCACACGGGAGCACAGTCCCTGCCGCTCCAGGGCTCCCCGCCCTGCTGCCCTGCACCCGGCTTTCGGCCGAGCCCGGCCGGTGCTGATGGCCGCCCCCTCGCCTCACCCACCTCTCCCCGCAGACCACCCTGTGCAACACGTCCTTGGACAACCCGACCCAGCGGAGCAAGGACCAGCTGATCCGAGCGGCCATCAAGTTTCTGGACACTGACACCATCTGGTAAGTGACGCCCTGGCGGTAGCAGGTCCCGGGGGCCCTGGTGGGTGGGGAGGGGCCCGCTGTTCTGCACACGCACGGCCTCTCTCCTCCTCTCCCTTGCACGAGACCATGGCTTTCCACGGCGCCCACCTGGGTTGCGGTCCCGTGACACCCCTGCAGCCCGGCTCCCCCTTAGCCAGCTGGGTCTCCGTGTCTCTCAGTCAGCGCGAGGGCCACAGCCTGGCCTTGAGGACCGTGTGTCCACACCGAGAGGGGGGCGGGCTCCTGAGAAGGCAACGGGCCATTCGTGTGCGTCTCTGGGAAGGCGGCAGCGACCGGGCCGGGGCTCAGCCTGCGTGCTGTGGCTCTCGCCCCAGAGGGTCCGGTTTCTGTAGATGGGTGGGGTGGGGGTGTGTGGCCTGGGAACATGCATTTCTCACGGGCTCCCAGGTGCTGCCGCTGCCGCTGGCCCCAGGACTGCCACTTTAGGGGAGAGCCTTGCAGGGCTGGGGGGCGGGGCCAGGGCGGAGCAGCCTGTGCCCTCCCCCTTTGTGGTCCTTTGCGGTCACCGAATGAAAGAATTGTACTTTTCCATTAATGAAGGTGGTTTTTGCCATGAATTAGCTACAGGGTGGAAGAGCCCGAGACCTTGGTGGAGCTCCAAAAGAATGAATGGGATCCAGTGATAGAGTGGGCTGAGAACAGGTAAGAGGTGGCACAGACCGGCCGGCCCGGTGACACACACTAGGCACCCCGAGTGAGGGGTGGGGCCCGGGCGGGGGAAATGTCTGGGAGCTGGCCGTCCTAGCAAGAAAGCGGGGCTTGGCTCTCCAGCCGATGTCTGCAGTTACAAGCCCTTTGGGAACCCGCTGCGGGGCTGTGGGGCGGGGCTGCTCTAGTTGGCCAGGCTGGGTGGAGGAGGACGCCAGGGAAGAGGGCGCGGACCCCAAGGGTGCAGCACACTCTCCCCCTCCCTTTCCCTGCTCAGGGGTGCAGGGGCTGCCTGAGGGCATGGGCCTGACTCCGCTCGCGGCCCCGCAGGGATCGAGTTCGTGGTGACCCAGCTCAAGTCCATGGTGCTGACCTTGGGCCTGACCGACCTGCACCTGACGGTGGAGCAGGCCGTGCTGCTGTCGCGCCTGGAGGAGGAGTACCAGGTGAGGGGCCGCGATCATAGTCAAGGGACAGGAGGGGGACAGCAAGGAGGCAGAGGGGCCAGCAGGGATGCTGCCAATGCAAGCCCAGCGCACCTCTCTGGGGACTTGTCCCTGTCTTCATGGTCTTCCTACTGTTACCCTATTTTCATTTTCATGCATATATACACAGATGCACGTATACGTGTGTGTGAGAGAGATACTGACCAAATCATTTGTAAAGTGAGATGCAGCTAACACGCTATGACAGATCACACGAGACACACACCAAGCTGCGGCTGTCACGGCCGCTGATGCGGTTAGTTAACAGTAGGCGCTCACTGGACAGCGGGACTTTCATGATCTCCATGTTCGCAGAAGGACGAGTGCACAAGCTGTGGCCGCGTGCTCAGCACGAGGTGGCTGAGGACGCAACGCTCAAGCTTGTCCGTCTCTGAACCCCGGGCTCCCCCACTGTGACGGGCCCGCCCCTCTAGAATGCTGTCAGCAGGAACTCCAAACCTTTGCTTTAAGAAGGGGAAGAAAAAAAATCAGTGTTCAGCATTTTCTTTTGAAAACAACTTGAATAATATCTTGGACGATGCTGTAAACACATACTTCTTTACCCTGCAAGGATTAAAACCTAAGGCCTGGCCCCGGCGCTGTGGCGTAGCAGGTAAAGCCACTGCCTGCAGTGCTGGCATCCCATATGGGCACTGGTTCAAGTCCCGGCTGCTCCACTTCTGGTCCAGCTCTCTGCTATGGCCTGGGAAAGCAGTGGAAGATGGCCCAAGATGAACCCCTGCACCTGCGTGGGAGACCTGGAGGAAGCTCCTGGCTCCTGGCTTCAGATCAGCTCAGCTCTGGCTGTTGCGGCCATTTAGGGAGTGAACCAGCGGATGGAAGATGTCTGTCTTTTTGTCTCTCCCTCTCTGTAACTCTGTCTTTCAAATAAATAAATAAATCTTTACAGAAAATGGCAATGTAGTGTGTGGAGGAAAAGGAGATCCCTTAGTTTGCTCTCAAGCTTTAAAAAGGGCAATGTTAAGTTAAACTCATCCAAACAGACTCTGAAGATTCAAAGGCCCTGCCGTGTGCATCCTGGGCCCAGGACGATGGGCAGAGGGCGTGGGTTTCTCGCCAGACACAGGGTTCCCATGTTTCCACGCCACACCGGTGTCACTCCTGTTAAAGACAGGAAGCCGGGGTGGGTGTTTGGTGGGCACTTGAACGTCACACAGGACGGCGGCATCCACGTCAGGGTGCCTGGGTCACGAGTCCCGGCTCCCTGCCTCAGTGCAGCCTGGGAGGCAGGAGGCGATGGCCCAAGCGGCTCGGTCCCTGCACCCACGGGGGAGACCCGGCCTGCGTCCCAGGCTGCTGGCTTCAGCCTGGCACGGCCATGCATGCTGCAGGCAGTGCAGACTGGGGGGGCAGCAGACGGGGGTCTCTGTCTCTCTGCTTTCCCGTAGAGTAAGGACGGGGACCCCGTGTCCCCAACCAACTAAGCAGCTTCCTGCTAATGGCCTGGAAACCTAGCAGCCGCCAGTGTCCAGGCTGGCCTTCTGTTTGGACCGGCCCAAAGTCTCAGGAACTACAACTCCCACAGTGCACCAGGAAGAGGAAGTGCCGGTCTCAGCGCAGCCCCAGCGCCTTTATCCTTTAAAACAGTGCCATCTGGTGGCCGCCTCTGTTGTCTGCACCCCTAGGGGCAGCTGTATTTCTAGGTAGCAAAATCTCCAGGCGAGATAACATAAAGAACCCTTAACAAATCCACAATAGAAAGACAACCCAATTAAAAAATGGAAGAGGGATTTTAAAATAGACATTTTTCTCAAAGAAAATATACACGTGGCCGAGAAGCACGTGCAAACACACGTGAGGTCATTCACAAGTAGGGAGATGCAAACCAAGACCACAGGTGGAGATCCCGCCTCACACCCTGTCCCATAGCTGTTGTCAAAAAGACCTGGGCAGCTGTTTAGTGTAGAGGCTGAGACACCACGTCCCCCATCAGAGTGCCCCGATTTGACACCTGATTCGTTCCCGACTCCAGCTTAGTGCAGACCCCGGGAAGCAGGGGTGATGGCTCACGCAACTGCGTTCCCACCACCGGCTCTGGGCTTTCTGCTTTTTAAAGATTTTTATTTATTTGAAAGGCAGGGTTGCAGAGAGGCAGAGGGAGAGAGAGGTCTTCCATCCGCTGGTTCACTCCACAAATGGCTACAACAGCCGGAGCTGCACCCATCCAAAGCCAGGAGCCAGGAGCTTCCTCCGGGTCTCCCATGTGGGTGCAGGGGCCCAAGCCCTTAGGCCATCCTCTACTGCTTTCCCAGGTCATAGCAGAGAGCTGGATGGGAAGAGGAGCAGCTGGGACTAGAACCGGCACCCATATAGGATGGTGGTGCGGCAGGTGGAGGATTAACCTACGGCACCACATCGCCAGCCCCGAATAAACATTTTAAAAATAGCAGTAACTGTTGGCAAGGATGTGGAGCAATCAATCCCCACGTATTGCTGCCGGGGCCTGTGACCCAGCGCAGCCCCCGTCGGGAGAAAGTTAATGTCACCATCTGACCCGGCAGTTCCAGGGCCCACAGAAAACCTGCACGCACAGGGCGGGTGCCTGGCACGGCAGCGTAGATGGCTGCTGGCACACCCATACCCTGGATCAGAGCTGCCCATTCGAGCCCCAGCTACTCTGCTTCCAATCCAGCTTCCCGCCAGTGTGCTGGAGGCGGAGGCTCATGGCTCAGGAGTTTGCTTCCTTGTCACTCCTGTGGAGAGACTGGGGTGGAGTCCCTGGGCTCCTGGGCTCAGCCCTGGCCGTTGTGGGCCTTTGGTGAGTGGGAGACCTCTGTCTGTCTCTGCCTTTCAGACAGAATGAAAATACAATTTTTTGAAAAGTGTACACAAATGTCAACAGCAAAATTATTCATAATAGGCAAAAAGTAGAACCAATCCAAATGCCTTATCAGTGAATGAACGGATAAAATGAAATACAGTCCATGTACACAGTGGAACATCAAGTGACAAAAAGTAATGGAGGCGTAGCAGATTAAAATGCCACCTGCAGTGCTAACATCCCACATGGGAACTGGTTCTAGTCCCGGCTGCTCCTCTTCCGATCCAGCTCTCTGCTATGACCTGGGAAGGCAGTAGAAGATGGCCCAAGGACTTGGGCCCCTGCACCCACGTGGGAGACCTGGAGGAAGCTCCTGGTTCCAGATCAGCACAGCTTCAGCCATTGCAGTCATCTGGGGAGTGAACCAGTGGGTGGAAGACCTCTCTTCTCTCTCTCCCTCTGTAACTCTGCCTTTCAAATCAATCAATCAATCTTTAAAGAACCAAAAGTACGAATACTTGATACGACCTTAAAGACGAAGGCAAAAAAGAGACAAGTGGGGGTCCCATCAAACTAAAAACCCTCTTACAGCAGTGCAACAGTCAATCAACAGAGCGAAGGCACAACCCACAGAACAGGAGAAAATATTCACAAACTCTGCCCCTGACGAGGGGGCACAGAGAAGCAACTTCAGCCCAAAAACAGCACCCAAAGGAGCCAGAGAGAGAGCAAGAGCTGTACACAGACACCCCTCGAAGGAGGACACACAGATGCCCAAAGGGACCCGAGCAAAGGCTCAGCACGGCGAATCGCCACGGGAGCACAGAGCCAGCCCGGGGAGAGAGCGTCTCCCTTGTCAGGTGCAGGAGATAACGCACACCAGCTAGGAGGTGAGGGAGGGCACCCTCGGAGGCTGCGGGTGGGAATCTGCGCAGTCGCGGTGCAAGGCAACACAAAGGCTTCTCCAGAAACTACAGCTAGAACCACCACAGGTGGCCGGCGCCATGGCAGAGTGGGTGAGGCTGCTGCCCGCAGCGCCGGCATCCCATATGGGCACCAGATCAAGTCCTGCTGCTCCACTTCCCATCCAGCTCTCTGCTGTGGCCTGGGAAAGCAGTAGAAGATGGCCCAAGTGCTTGGGGCCCTGCACCCGCGAGGGAGACCTGGAGGAAGCTCCTGACTCCTGGCTTCAAATCGGCTCAGCTCAGCCACTGTGGCCAATTGGAGAGTGAACCAGAGAATGGAAGACCTGCCCTCTCTCTCTCTGCCTCTGCTTCTCTCTCTGTGTAACTGTGACATTCAAATAAATAAATACATCTTTAAAAAAAAAAAAGAAAGAAAGAAACTCAGCCTGCTGCAGGTTTACTGAATTTCTGTCCAGCCCTGCTGAGACCACATGGTTCTGTGTTCCTTACACGGCCTGTGGGCTGAAACCTTCCCAGCCCCGGGACTCCCATGGTAACCGATTTGAGTTCTCACGGCATGTGCGATGCACTGACACATCATGTGGGACCCCGTCAGAGTGTACAATTTTTATATATCAGCTAAAAAGGTTTTACAAATAGATTTTTTAAAAAAATTATTTATTCATTTGAAAGTCAGAGTTACAGAGAGACAGGAGAGGCAGAGAGAGAGAGAGAGGTCTTCCATTCACTGATTCACTATCCCAGATGGCTGCAACGGCTGGAACTGTGCCGATCCAAAGCCAGGAGCCAGGAGCTTCTTCCAGGTCTCCCATGCAGGTGCAGGTGCCCAAGGACTTGGGCCATCTTCCACTGCTTTCCCAGGTCACAGCACAGAGTTTTATGGGAAGAGGAGCAGCCGGGACTCGAACCAGCGCCCATATGGGATGCCAGCACTGCAGGCGTCAGCTTACTCGCTACGCCACAGCGCCGGCCCCCTAAATAGGTTTTAAAAGACTACACTCTCTTTACCTGAAATGTCCAACGCAGAGGTATCTAGAAATGGAGACAGGGCAGTAGCGGTTGCCCGTGGCTGGAGGGTGGACAGGGTAAGGGGAGATGATAACTGCAGGGTAAGAGTTCCTTCTGGGGGTGACAGAAATGCTCCAAAATTGAGCGTGATGCAGAGTGCGCGATCGGAATGTACTAACACCCCCTGAATCTGACCGAAAGAGAATGACCTGCAGCGTAAGCGAATCAGCTCTCGATGAAGTGCTCAACTCTTTTTTTTTTTTTTGCCCCAGCCCAATGTATGAACACGCTATTTTCCAGACAGCTCTGACATGCAGGCCAGGGGCTGACAAACTTCCTGTCAAGACCACAAGGCAGGGCTGGTGCTGTGGCGTATGGCGGGTTAAGCTGCCGCCTGTGACTCGGGCATCCCAGATGGGCGCCGGTTCGAGTCCCAGCTGCCCCATTTCTGATCCAGCTCCCTGCTGTGGCCTGGGAAAGCAGTGGAAGATGGCCCAAGTGCTCACGCGCTCGCTCTCTCTCTGTCTCTTTCCCTTTTCCCCACCCCCATAACTCTGCCTTTCAAATAAAAATAAATAAAACAAGAACCACAAGGCACACGTTCCAGGCCTTGCATGCCACGCAGTCTCTGCTGGGAACTCCCAACTGCCCGTTCGGTGAAAGCACCTGGAAATGACGGGTAAATGAAAGAGCACTGTCTCTGTGCCAATAAAACTTTATTTGTCATTTGCTCAAAAAAAAAAGAAAACAAGTAGCAGGCTAGCTTCCTGGTCTACGCATGACAAACCCTGCCTGGATTTCACAGCGCACCCTAGGAGGCTGCCGGGGCTGGGGTAGGGGGTGCCGGTACACACTTGGAGCACCCGTGATGGCTCAAGTCCCTGCACCCGCGTGGGAGACCTGGAAGAAGCTCCTGGCTCCTGGCTTCGGATCGGCGCGGCGGGTTAGAGGTTCAGCTTGGTCACCTGGCTACACACACTCACCCCTGCTGCGCCCCCGGCCCAGGAAAACAGCGGAAAGAGACGGCCACTCCCGATGTCCCCCCGCCCCGTAACTCTGCCTTTCAAATAAAAATGAATAAATAAAACAAGAACCACAAGGCACAAATTCCAGGCCTTGCAGGCCACGCGGTCTCTGCTGGGAACTCCCAACTGCCCGTTCGGTGAAAGCACCTGGAAATGACGGGTAAATGAAAGAGCACTGTCTCTGTGCCAATAAAACTTTGTCATTTGCTCCAAAAAAAAAAAGAAAACAAGTAGCAGGCTAGCTTCCTGGTCTACGCATAACAAACCCTGCCTGGATTTCACAGCGCACCCTAGGAGGCTGCCGGGGCTGGGGTAGGGGGTGCCGGTACACACTTGGAGCAGCCGTGTGGCCCAGGCGACAGACAAGGCCCCACTGGGCATGCCCACGCAGCCAGGACACCTCCCACACGGGGCAGCATGGAGCCAGGCTGTCACATCAAGTCTCCCAGCGCCTCAGAGACCCTCTCCTAACCCCCCTGCCCCGGCCTCTGATGACCTCAGGGCCACACTGCAGTCTCCCCCGAGAACAACCGGCCTGGCGCGACTTCCCCCACGCTGAAGCTGAGAACTGGAGGAGCCTTCTAGAACGCAGACACGCACATGCGCACATGCACGCACACACATGAGCGCACGCACACAAACAGGCATGCACACACGCACGCACCCACACACATACGCACGCACACACACACACACACACGCGCGCGCGTGCACGCGGGGGCCTGGTCTCCGTGTCTCCTCGCCCCTTGCTGCGTTCCCTCATCCACGCGTGTTTTCTCTGCATCTGACTGCCGACCACGCACCGGGGACATCCGGGGGATCCGCACTCCAGAGGAAGCCGGCGGGTCCAAGGCCAAGTGAGCGGCCTCCATTTCAACCCTTTCCTTCTGCGCCCTTTGCTGGTGCTGGGCCCCACTGGGGACGCCCGTCCTTTGTCCTTTTCTGCTAATGGCTCTTCCTGGCACACCTGCGGGCCCTGACCGGGGGGGGGGGGGGGGGGGGGGGGGCACGACACATCTCATTTGTATAACCAGGAGGCGGCGCTGTGGTGTAGTAGGTAAAGCCGCCGCCTGATCCCATATGGGCTACGGTTCGAGTCCCGGCTGCTCCACTTCTGATCCAGCTCTCTGCTGTGGCCTGGGAAAGCAGTGGAGGATGGCCCAAGTCCTTGTACCCACGTGAGAGACCCGAAGAAGCTCCTGGCTCCTGACTTCGGATCGCCGCGGCGGGTTAGAGGTTCAGCTTGGTCACCTGGCTACACACACTCACCCCTGCTGCGCCCCCGGCCCAGGAAAACAGCGGAAAGAGACGGCCACTCCCGATGTCCCCCCGCCCCACCCCCAAACCCCGCTCCTGCGGGGAACCAGCGTCACCGCCTCCCACAGGCCTCCTCGAGTTGGGAGGCAGAGGGGTCGCCCACTTGTTCAGGACAGACGGCTAGACACGGCCAGGAAGCTGCAGCCTTGACCTCTGCCCTGTGACCTTGGCCAAGTCCTGACCCGCGACCCGAACCTGCCCCGTTTGAAACCTCGGCTGACCCTCGCTTCCCTTAGCAGACGCCTCGTGCTCCCATTAACCATGCGAGCCCGGTCCCGCCGCCCGGCCCTGCACGCCCAAAAGCTCGCTCTCAGCCCACCCCAGCCCGACGTGGCCCCTCACCTGTCGGCGGCGCGTAGGCCCGGGCCGGGGACCCCAGGGCTGGCCCCGGCCCCACGGGCCGAGTCAGGAGGCGGCGCCCCCGGTCCCGCAGCCGGAGGCAGCTCCTCCACATCGCGCCCCAAGGGCCTCGGGAGCACGCGGGGCGCGAGACCAAGCCGCGCTGTCCGGCTGTACGGAAACCTCTCACGCCTCCCCGGATCCCCTCAGCCGCCTCTGGACGCCGCCATTTTCCGCATGAGCCCTACGGCGCACCGTAGCCGCCGCGCGCCTCCTGCGCACACCGCCCCCCGCCCCTGACGGAGAACCTGCATCACAAACGCTCCTCGCCCCGCCCCTCCTCCGCGCCGCGCCTCCGGAATAAGACTACAATTCCCAGAAGTGCCCTCGCGCTGCCCGCCACGTGTTTTCTCTGCTCGCCAATGGGCGGAAGCGCCGCGTGAGCTTGCTCCCGCCCTCCCCGGCGCTCCGGAGCAGGTGGAGGGAAAGTAGAGTAGGGGTCTGAGCTCAGTACCGGGAGGCCCTGCTCGCAGGTCCAGGGTCGCGGGGGCGGCCGGAGTGCTCGGTGCGCAGCGAGCGGGCGCCCCCCCCCCCCGCCCGTGCCCCGCGCGTGCGCGCTGTGCCCCTAACGCCCCGGCACCCGCGCGGCAACGGTGGCGGTTCCTCTCCCCTCCCCTGCCCCTTCCCCGCGATGCCGGTGCGCACCGAGTGCCCCCCGCCGGCCAGTGCGTCTGCCGCGTCCGCGGCCTCGCTCAACCCGCCGCCGCCCATCTACACCCAGCAGCCCGGCGTGGCCACCAGCCTGCTCTACAGCGGCTCCGAGTTCCATGCCCACCAGAAGAGCAAGGGGAATTCGTACGACGTAGAGGTGGTGCTGCAGGACCCTCTGGCCGGGTCCTCCCGCCTGCTAAGACCCTGAGGGAGCCTCCCCGAGTCTCCCAGACCGAGACCCGCTGTCCAGGGTCCTCCTCTTGGGGCCCTCCTCCTGCTGGAGTTTGCTGCGGGCAGAGCAGGATCTCCCGGTGCAACCCACGACTGCTGGCTGCTCAGACCGGGCACTTTCCGCCCGGGTGCTGTCAGCATCTTATTAACTGCCATGCCCTTCCCCGCCCTCTCGAGCGGCTGTGAAACCCCCAAACTCTATGGAATTCAGGGAGAATCGCCCACAGGACGGGAGCTGCAGGTCAGAGCTGTGGGTGAGCGAGTGTGGCTCAGCTGTTCCAAACGCTTCCCCAGTGCCAAGGTCAGCAGATGACGGTACCTACAAGTGCTCTGGCAGGTTTCGCAGGGAACACCTTTGTCACCAGCACCAAGCCTGGAGGCACCTCGGCGTCCCTGCGGTGCTGGCATCCTCTGGATGCCCGAGTTCATTGCTGCGTGGAGGCCTTGCCTTAGTGTCTGATTTATGGCGTTACCCGGAAGTAGTTGCCGTCTCAGACCTGATAAATGGCACAAAAACTTGTCCAGTTTCTCAGCCCGAGCCCTCGCGTGACGTGAAACATCTCAGCGTGTGCTCCAGGGAGCACGATGCTTTAATCCGAGGGTTTCCTGTGCCAGGAATCCCGCTCAGGATGACGCCACGGGTGTGGGTGTACTATGCGAGTTCAGCCACAAAGTAACCATGCCGGTCTCAGAGCCACATAAGAAGTCACTGGAGCTGTCACAGCACACCTCGAGGCGTGTGGAGCTGGTGTGGTTGCAGGCTGGCTCCTGGCGGGACCCACAGCGGGCCCGGTAATCTTCCACCTTCCCTCGCAGCCAACCCTGACATTCCCTGTCCCATCTGTCTCGGTCTCCAAGAATGGACCCTGCACACAGAGCCTCCAGCCACCGGGTAGCAAAAGCCCTTGCTCGCTCACTCACCACTTTGAAAGCCCTCCATCCCTAACCTAATGGCTCCAAGGGCAACAGGGTTGACCAGGTCTCTTGGGGCGGGGGAGGCCAGCGTGGAAGAAGAGGAAATTGGCTGGTGGGTGGGCATCGGCTGGCGGCTGCCACCCTCAGAATCCACTGTGCCCCTCGCGCCTCTTCCTCCTGGGCTCCTGGCTCTTGTCATTAGAAACATGAGCGTGTGGACAGGGCGGGCACTCACAGGGTGGTCAGGGTGCTTGACTGGCATCTTAGTTTGTGGCTGGCACGTGCTGTGCCACGGGGGTTTGCTAAGAGGCTGCTTGGAGTCTTCTGCCCATTCGTGGGACGGTCACGCAGCACCGACGCGGAAATGGACTAGGGAGAGAAGTCAGCCGGGGTCAGGGGTGGCGGGCACCACGTGCACGGGTGGGGAGGGCTCGTGCCACAGCCTGCAGCCCAGCCAGAGGCCTGAGCAGTCAGTGAGCGGTCCAAGGTCCTCAGCTGCAGGGAGCTGACAGCGTTCTGGGACCAGCTGGCTTTGTCTACAGGCCACTTGGCGCATGTGTACAGGGGACTCCTGAGGGCCCCGGGGGCTGGTGGGGAGCCTTGGGCTCTGCCGCCTTCCCCAGCCTGGCCTGGCGGGATCTCGCAGCACCGCGGCGTGTCCCCCGCTGGATATGTTGTTCATCTGCGTGTCTTCTCTTTGCAGCACGTGGACACAGGGAACTCTTACCTTTGTGGCTACTTGAAGATTAAAGGCCTCACCGAGGTAAGCCCCTGTGCACTCCAACCAGAGCCCGGAAGGGTCCAACTCACCGCAGCCTCACAGGGAGAGGGGCAGGCTGTCCCCACCCGGGACCCGAGCAGAGCACGTGGTCGGTCGCCAAGCACCTGTGCTGCGTGGGGAGCGGGCAGCATTGTGGTCGTGGCACATCCTGTCGGAAGTCATTCAGAGGAAGCTGTGTAAATGATGTCCCGGTGTGACCCACGCTGTTGGTGTTGTTTTGAAGTCCTCCAGGAGCAGGTCGCCCTTAGTAAGGGAAGCCCCTGCAGTGCTGAGCATTAGTTAGGCTCCTCAGAGGAGGAGGGTGTGCCAGCCTTGGCCTTCCCCGGGGTCCAGCCTCACACAGCACGGAGACTTGTCCCTCCCCGGTGCAGATGGCGTGGCCTTGACAAGCGCTGGCTCCTCTGCACAGGCCCAGATATGGGCTTAGCGCAGCCAGCGCAGGGACATGTAGTGGAGAGGGCCCAGCGCGTTTCCAGGAGGCCCCGGCCATGTCAGGCCTCAGTTGCATACCTAGGGGCTCTAGGTCACATACCACCAGTGGAGCCATTGTGAATGGGCAGGGCCTGGGCTTCCAGCATAGTCAGGGTTGTGCAACCATTTTTTTTTTTTTTAGGATTTATTTTATTTATTCGAAAGAGTTACAGAGAGAAGTAGAGACAAAGAGAGAGGTCTTCCATCTGCTGGTTCACTCCTCAAATGCCGCAACAGCCGGAGCTGTGCTGATCTGAAGCCAGGAGCTAGGAGCTTCCTCCAAGTCTCCCACGTGGATGCAGGGGCCCAACCACTTGGGCCATGGAATGACTTTTTTTTTAAAGATTTATTTATTTATTGGAAAGTCAGAGTTACAGAGAGAGAGGAGAGCCAGAGAGAGAGAGAGATCTTTCATCTGCTGGTTTACTCCCTAGTTGGCTGCAGTGGTCAGAGCTGTACCAATGCAAAGTCAGGGGCTTCATCAGTGTCTCCCACCTGGATGCAGGTGCCCAAAGACTTGGGCCATCTTCTACTGCCTTCCAAGGCCGTAGCAGAGAGCTGGATCAGAAGTGGAGCAGCTGGGTCTCTAACCGGCACCCATATGGGATGCTGGCGCTTAAGGCCAAGGCATTATCCCACTGAGCCACGGCGATGGCCCCCCTGAAGACTTTATGTATTTATTTATTTTTTGACAGGCAGTGTGGACAGTGAGAGAGAGAGAGAAAAAAAAAGGTCTTCCTTTTTGCCGTTGGTTCACCCTCCAATGGCCGCCGTGGCCAGAGCGCAGTGGCCGGTGCACAGCGCTGATCCGAAGGCAGGAGCAATGTGCTTCTCCTGGTCTCCCATGGGGTGCAGGGTCCAAGCATTTGGGCCATCCTCCACTGCACTCCCGGGCCACAGCAGAGAGCTGGCCTGGAAGAGGGGCAACCGGGACAGAATCCGGCACCCGAACCGGACAAGAACCCGAGAGGCTGGCACCACAGGCAGAGGATTAGCCTAGTGAGCCGCAGCACTGGCCCCCTGAAAGACTTTGTTAAAAGTATCCATCTGGACTTTGGACACAGTGCTTACCATAAATGCAAAGCGTACCAGGAAGGCTGAACATTCTACAGCCCTGAAGAAGACTAAAGTACCTCCCGTGCTCCATGAGGAGGTACTTTCACAACCAGACCAGGTTCAGGCTCAGCATCCAACCCTGACAGAAGTCACAGTTCAACCTTTTGATGTAGAACTTACCCTAACTCCAGAATCCGTTGTGGAGGGTGAACCACTCCCAACCATGCAGGAGACTTCAGGGCAGCCTCCAGGGCCACATAATGAAGTGGTCTGTCAGCCTCCAGTTTATTATGAGATGGTAGTTCCAAAACCAAGTCAAGATCAAACTCCGCATCCAATGTCACCCAGTGGCACAGCTGAACCTTCGAAGTTAGAGTCAAGCATAACTCAGGTACCCACTACACAGGATGAACATTCTACAGCCTCCAAGTCTATATCTCCTCCTCCTTATCCAATGTACCCTGAGGTGACATTTTCACCTCCAGTCCAGATTCAGACTCAGTATACAAACCTGCCTCAAGTCACAGTCAAGCCTCTGGACCTGGAAATTACCCAAACTCCACAACGTACTACAGAGGCTACACCTTCTACTACCATGCAAATGACCCTAACTCAGTCTACAGAGCCACTAAAGGAGCTCGTAACTCAGTCCCCAGGGGACAATGAGATGACAGTTCCAACAGCAGGTCAGCATCAAGCTCAGCACCCAACATCACCCAGTGTCATAGCTCAGCCTTCCAAGATGGAGCTTACCAGAACTCTGGTACCCACTGCAAAAGCTGGCCATTCTCCATCCCTGAAGAAGACTACAGATCTGCATCCAGGCCAGGTTCAGACTCAGCACTCAACCCTAACTGAAGTCACAGATCAACCCCTGAATGCGGCTGCCACCATAAATGTCTGTGAGCTCTGCACCTGCAAAGATGAGACACTTTCGTGCACTGGCCTCAGCCCAGTGCAGAAGCTTCACAGAGTTCCTGTACCAGAGCCCAACAGCTACAACGGCACCTTCAGCATATTGTAAGAATCTCCCTTCCTCATGGTTCCCTACAGCCTGCCTGTCTCAGCAGCTTTTCCCCAAGAGCCTCCTGAGCCCTCCTCAAGTCCCCACCTTATGTTGACTGTGTGTGTGTGTGTGTGTTTTGGCAGGCAGTTAGACAGAGAAAGAGAGAAAGGTCTTCCTTTTGCCATTGGTTCACCCCCAAGTGGCCACTTTGCTTGCGAGCTTTCCTGATCCTCCTTCTCTTCTTCTCTCTGTCCCTTCTACAGTCTCATGTGATTGCCCTTACTCCTTTTCCTGATTCTTTATTTATTGACATTTGCCATATTATTACCTCATTGCTTTACTCCCACTCTTCAACACAGCCCTCATCCCAACATATTAGAGATGATACAACAGGTTTAAGGATAGATTCTGGAGCCAGGTTGCCTGGCTTTGAACACAGGTCTCCCAGTGATTAGCTTTGTGACTTTCGACAAGTTATTTAGCTTGGATTCCATCTCTTCATCTATAAAACTGGATTATGGCCGTGATCAGTTCACTAGACCGTTGTGTATTTAGATGAGTGGATGCATACAATACATCACTTCCAAGCATATGTGAATGTAAACTCGTAATAAATACCATTATTGCTGAGCCCCTCAGTTGTAGCCTGACCTTACCTTTGTTCCTCTATACATAGTAGCCATTTTGTGCCATTCCAGGGTGTCATAGGAACCACAGATAGAGCACAGTTATTCTAAAACTTTACCTGAGGTTTACAACATGGCCATTATTTGTAAAATCAAGAAAAAAAAAGGGGGGGGGAGTCTGTTTTAGGCAAAGATTTGTCTGATGGAATGATCAAGATTTAGACTGTCTGGCTACAAGAGATGGACTTAGGAAGCAATGAAAGATATGCAAACAAACTTGAATATTGGCTGAGGGGTTTCAAAGTTCATAATGAGATATGGAGTGTCATTAAAAGCTTGTGAGTAAGAGAAAGATGATTTAAAATGGGGGGTATTTTAATCTACTATTTTCTTTTTAAAGGTTTTTATTTATTTACTCGAGAAGCAGTGCAACAGAGAAAGAGGTCTCATTCGCTTATTCATTCTCTAAATGCATGCAATGGCAGAGAGTGGGGAGGCCAGTGCCGGGAGCACAGAACTCAAACCATGCATGTGTATACAAAGGCTGTTGATTTTTGTGCATTGATTTTATATCCTGCTACTTTGCCAAACTCTTCTATGAGTTCCAATAGTCTCTTAGTAGAGTTCTTTAGATCCCCTAAATAAAGAATCATATCATCTGCAAAGAGGGATAGTTTGAGTTCTTCCTTCCCAATTTGTGTCCCTTTAATTTCTTTTTCTTGTCTAATAGCTCTGGCTAAAACTTCCAGAACTATGTTGAATAGCAGTGGTGAGAGTGGGCATCCCTGTCTGGTACCAGATCTCAGTGGAAATGCTTCCAACTTTTCCCCATTCAATAGGATGTTGGCTGTGGGCTTTTCATAAATTGCTTTGATTGTATTGAGGAATGTTCCTTCCATACCCAGTTTGTTTAGAGTTTTCATCATGAAAGGGTGTTGAATTTTATCAAATGCCTTCTCGGCATCTATTGAGCTAATCATATGGTTTTTCTTCTGCAGTCTGTTAATGTGGTGTATCACATTGATTGTTTTGCACACATTGAACCATCCCTGCATACCAGGGATAAATCCCACTTGGTCTGGGTGGATGATCTTTCTGATGTGTTGGTGCATTCTATTGGCCAGAATTTTATTGAGGGTTTTTGCATCTATGTTCATCAGGGATATTGGTCTGTAATTCTCTTTCAATGCTGCATCTTTTTCTGGCTTAGGGATTAAGGTGATGCTGGCTTCATAGAAAGAATTTGGGAGGATTCCCTCTTTTTTGATTGTTCTGAATAGTTTGAAAAGATTTGGAGTTAGTTCTTCTTTAAATGTCTGGTAGAATTCAGCAGTGAATCCATCTGGTCCTGGGCTTTTCTTTGCTGGGAGGGCCTTTATTACTGTTTCAATTTCTGTCCCAGTTGTGGGTCTGTTTAGGTTTTCGATGTCTTCCCGGTTCAATTTAGGTAGGTTGCATGTGTCCAGGAATCTATCCATTTCTGATAGGTTTCCCTGTTTGCTGGCATACAATTCCTTGTAGTAATTTCTGATGATTCTTTTTATTTCTGTGGTGTCTGTTGTTACATTTCCTTTTTCATCTCTGACTTTATTGATTTGGGTCCTTTTTTAGTTAGTTGGGCCAATGGGGTGTCAATTTTGTTTATTTTTTCAAAAACCAGCTCCTCGGTTGGCGGATTTTTTTTGTCATTTTTTTTTTTTTACTCAATCGTATTGACTTCTTCTCTGATTTTAATTATTTCTCTTCTCCTACTAGATTTGGGTCTGGTTTACTACAGTTTTTCTAGATCCTTGAGGTGAATTGAAAGCTCATTTATTTGGTGCCTTCCATTTTCTTGATATAGGCACCTATTGCTATAAACTTTCCTCTTAACACTGCTTTTGCTGTATCCCATAAGTTTTGGTATGTTGTACTGTTTTCCTCATTTACTTCCAGGAAGTTTTTGATTTCTTCTATGACCCAGTGTTCATTCAGGAGCATGTTGTTCAATCCCCTTGTGTTTGCATATGCTCTAGGGATTCCTGAGTTGCTAATTTCCAACTTAGTTCCCTTATAGTCTGAGAAGCTACATCGTATGATTCTAATTCTTTTGAATTTGCTGAGACTTCCTTTAAGGCCTACTATGTGGTTGATCCTAGAGGAGGTTCCATGCACTGCTGAGAAGAATGTAAATTCTTTAAGTGTAGCATGAAAAGTTCGGTAAATATCTATTAGATCCATTTGGGCTATAGTGTTGTTTAAATCTACTGTCTCCTTGTTGATCTTCTGTCTGGTTGATCTGTCTATTTCTGAGAGTAGAGTATTGAAGTCCCCCAGTACTATTGTATTGGAGTCTAAGTCTCCCTTTAAGTCCCTTAACAAACCTTTTAAATAAACCGGTGCCTGCAATTAGGTGCATATACATTGATAATAGTTACATCTTCCTGTTGAATTGATCCCTTAATCATTATATAGTGCCCCTCTTTGTCTCTCTTAACAGTTTTTGTGTTGAAGTTTATGTTGTCCGATATTAAGATGGCTACGGCTGCTCTTTTTTCATTTCTGTTGGCATGGTATATCTATTTCCAGCCTTTCACTTTCGGTCTGTGTGCATCTTTGTTGGAAAGATGTGTTTCTTGTAAGCAGCAAATAGATGGGTTTTGTTCCTTAACCCAATCAGCCAATCTGTGTCTTTTAACTGGACAGTTGAGGCCATTAACGTTCAATGTGACTATTGATAAGTAGTAACTTTGCCCTGCCATTTCCCAAAGATATTTTCTAATATATGCTTTGAACTTCCTGTGATCTTTTGCTGTGAGGTTTCCTTCCTTTACCTTCTTACATATTGATGACCGTGTTTCCGTGTTTCTGTGTGTAACACATCTTTAAGCACCTTTTGCAGGGCTGGACAAGTGGCAACAAATTCTTTCAATTTCTGTTTGCTATGAAAGGTCTTTATTTTACCTTCATTCACAAATGAGAGCTTTGTAGGATATAGTATTCTGGGCTGGCAGTTTTTCTCTCTTAGTACCTGGGCTATGTCTTGCCATTCCCTTCTAGCCTGTAGGGTTTCTGATGAGAAGTCTGCTGTAAGTCTGATTGGAGATCCTCTGAGAGTAATCTGACGTTTCTCTCTTGCACATTTTAGAATCTTTTCTTTATGTTTCACTGTGGTGAGTTTGATTACAACGTGTCGTGGTGAGGATCTCTTTTGGTCATGGTTACTGGGGGTTCTATGAGCTTCCTGTACTAGGATGTCTCTGTCCTTCTCCAAGCCCAGGAAGTCCTCTGCTAGTATCTCACTAAAAAGGCCTTCTAATCCTTTCTCCCTCTCCATTCCTTCAGGAATTCCTAGAACCCAAATGTTGGGATTTTTTTTTTTTACTAGTATCCTGTAGATTCCTAACAATATTTTTTAGATTTCTGATTTCCTCTTCTTTTCTTTGGTTTGACTGTATGCTTTCCTGTGTTCTGTCTTCTAAGCCCTGAGGTTGCTATTATGCATGTCCAAAATGGCATCTGTTCACTGTCTTGCTCGCCTTTGAGAGGTGAGCGGAGAGAGTGAAACTCCTGTCCGTACTGGTCCCTTTTATTATTTTCCTCTCTCCTGTAGTTAGCCTGGTGAACTTTCGCCTACGGGGCTTCAAGCCTCGTTCCCTCTAGGCTCCTTCTACTTTCCTGCCGGTTGTCTCAAGCTATTGAGGTTCGGTTCACTTCACGATCCAGCACTGGTGGGTAGATTCTGCTGCTGGTGTCCCGAGCTGTGGACTCCCACGCCCTCCACCGTGAATCACTAGTTCTGGAAGAGTTTCCTCTGCTGTTTCTTCCACAACTCTTCCTTGAACCTGCAGTATCTCCACTTTTATTAAACTGTCTCTTCCCGGACTATCAGTGTGCTCCCTTCCTATTCATCAAATGTAAATTTTATTATCCCCACTGACTATATAGGTAATAGCTAATCAAGGCAATGTTTTCCTTTTCCTAGAGATTTATCCTGCAACAAAATGGAGTCTATCGAAAGACGTGCATTTGAGTCATTCCCTTTTTTGCAGTCTATGTAAGTTGCAATTTCATCATATTTGGAATTTGAGTAAATCTTCCCTGTAAACCACCTTGCTGTTCACCTTGAAATAGGGTGAAGCTTCTACTTTACATTTGTAGTAGAAGGTTACTAAAATTCTGTAACAGGTCCTTTTCATCTCTAGCACAGATGCTATCAGATACAAAGGTCAGAGTGAATCCCACAGAGCAGGGCTTCTCAACCAACTCAATTTTGTATTCAGGTAACATTTTGCAGCCCTGCACATGCTGCTGGCACCTAGTGGGCCAAGGCCAGCCTGCTGTTAAGCCACCTACTATATACAGGACAAACCTCCACAAGAAAGGCATTATCGAGCCCAAAATGTCAATAGCATTCAAGTTGTGAAACTCTGTTCCAGAGAAGTAAAGATCACGCAGTACAAGTATGTCATGTAATATGAAAATGATATGATGAAATTTAATGTAAAAGTGCAAGTATAATTTAGAAGCCAAATCTTCCAGTACAAGTAAATTCTTTAGTGTGTAGATAAAATGTGGAAGTGTTGTTTCATCTATAAAAATTAGAATCCCTCCTGAAAGAGGAGTATTCTTCAAATATATCCTTTTTTCTTCTTCATTCTCTTTGACTTCTGTCTTTTTTTGTAGAAATCTTGGTTGCAATTTACTGACAGAACTGAGCTTTGGGACATTTCAGGCGTGGCATGGAATGCAGTTTTTGCACAATGTGTAAGTGAAATAGATGATGAATACATATTTAAAAACCATTTGTGTATAAAAATGGTATATAGTTATGCTTATCTGGGTATTAAGTCCTGTATATAAACTCTGCAAAGAAGGTCTTCATTTCAATTTTTTTTTTCAAAAATCTAACACAAAGTACTCTGGGAGAAAAAGGTTCTGGTGCTTTCTCAGGGTTACCTGCTTTTAAATCATAATGCAAAAATAATTCCTGGGACCCAGCCAAAGGGCATGTCTCTCCCCATCACCCAGATCATGAGCTTTTTCCAAAATGTATTTAGCTCTCAATTTATAAATTATCTGTGGATACTAAGAACCTTTATACTTTAGTATAAAAAAAATAAGAAAATACACTGCTCTAACATAATCCCACATGTTCTGTCCTGACTAAACTGCAACAGAAAGTGAGTTTTATTCCCTTTCAGCTCAATAATTCTGTGATGTTCAATGGCCAGAGGGAATTTTAGATTCAAGATAAAGATTCTCCACTCAACCTGACGTTGAAAGACTATCCACCTGTTCTGTAGTTCAGAATCCCAGTCATAACCATTCTGGTTATGAGGGAAGGTTTTAGGATGTGTGGAGGATGGACCAACAGTGCCTGCAGATCTTGGGGAAGAACACTGAAAGTCTGTTTTTCCTACACCCATACACTGGGGAGCTGGTTCCTGAGGCTCCTACACCAAGTGGTTTTGGTAGAATCAGTAAAAATGGCCTCAACATATATCATTCCATTAGATTCCCTCCTAAGGGGCCTCTTAAGTTTTCTGTAGACAACACAGGGAGAAAATCTGTGGAATCACAGCATATGAAAAGTAATGAATTCATTTAAGAACATTCACTGAGTGCCAGGGCCACCGAGTGCCAGGTGCTATATTAAGTGCTGGGGGTACAAATTGGAACAGGACAGAAGCTTTGTCTCCAGAGACTTTCATGCCAGCAGGGGGAAGTTGGGAAAATGAGTGACAGCCATGCTAGCATCTGTGCAGCAAGGCCAGAGAGATGAGCTGGAAAAGTAGGAGCAGAGCTAGGGATGGCGCACAGTACACAAGGCACCAGTTCATTTATCTCAAGATTCTGTGTCCATCTTAAGCCAAAGGAAAAAAAAAGCATTTGCTTCATGGTGATGCAAAAACCAGAGCTAGCTGGTATTGGAAACTAATTCTCTTATCATGTGATCTGAACATATCTAACTCGTGGTTACTTCAAAAATTGGCACAATGGCTGTAATACACCAAGTGTGTGTTGGGAGCTGGTCTCCTTTATTTGGGGACATATTCTTTTATTAGACAAAGCTAATCTGCTTCAAGGAAACTTTCGCTATCCCCGTTGCCCCAGGAAGACACCAGTGATCTTATGACCAAAGATGAGGGTTTTTAAAGTGAAAACAATGCTGTTCACTGCATTACAGAGTCCAGAAAAGAGTGCCAGCTGAGCTGGATTCATCATGAACTGGAGCCTAAGCTTCAAGGCTTTACGCTTGCACGTGCCCCTTCCAAGGTCCTGGGAGGGGCTGGAGCAATTTTTATATTCATAATTCTGCATGTTTCATTATAAGGGATTCCCCAAATTAGGTTAAGCTCACGCTCAGCAAAATCTGCATTCACCGTTACTTTGCACGTACTACATGCAGCCCAGTAAACATTCTTCTGAATGAAGCCTCTGTGTAAACAGCAGTGTGGTAGGATCAGTCTATTGTGAATCTGAAATCCACCTCAAAGACATGCCAAGAGCTTACCAGTGACATAACTCTCTTCAAATAGTAATAATCATTAAATCTTTCAGCTGAAATCAGAAATAAATTACAGAAAATCAGCAGTAATTGATAATTCTAAACATTAAGTATACATTTTTTTCTTCTGCTTCATGCATGTACATTAAATGTTTTCTTTAAAGAAATATTTAGTTGAAAATCAGAGTTACACAGAGAGAGGAGAGGCAGAGAGAGCAAGATCTTCCATCCAATGGTTCACTCCTCAATTGGCCGCTACAGCTGGAGCTGTGGTGATCCAAAGCCAGGAGCCAGGAGCTTCTTCCTGGTCTCCCAAGCAGGTGCAGGGGCCCAAGGACTTGGGCCACTGCTTTCCCAGGCCACAGCAGAGAACTGGATGGGAAGTGGAGCAGCTGGGACTAGAACCGGCACCCATATGGGATGCCAGTGCTTCATGCCAGGGCGTTAACCCACTGTGCCACAGCACCGGCCCCTTGTACATTAAGTCTTAACCCAATGGCTTATTTTTAAAAATTGTTTTAGTCACTTCATTGGTTCTCACAATAAAACTCAGGTCTGCCCTTTGGGGTGTTTTGTAAGGGTTCAAAGGTTTCCACATTGTCACTTCCAGCAACTTTTCTTCTCATAATCTTCTCATCTGCACCATATTCTCATCTGTGTAACAAGAGATCTTCTTTTCTCTTAAGGTACTTCTTCCTCTGCCCCATATGTTTCTAAGTATTCTCTTCATTGCCTTTACTTTTTCTTCTTTAAGATTTATTCATTTATTTGAAAGTCAGAGATGGGGCTGGCACTGTGGCACAGCAGGTTAATGTCCTGGCCTGAAGCGCTGGCATCCCATATGGGCGCCAGTTCGAGACCTGGCTGTTCCACTTCTGATCCAGCTCTCTGCTATGGCCTGGGAAGATGGCCCTAGTCCTTGGGACCCTGCACCTCTCTCTCTCTTTCTCTCTCCCTCTCCTCTCTCTGTGTAACTCTGACTTTCAAATAGAAAGAGAGAGAGAGAGAGGAGAGGAGAGGAGAGGAGAGGAGAGGAGAGGAGAGGAGAGGAGAGGAGAGGAGAGAAGGAAAGATAGTTACAGAGAGGTGGGGGAGGGGGTCGCCTTCCATCCACTGGTTTACTCCCCAAATGGCCAATATGACCGGAGCTGAGCTAGCTGATCCAAGGCCAGGAGCCGGGAGCTTATTCCAGGTCTCCCACATGGGTGCAGGGGCCCAAAGACTTGGGTCATCTTCCACTGATTTTCCAGGCCATAGAGAGAGCTGAATTGGAAGTGGAGCAATGGGGACTCAAACTGACATCCCATGTGTGATGCCGGCACTGCAGGCAGTGGCTTTACTCGCTATGCCACAGCGCCAGCCCCTGCCATACACATCTTTAATTCCTCCTTTTATTAGGTCATTACGTTTTAGGCACTATACTAAGTACTTACACAAGTGAGATAACATGAAGAATGCACAGTAATGCTTGGCAAATGGTACATGATTACACACGTTGCTTCCATCTTCCCAACAACTCTTGCCATTTAGAAACGATGACCCCTATTGTGTAGGTGAGGGAGGTTAAACTGAGATACTAGCAGAGAACTTCCCAGGCTTGGAGAAGGACAGAGACATGCTAGTACAGGAAGCTCATAGAACCCCCAGTAACCATGACCAAAAGAGATCCTCATCACGACACGTTGTAATCAAACTCACCACAGTGAAACATAAAGAAAAGATTCTAAAATGTGCAAGAGAGAAACGTCAGATTACTCTCAGAGGATCTCTAATTAGTTCACACTGTTAATGTGTGATACAACTATTTAGGAACTTTACAAGAAATTTTCTGTGCAGTTCTTTGTCCCCTGGTGAACAAGAGCTGAAGGAGGGCAACTTGACCTTTTTGTGCATTGTACCTTTTTTAAAAGATTTATTTGTTTATTTGAAAGTCAGAGTTACACACAGAGAGAAGGAGAATCAGAGAGAGAGAGAGAGAGAGAGAGAGCGAGAGAGAGAGAGAGAGACCTTCCATCCGATGGTTCACTCCCCAGTTGGCTGCAATGGCAGGAGCTGTGCAGATCTGAAGCCAGGAGCCAGGAGCTTCTTCCGGGTCTCCCATGCAGGTGCAGGGGCCCAAGGACTTGGGCCATCTTCTACTGCTTTCTCAGGCCATAGCAGAGAGCTGGATGGGAAGTAGAGCAGCCGGGACTAGAACCGGCACCCATATGAGATGCCGGCACCACAGGCAGAGGATTAACCTAGTGAGCCACGGCGCCGGCCCCTAGAACAATATTTCTCACACTTTGACTCTGATTTGGCTTGTGCTGCCACATTTTACTCCCACAAGCGTTATCAAAAAGGCAGTGGAGTAGGATTCAATAGACCGCCATTTATCAAGTGAGGGAATGGGGCCAGAAATGGAAGCGATCTTCAGTGCGGAATCCATGTGATCCTCAAAGCATAATGGTTCACGGTAAAGAGCGTCTGTAGAGTCCTCCACCTAGAGCTGTTGAGACAGTTCCTGCTCAGTCTCTGCACTGCCCATGCACAACCCTAGTGAAGAAGTGAATGCTCTGCAATGGGAGGAAGAGGTGGGAGAGTAGAGTGGCCTCGCAGTGTGACTTCACTGGAGACACATGCAAGGCCCCTACGTCAGCTACAGAAGGGCTGCCCCATGAAAAGGAAAGGCTGAGCCATTTGGTACAAGGCCATGGGTGCTGCTAAGGAAGAGGGAAGCAGTGGAGAACGACAAACTTGGCCAAATTGTCTGCGCTGCTTAATGTTCTACCATCATTCTTCACAGCTTGGGGAAAGGGTGCCAAGGGGAGATGCAGAGGCCAAGGAGCCTTCTTGCACAAGGCTCCCTCGTGATCTCACAGAACAAAGAACAAAGAACAAAACAGATGATGGTCAAAGTCCAGTCTGAGAAACCCTGCTTCACCAAGCACGTGATACATTTTTCATCTAGCATCCTTAGTGACTATTAAAGAATTTTATGAGTTGAACAAGTTCATGATGCTAAAAATACCTGCGAGAACACACTTGAACGGGGGAGATCACAGGCAAGACAATACATGGTTCTTGAACTCACCACTGACCCTGACCTTGATCACAGAAGAATCAGATGTTTCATTCTTTTCCCATATAGCAGCATGTCTGGTTTTCTGGCACCTGTGTATAATATGGTTCTGTTTCAAAACTGAAATATAATCCACTTATCATAAAATGCATACAATCCAGTGGTGTCTAGTATAGTCATTCACAAGGCTCTATAATCATCTCCATTATCTGATTCTGTCACAGAGAGAAGTCATGTGGGGTTCTTGTCTTCATGCAAGAAAGAATTCAGGTGTGAGACAGAGAGCAAAGTAGCAAGGTTTCACTGGGGACAGGGCATCCGTCAGGATGGAAGGGACAGAGAGAGTTTGCCCAGTCACTCGGACTGGGGGAGAGCAAGGTGACATGTTTGAATGGAGAAAATACACTTGGCAGGCCAGGCGGGCAGCTCAGGGGAGAGCAGAGAGCTGAACGTGCAGTCTTTGTCTAGACTGGGGTTTATAAGGGAAAAGGGGTCCAGGTTTTTCCTTCCCCTCCTTCTCCTCCTCCTCTAGGACAAGTCAGATGCAAAAGGCCACAATACTGTGTGGTGCATTTGTATAAAATGTTCAGAATTATACAAATGCATAACACAGTATTGTGGCCTTTTGCATCTGACTTCTTGCCCATAGCCTGCTGGTTTCAAGGTTCACCCATGTTGTAACAGGTACCAGTGCTTTAATGCCTTCCTAATGCTGATAAGGCTCCATGGTGTAGACAGACCACAATACCAATTCACATACTCATCCTTTAAGAGCCACCTGGGTTATTTCCACTTTGGGGCTGCTATGAATAATGCTGTTGTGAACATTCAGGAACAAGTTTTTGTGCAACCATGTTTGTTTTTTAATTCCTGAACCTATAAGTAGGAATGATACTGCTGGGTCTTATGTTAAGGCATGTTTAACATACGTGAGGAACCACCAATCTCTTTTCCACATTGGCTACACCATTTTACCTTCCCACCTGCCATGTAGGAGAGTTCCCATTCTATCTATCTATGTCAACAACTGTCAGTGTATGTCTTTTTTTATTATGACCATCCTATTAAGTGGCTAAAGTAGCATCTAATTGTGGTTTTCATTCACATTTCCCTAATGACTTCAGATGTTGTGCATCATTTTATGACTGCTGGCCATTTATATATCTTCATTTCATGAATGTTTATTCCCTTCTCCTTGAAGTCTAAGAATTCTTTAAATACTCTGGGCATTCTAAGAACTAGACCTTTATCAGATACAAGACTTGCAAATACTGTGAGTTGTCTTAGCTTTTTTAAAAAAATTATTTACCTATTTTATTTTAAAGGGATACAGAGACAGAAGACAGAGATAATTCTTCCATTTGCTGGTTCAATCGCCAAAGTCCCGCAACAACTAGGGTGGGTCAGGCCTAACCCAGGGGCCCAGAACTCAATCTGAGACTCCCATAAGAGTGGCAAGGACCCAATACCTGACCATCACCTGCTGCCTCCCAGGGTACACACTAGCAGGAAGCTAGATTGGAAGCAGGGTAGCCAGGAATCAAATACGGTACTCTGATCTAAGATTCAGACTTTCCAAGTATCAACTCAACTGCTATGCCACACACCTGTCCCACCTTCTTGACAGTCTCCTTGGATGCACCAGTGTTTTTAATTTTCAAAACATATAGTCTATATAACCCTCTATATGTGAGGGTTCATTTTGGGGGTGTCAAGTCGGTTCCATTGATTCCAATGATTGTCAATCATTACTCCAGTACCATACTGAGATTACCATAGGTTTGAACTGGGTTTTGTTGTGGAGTTTTTGCTTGCAACAGACTGAAAGTAGAGCAGGAAGGGAAGTTCAATCCAGGCCTCCCACATGGGTGTCAGGAACCAATTACTTGAGCTATCACTGCTGCCTCCCACTGTCTGCATTACCAGGAAGTAGAACTCAGGAGCTGAAGCCAGACATCAAATCTAGGCACTTGGATATGGGATGCAGACATTTTAACCAGCATCTTAACTGTCAGGCCAAATGCCTGCCTCTGGGTTTTGAAATTGGGAAGTTTGAGTCCTCCCGATTTTTTCCTTTTTTAAGTATTGTTTTAGCTATTCTGGATCCCTTGAATTGTCATATGACCTTATGCCAATTTCTGGCAAGAAGCCAGCTTGGATTTTGCTAGGAATTGTGCTAAAATCATGGATAAATTTGGAGAACAGTCACATCTTCACTGTACTTTCTGATTCATAAACACAGAATGTCTTTCCATTTTCTTAGATCTTCTTTAAAATTACTCAAAAATATGTTGTAGCTTCAGAGTACAGGCCTTTTCATTCTGATTAGATGTATTCCTAAGTATTTTTCTTTGGTGTGATTGTTTATGGAATTGTTACCTTAATGTCATTTTCAGATTATTAATTGCTAGTCTGAAAATACAGCAAATTTTGGCAGACTGATCTGTGTCCCACAAACTACTGAACTTTTTCTCTAGTAGATTTTTTTGTGCATGGATTCTTTCTCATTTTCTACAGGTAAGATAATCATCTCATCTCCAAAAAGAGAATGTTTTCTTTCATTCATTCCAAAATATATGTTTTTCTCACCTAATTTCCCTAGCTAGAACCTTCAGAACAACATCGAATAAAAGTGGTAAGAGAAAGCACCCTTGCTTTGTTCTTGATCTTAGGATGAAAGCTTTCAATCCATCATAATTCAGCACGAAGTTAGCCAGGGGATCTTCACTGTTGTCCTCTATTAGGTTATTGAGTTGCCTTCCATCCAAGTTCCATGTTTTTATACTGAAAGGTTATTCTAGCTTTTAAATACTTTTAGAACTGTATGTATTGAGATGATCACGTATCTTTTCTTTCATTCTATTAACACAGCACATTACAGTGATTTACTTTGATATGTTTAATCAACTTTTCATTCCTGGGATAAATCCAAGTTGGTTAAGATATGGAATCCTTTTCATATATTCTGTTGGATTATACTTGCTAGTATTTGCTGAGCATTTTCCAATCTATATCATTAGGTACCAGTTTATAATTTTTCTTGTGATATTTTTGTCTGACTTTGGTATCAGCATAAAACTAACCTCATACAATGCTAGGAAATGTTCTGCCCTATATTTTAGAAGACTTAATGAATTATTGACGTTAATTATTTTAGATTTGCAATGAAGTTATGTGTCCTTGAGCTTTTCTTTGTAGAAGTTCTAATTACTAACTAAATCTCTTTTCTTTAAAAGAAAGTTTATCTATTTATTTGAAAGGCAGAAAGAATCAGAATGAATGAATGAGTGAATATCTTCTATTTGCTAGTTTACTCACCACAAACCTGAGGCTGGGCAAGACTGAAGCCAAGAGCCAGGAACTCCATCTGGGTCTTCCACATGGGTGGCCAAGAATCTGAACCCTCATCTGCTGCCTCCCAGGGAGCACATTAGCATGAAGTTGTATCAGAAGCGGACGTGGGGCTTGATCCCAGCCAATCCAGTAAGGGGTGTGGGCATTCTTAGTGGCAGCCTAACCTACCGCACCACATCTGCCCCCTCAGTCTCTTCACCTGATATAGGTCTATTCAGATTTGTTAATTTGAAGTCAGGTTCAGCAGTTTGTATCCATCTAAGAACGTGTCCATTCCATCCATGTTTCCTAATTCACTGGCATATAGTCCTCAGTTTTCCTTTTTATACTTCTGATGTCTATAAGGTCAACAGTAATGTCCCCTTTCATTCCTGATTTTTTTTTCTTGACAGGCAGAGTGGACAGAGAGAGAGACAGAGGGAAAGGTCTTCCTTTGCTGTTGGTTCACCCTCCAATGGCTGCCGCAGCCAGCACGCTACAGCCGGCACATTGCGCTGATCCAAAGCCAGGAGCCAGGTGCTTCTCCTGATCTCCCATGTGGGTGCAGGGCCCAAGCACTTGGGCCATCCTCCACTGCACTCCCTGGCCACAGCAGAGAGCTGGCCTGGAAGAGGGGCAACCGGGACAGAATCCGGCGCCTGGACCGGGACTAGAACCAGGTGTGCCGGCGCCGCAAGGCAGAAGTTTAGCCTAGTGAGCCGCGGCGCCGGCCCCTGATTTTAAATAATTTTATTGGTCAGTCGAACTTAAGTGTGTTGATCATTTCAATGAACCAATTTTTATTATATTGAGTTTTCTCTATTGTTTTTCTATATTTCTGCTCTGAACTTTGTTTCATTCCTTTTTTTTTTTTTCATAGTTGATTTGGGAGGAAGTTTAGGTACAGATATGAGACTTCTAAACATTTATATTTGCATATATAAACTTCCCTCTGAGCACTGCTCCAGCTCATCATGTAGTATTGATATCTTCTGTGTGCATTTTCATTCCTACCAAAATAGTTTCTGGTTTCCTTTGTGATTTCTTCTTTGAACCACTGGTTATTCATGGGTGCTTATTTCCACTTATATGTGAATTTCCCAGATGTTTTTCTGCTTTGATTTCTAATTTCATTCTACTTTAGTTGAAAACATACTCTGTGTGATTTCAGTCCTTTTAAATGTATTGATAGGTCTTGTGATGTAACATATGATCTTCCTAGAGAATGTTCTATTTACACTAGAAAAGAATACATCTTTAGCATTTTTATGTCGACATTGCTGGGAATTGCTCTGTAGATGTCTGGTACATCTAGATGGTTTATATTCATTCAAGTTTTCTTTTTTTTAAATATTTTATTTATTTATTTGAGAGAGCATTACAGAGAGAGGGAGAGACAGAGAGAAAGGTCTTCCACCCACTGGTTCACTACCCAGATGGCCACAACAGCCAGAGCTGAACCCATCCAAAGCCAGGAATCAGAAGCTTCCTCTAGGTCTTCCCATACGGGTATAGGGGCCTTGCTTTCCCAGGCCATAGCAGAGAGCTGGATGGGAAGAGGAACGGCTGGGACACAAACCAGCACCCATATGGGGTGCCAGTGCCACACCTCCCAGCCCACTCCCTAAATGCCTGTACTGGCCAGGGTTGGGTAAGGCAAAAGCCAGGAGCTGGCAACTCAGTCCATGTCTACCCAACATGGGCAACTGGAAGCCAACCACTTGAGCTACCACTTGCCGCCTCCCAAGGTCCACACTGGCAGGAAGCTGGAATTAGGAGCAAAACTCAGACTCCTTTGCAGACACTCTAATACAGGATGCAGACAACCCAAACAGTGGTTTAACCACTAGACCAAATGGCCATCCACTTTTTTTCTACAATATATTCAAGTTATTTCCTTAGTGGTTGTCCTAGAATTATAATTAACATCTTAGTTTATAACATTTTTCTTCAGATTACTATCAAAATAACTTAAATAGTATACAGAAACTTTGCTTCTCTATAGCTCCATTCTCCCCCTACCTTTATACTATTTTTTTATTTAATAAATGTAAATTTACAAAGTGCAACTTTTGCATTGTTGTGGCTTTCCCCCCCTAACCTCCCTCCCACCCGCAGCCATCCCATCTCCCACTCCCTCTCCCATCCCACTCTTCATCACGTTTCATTTTCAATTATCTTTATATACAGAAGATCAACTTAGTATATACTAAGCAAAGATTTCAACAGACTGCACCCACACAACCACACAAGATATAGAGTACTGTTCGACTAGTAGTTTTATCGTTAACTCTCATAGTAAAACACATTAAGGACAGAGATCCTGCATGGGGAGCATGTGCACAGTGACTCCCATTGTTGATTTAACAATTGACACTCTTATTTATGACGTCAGTAATCACCTGAGGCTCTTGCCATGAGCTGTCAAGGCTATGGAAGCCTCTTGAGATCACCAACTCTGAACTTAGTCAAGGCCATATCACAGTGGAGGTTCCTTCCTCCCTTCAGAGAAAGAAAGGTGACTCCTTCTTTGATGGCCCATTCTTTCTGCTGGGATCTTGTTCACTGAGATCGTTCATTCAGGTTGTCTTTGCTACAGTGTCTTGGCTTTCCATGCCTGTGAGACTCTCATGGGCCTTTTAGCCAGATCCGAATGCCCCAAGGGTTGATTCCGAGGCTGGAGTGCTGTTTAGGACATTTGCTATTCTATGAGTCTGCTGTGTGTCCTGCTTCCCCTGCCGGATCATTCTCTCCCTTTTAATTCTATCCTTCATTCTTTGCAGACACTGGTCTTTTTTGTGAAATCTCTTCGACACTTACCTTTTTGATCAATTATGTACTTAAACTTATCACTTTAACAAGTGAGATGCCATTGGTACATGCCTCCTTGATAAGATTGATTTGGAATCCCCTGGCACATTTCTAGCTCTACCATTGGAGGTAAGCCCGAGTGAGCATGTGCCGACCTGTACATCTCCTCCCTCTCTTATTCCCACTCTTCTATTTAACAGAGATCATTTTTCTGTTAATTTTAAATGCCTAAGAATAATTGTGTATTAATTACAGAGTTCAACCATATCCTGCTATTCTTACCCATCAGGGTGACAAAAAGTTTGAGAAAGTGGAATTAAAACATATTAGATAATCCATGCATCTGATGAGTCTTCAAAAGTTTACAGAAATGTGTACTATGGAAAAACTATGCACTTCTTGGTTGACATTTCTTCCCTGCAGCACACTGAATGTGCCATCTCACTGCCTTGGGGCCTCTATTGTTTCTGATGATACATCAGCTATTAATCTTTTGACGATTCCTAGTATATGATGTTATTTTCTCTCGCTGCTTTCAAGATGTTCTGTGTTTGGCTTCTAATAGTTTGATTATGATACGCCTATATGTGAAACTCTTTCAGTTCATCCTACTTAAGAATTCCTTGAACTTCTTGCATGTATAGATCCATATGTTTTATTAGGTTTAGGAAGTTTGAGGCCACCATTTCTTCAAATATTCTTTCTCCTCTTTTCTCCTTCTGAAATTAGTAAGCTTGATGGTGTCCTACTCTCTAGGATTGCATCCATCTTTCTTCTTTCTTCCTTCTTTCTGTTCCTTCAACTCAACAATCTCAATTTATCATCAAATTCCTGATTCTTTCTTCTGCTTAGTCAGATCTGCCACTGACACTCACTAGTGAATTTTCCATATTAATTACTATGTTTTTCAACTCCTCAATTTCTATTTGGCTCCTTTTTATAATTTCTGTGTGTTTTTTTTTTAATTTAGAAAGCATACAAAGATGGTGATCTTCCACCCACAGTTTTACTCCCCAACTATCTCTATCATGTGGGGCTGGGGCAGGCTGAAACAGGAAATGGGGAACTCAGTCCAGGTCTCCTCTGTGGGTGAAATTACCTGCTTCCTCCAATACTCTGCATTAGCAGGAAGCTGAAGTTGCGAGTGGAATCAGAACTTGAACCCAGGCACTCTGCTATGGGATGCAGATGTCCCAAGCAGCGTCTTGACTGCTGCACCAATCAGCTGTCCCTCTTTTTAAAGTAATTTCCATATTTAATATGGTCCATTTGATGAGGCATAGTTTTCATTAGTTCTTTACTAAACAAAACTAAATGGTTTCCTTTATACTTTCTTAAACAAGGGTGTCCTCACTCATCACTTCCATTTTAACATCTGTTTGAAAGGTAGTGACTGACAGAGAGGTCTTCCATCTGCTGGTTCATTCCCTAAATGCCTGCAAAAGCCAGAGCTGGGCCAGACCAAAGCCAAAAGCTTGGAAAACCATCTGGGTCTCCCACATGGCTGGCAGGGGCTCCCACACTTGAGGCAAAGCTGCTGTCTCCCAGCACGTGAAGCAGCAGGAGGCTGAAGTCAGAAGCCAGGTAGGATGTGGACATCCCAAGTGACAGCTTAACCCTCTGCACCACAACACCCACCTCTGAACTTATTATCAGTAACTGAATCAAGTCTTTGTCTAGTGAGTCCAATGTCTGGGCTCCTCAGGGATAGTTTTTTACTGAAACTGGAATTTCCTCTGAGTATGAGCCATATTTTGTTTCCTTCTCGCTCTCATAAAAAAATGAACATTTTAAATAATATAGCAATTCCAAAAACTAGATTCCTGTCTCCAGTTTGGTGTTACTAATGCTTGTTGTAGCAGTTGCTGTTATCTAGCCACTTTTCTGAACCAATGCTATAAAGTTTGTATTACTTATGATGTGTGGCCATTGAAGTCTCCACTTGGTTAGCCTGGGGGTCAGGACTGAATAGAGAACTCCCTACAAGTCTGGAATCAACAGTTCTCCCAGCTTTTGTCAAAGAGCTCCAAGTACACGTTGTACTGTGTCCTTTCTGTTCTTAGCCAGGCAGTCCAGGGCTGTCTTTTCTTTTACTTCCTGCATGCATAGAACCTCAGGATCAGCCAGTTATAAAGAAGTCAGGGCCTCTTTAGGTCTTTCCTGGCAAAGCTTATAGCCCTAGATATGTGTAAGGCCTTCCAAATTCACAGGAATACATTCCACCATCTTCCAGTGTCCTGAGGGTATATTGTGTGTTTCAAAGTTCTAATGAACATCTTATTCCTCAGCTTCCCATGTTAAGCTTTTTGAATAGACTATCTTTTGGTCCCAACTGCTATCCAGTATCGCACACAGCTTCCATGGTGAAGCACTTGCCTGTAGTTATTTCCCAAAAACAGCCTCTGAGAGAGGCTTCATTCTGCATGTTTATCTCCATTCATTTCCATTCTCTCTGTCTCTGTTCTGTCTCTCTCTCTCTTTCTCTCCCTCCCTCCCTCCTTCTGTCCCTCTATCCCTCTCCCTCTCTCTGATACTGGGCATACAGGCTATTTTGTTTTTTTATTTTGGAGAGTTTGGAGGTTTTTTTTTTTTGCTCATTTTACACATACTTCTCTTTTCTCTCATTATAATTCCTGATTTGGTTCAAATGTAGACAAAATAAATTGGACAAAGTTCAAACATTATCCAACATTCACATGGTTACATATGACTTTGAGTATGCAAGTAATACATCTCATAATTTTAAAAAAATTGAGAAGCAACAAATTAAAAATAAAATTCACCCACAATCCAAAAACCTAAACCCAAATATTACTAAGACATCAGTCTATTCCTAAAGCAGATGTTTCTTTTTTAACCTTTATTTAATAAATATAAATTTCCAATGTACAACTTCTGGATTATAGTGGCTTTTTGCCCCCATAACTTCTTCCCACCCGCAACCATCCCATCTCCCATTCCCTTTCTCATCCCATTCTTCATCAAGATTCATTCTCAATTCTCTTTATATACAGAAGATCAACTTAGTATATACTAAGTAAAGATTTCAACAGTTTGCACCCACACAGAAACACAAAGTATAAAGTATTGTTTGAGTACTAGTTATACCATTAATTCACATAGTACCACACATTAAGGACAGAGATCCTACATGGGGAGTAAGTGCACAGTGACTCCTGTTGTTGATTTAACAATTGACACTCTTATTTATGACATCAGTCATCACCTGAGGCTCTTGTCATAAGCTATCAAGCCTATTTTTAAGGCTACCACTGAGCTTGCCAGGGAGGAACTGTCTAGGGCAAGTTAAATACACGAAACCCACACAAATCTCACTATTCTTAGAGAAAGTCAGCCAATTTTCTTGAGTAAATGCCCCACAGGTTGCTGCAAGCCTTTGGTTAAATTTCCAGAATTATCAAAAACTTGATTCTGACCACTTTTACCATTTTGTTGTTCCCTTTATGAAGGGATAAATTTTCAGATGTTCTCACTCCACTGTTTACATAGGTTTCCACTGATGTCACCTACAACATGCTGTTAAATCTCTAGTCTCAATGACTCTGAGCTAAATATCTAATTGTGGGATAAGATTAGGGAAAAGGAATAAAAAGAGAAACTAATTTTCATGAGCGCTATCCTGAGAAGGTTGATGAAATTTTCAAAGTACTTCTATATTTAGTCATCTCAAGCTTCAGATTAAAGTGACAAATATTTGGACCCTTTTCTGCACACATATTAGACACAGTCTGGGGCAGGACTGAGCTCCAGCTCCAGCTTTGCTTCTTACAAGTGCAGTGACCTACAACAAGTTACACAGCCTCTGTGACTCAGCACAATATATATCACAATAGGCTACTGGGGTACAATACCTATCACAGAGGTTACTGGGAACATCCAGTGTTGAATGCTGAACACAGATGCTTGGCAGCCAAATCAATATCATCTGTAAGAGTTATTATTTTCACAGTCTGTAACAGTACAGTACGTTTTTGAGTAGAGTTAAACTAAAGGCAGTTTTTTTTTTACCTGTTTTTGTTTTTGTTTGCTTGCTTTAAAAACTTTAAAAATCTATTACAGCATTTAGGAATGAAATTTCCCACAACATGAATTTATTCACTGTATTGGTAGGGAAACAAAATGTGAATTCTTTACTCAACAAATATTTATTAACCATGCAGTAAATTTCAGGCACTATGCCACACACAGGCATAACAAAGACAATAACAATATCCCTGCCCTCAAGGAGCTACAGGCCAGGAGACTGACAGGCCAACAGGTGATGACAAGCAACGTAACAAAGACTGATGTGACGTGATGTGACGTGATGTGATGTGACGTGATGATGTGATGTGATGTGATGTGATGTGATGTGATGTGATGTGATGATGTGTGATGCGAAATGAGAACACCAGTGGAAGAACGTGACAAGAGTATGGCTTTGACGTGGGTTCTTTTCCCATCAACTAAATGAATTAAGTCATGGCTTGTTTAAAATTTCCAAAGATGAAAGGCAAGCACCTTGAATTATGGAGAACACAGGATTAGTGTTTCCTACACAAAAAAGGGCTTCCCTATCAGTGTGGTCACTTCTATACGTCTTTCTTTTTTAAGACACAGACAGCTCCCGCCCACTAGTTCACTTCCCAAATACCTGCAATGGCTCAGGCTAGGCTAGGCCAGGCCCAGGCTGAAGCTGGAAACCAGAAACCAGTCCACGTCTCCAAGTAGATAGCAGAGACTCAACCAATTGAGCCATCACCACTGCCTCCCAGGGTCTGCATTAGCAGGAAGTTGCAATTAGAAGCTGGAACTGGGAATCAAACCCAGGCATCTGATTTGAGACGTAGGTATCCCAATCTGGGTGTTAATTGCTAGGCAAAACACTGGCTCCACTTCTAAGGCTTTTCACCTAAAAAGTTCTTTGGCATATTTTGTGTTTATTATGCATTTTTTTGTATCTTTTCTCTTTCTCTTCTCCATTCATCCTCTAGGAGACATAGATAGTTCCCAAAGAACAAGTGCTTTTTGAATCCTAAGGGTGATTTGTAAGTACACAGAAAGTAATTTTAAGCCTAAAATGTCTACACAAAAAAGAATATAATTTCTCATACAGTCTTGTGCTTACTGAAATGGCCGATTCCTTTAATTCCATTGCCTTTTTCAGAAATCTCAATCGTAATCCTCTGACAAATGTTGAAGATTCGTATCTTTTTAAACTGCCAGCATTAAAATATCTGTAAGTATGAAAATAATCTTTTTTTATTTTCATCAAACATTAAGTATTTGAGATTGAGGCTAAAAAGTCATGATTTTAAATTAGGTTACTGAAAAAAGTTATTGACTGAGGCAAGAACTGAGAAAGAATTTATCATGGGAAAGACAGCTGGCAGGGCGAGACAGTGTTACATGCAAATACATGTTAGGAATACCATCTATCCCAAGCAAAGAGGTATAGATGTAAATTTTTTAAAGAAAAAATAAGAATTGAATAGACTGTCCTTGCTCCAGGAATTAGTTTTAGATCCTTGATCAAATATAAGTTGGCTGTAGATGTTTGGGTTGATTTCTGGTGTTTCAATTCTGTTCCATTGGTCTATCCATCTGTTTCTGTACCAGTACCATGCTGTTTTGATTACAACTGCCCTGTAGTATGTCCTGAAGTCTGGTATTGTGATGCCTCCGGCTTTGTTTTTGTTGTACAAGATTGCTTTAGCTATTCGAGGTCTCTTGTGCCTCCATATGAATTTCAGCATCATTTTTTCTAGATCTGCGAAGAATGTCTTTGGTATCTTGATTGGGATTGCATTGAATCTATAAATTGCTTTTGGGAGAATGGACATTTTGATGATGTTGATTCTTCCAATCCATGAGCATGGAAGATTTTTCCATTTTTTGGTATCCTCTTCTATTTCTTTCTTTAAGGTTTTGTAATTTTCATCGTAGAGATCTTTAACGTCCTTGGTTAAGTTTATTCCAAGGTATTTGATTGTTTTTGTAGCTATTGTGAATGGGATTGACCTTAGCAGCTCTTTCTCAGTCATGGCATTGCTTGTGTATACAAAGGCTGTTGATTTTTGTGCATTGATTTTATATCCTGCCACTTTGCCAAACTCCTCTATGAGTTCCAATAGTCTCTTAGTAGAGTTCTTTGGATCCTCTAAGTACAGAATCATATCGTCTGCAAAGAGGGATAGTTTGACTTCTTCCTTCTCAATTTGTATTCCTTTAATTTCTTTTTCTTGTCTGATGGCTCTGGCTAAAACTTCCAGAACTATGTTAAATAGCAGTGGTGAGAGTGGGCATCCCTGCCTGGTGCCAGATTTCAGTGGAAATGCTTCCAACTTTTCCCCATTCAATAGGATGCTGGCTGTGGGTTTTTTATAAATTGCTTTGATTATATTGAGGAATGTTCCTTCTATACCCAATTTGCTTAGAGTTTTCATCATGAAAGGGTGTTGAATTTTATCGAATGCTTTCTCTGCATCAATTGAGATGATCATATGGTTTTTCTTCTGCAGTCTGTTAATGTGGTGAATCACATTGATTGATTTGCGAATGTTGAACCATCCCTGCATACCAGGGATGAATCCCACTTGGTCTGGGTGGATGATTTTCCTGATGTGTTGTTGTATTCTATTGGCCAGAATTTTATTGAGGATTTTTGCGTCTATGTTCATCAGGGATATTGGTCTGTAATTTTCTTTCAGTGCTGCATCTTTCTCTGGCTTAGGGATTAAGGTGATGCTGGCTTCATAGAAAGAATTTGGGAGGATTCCCTCTTTTTCGATTGTTCTGAATAGTTTGAGAAGAAATGGGATTAGTTCTTCTTTAAATGTCTGGTAGAATTCAGCGGTGAATCCATCTGGTCCTGGGCTTTTCTTTGTTGGGAGGGCCTTTATTACTGTTTCAATTTCTGTTTCAGTTATGGGTCTATTTAGGTTTTCGATGTCTTCATGGTTCAATTTAGGTAGGTTGCATGTGTCCAGGAATCTATCCATTTCTGATAGGTTTTCCTGTTTGCTGGCGTACAGGTCCTTGTAGTAATTTCTGATGATTCTTTTTATTTCTGTGGTGTCTGTTGTTACGTTTCCTTTTTCATCTCTGATTTTATTGATTTGGGTCTTTTCTCTTCTTTTTTTAGTTAGTTGGGCCAATGGGGTGTCAATTTTGTTTATTTTTTCAAAAAACCAGCTTCTCGCTTGGCTGATTTTTTGTAATGTTTTTTTGGATTCAATCCTATTAATTTCTTCTCTGGTTTTAATTATTTCTCTTCTCCTACTAGATTTGGGTTTGGTTTGCTGCAGTTTTTCTAGGTCCTTGAGGTGCGCTGAAAGCTCATTTATTTGGTACCTTTCCAATTTCTTGGTATAGGCACCTATTGCTATAAATTTGCCTCTCAATACTGCTTTTGCTGTATCCCATAAGTTTTGATATGTTGTGTTGTTGTCTTCATTTACTTCCAGAAAGTTTTTGATTTCTCTTTTGATTTCTTGAATGACCCAGTGTTCATTCAGGAGCATGTTGTTCAGTCTCCATGTGTTTGCATACTTTCTGGGGTTTCCTGAGTTGCTAATTTCCAGCTTCATCCCGCTGTGGTCTGAGAAGCTGCATGGTATGATTCTAATTCTTTTAAATTTGCTGAGACTTGCTTTATGGCCTAGTATGTGGTCAATCCTAGAGAAGGTTCCATGCGCTGCTGAGAAGAATGTGAAGTCTGTAGATGTAGGGTTGAAAGTTCTGTATATATCTGTTAGATCCATTTGGGCTATAGTGTCATTTAAATCTGCTGTTTCCTTGTTGATCTTCTGTCCGGATGATCTGTCTATTTCTGAGAGTGGAGTATTGAAGTCCCCCAGTACTATTGTATTGGAATCTAAATCTCCCTTTAAGTCCCTTAACATATCTTTTAAATAGACCGGTGCCCTGTAATTAGGTGCATATACATTTATAATAGTTACATCTTCCTGTTGAATTGAACCCTTAATCATTATATAGTGTCCCTCTTTGTCTCTCTTAACAGTTTTTGTATTAAAGTTTATTTTGTCTGATATTAATATGGCTACACCTGCTTTTTTTTGGTTTCTGTTGGCATGGAATATCTTTTTCCAACCTTTCACTTTCAGTCTGCATGCCTCTTTGTTAGAGAGATGTGTTTCTTGTAGGCAACAAATAGTTGGGTTGTGTTCTGTGAGCCAGTCAGGTAAACGGTGTCTTTTAACTGAAGAATTCAGACCATTAATGTTCAATGTGACTATTGATACGTAGTGACTTTGCCCTGCCATTTTCCCGGAAATATTTTCTAGTATATGCTTTGAGCTTCCCATGCTCTTTTACTGGTAGGTGTTCTTCCCTTCCCTTCTTTCATATTGATGGCCGTGTTTCTGTGTTTCTGAGTGTAGCACATCTTTAAGTATCTTTTGCAGGGCCGGACGAGTGGCCACAAAGTCTTTCAATTTCTGTTTGCTATGAAAGGTCTTTATTTCACCTTCATTCACAAATGAGAGCTTGGCAGGATATAATATTCTGGGCTGGCAATTTTTCTCTCTTAGCACCTGTGCTATGTCTCGCCATTCCCTCCTAGCTTGTAGGGTTTCTGATGAGAAGTCAGCTGTGAGTCTGATTGGAGATCCTCTGAGAGTAATCTGACGTTTCTCTCTTGCACATTTTAGGATCTTTTCTTTATGTTTCACTGTGGTAAGTTTAATTACCACGTGTCGTGGTGAGGATCTCTTTTGGTCATGTTTATTGGGGGTTCTATGAGCTTCCTGTACTAGGATATCTCTGTCCTTCTCCAAACCTGGAAAGTTCTCTGCTAGTATCTCACTAAAAAGGCCTTCCAATCCTTTCTCTCTCTCCATGCCTTCAGGAACTCCTAGAACTCGAATGTTGGTTTTTTTGATAGTATCCTGTAGATTCCCAACAATATTTTTTAGGTTTCTAATTTCCTCTTCTTTTCTTTGGTTTGACTGTATGTTTTCCTGTGCTCTATCTTCTAAGTCCGATATTCTCTCTTCTGCTTCACCCATTCTGTTTTTAAGGCTTTCTAATGTGTTTGTCATTTGATCTATTGAGCTCTTCATTTCATTTTGATTTCTCTTCACTATAACACTTTCCTGTTCTACTAGTTTCTGAGTTTCATTTTGACTCTTCCTTAAAATTTCGTTTTCACGAGAGAGATTTTCAATCTTGTCCATTAAGGATTTCTGTAGTTCAAGGATTTGCTTTTGAAAACTTCTAAATGTTCTTATCATAAATTTTTTGAAATCCGTATCTTGCATTTCTTCTATCTCATCATCTTCATACTCTTGGCTTGGGGTGTTTTGCTTATTTGGAGGCATCATAGTGTCATCGTTGATCTTGCTCCCTCTATTTCTGTGTTTGTTACTCGGCATAGTTAATTCTTCTTGCGTCACTGTGCGTTTTTTTTTTCTTTTCTTTTTTTTTTTTTTTATTTATACTGTGTCCGTGTTAAGTGGACTGCCTGCTGTTGGAGGAGCCTTGGAGGCTTGAGATGGGTGCGGCCTGAGAGCTCTGCCTGGTTCTTCCAGGTTAAGGGTGTGCAAAGGTGACACCCTCAGGTTATGCGTGGTAAATCTCTCTCTTTTTATTTATTTATTTATTTTATTTATTCAGGGGGTAAGTAACACCGCAGGGCAAGGCTGTGCAGAATTGATGGTATTTAGCTTCCAGTCTTTGGCTCCTCTGGACTCCCACTGGGTTGCCTAGGCTACTGAATTGTAGTGACTCAGTTCCTTAGCTCTCCCCCATTGATATGTAAATCAATTCCTTTTTTTTTTTCATAGTTGATTTGGGAGGAAGTTTAGGTACAGATATGAGACTTCTAAACATTTATATTTACATATATAAACTTCCCTCTGAGCACTGCTCCAGCTCATCATGTAGTATTGATATCTTCTGTGTGCATTTTCATTCCTACCAAAATAGTTTCTGGTTTCCTTTGTGATTTCTTCTTTGAACCACTGGTTATTCATGGGTGCTTATTTCCACTTATATGTGAATTTCCCAGATGTTTTTCTGCTTTGATTTCTAATTTCATTCTACTTTAGTTGAAAACATACTCTGTGTGATTTCAGTCCTTTTAAATGTATTGATAGGTCTTGTGATGTAACATATGATCTTCCTAGAGAATGTTCTATTTACACTAGAAAAGAATACATCTTTAGCATTTTTATGTCGACATTGCTGGGAATTGCTCTGTAGATGTCTGGTACATCTAGATGGTTTATATTCATTCAAGTTTTCTTTTTTTAAATATTTTATTTATTTATTTGAGAGAGCATTACAGAGAGAGGGAGAGACAGAGAGAAAGGTCTTCCACCCACTGGTTCACTACCCAGATGGCCACAACAGCCAGAGCTGAACCCATCCAAAGCCAGGAATCAGAAGCTTCCTCTAGGTCTTCCCATATGGGTATAGGGGCCTTGCTTTCCCAGGCCATAGCAGAGAGCTGGATGGGAAGAGGAACGGCTGGGACACAAACCAGCACCCATATGGGGTGCCAGTGCCACACCTCCCAGCCCACTCCCTAAATGCCTGTACTGGCCAGGGTTGGGTAAGGCAAAAGCCAGGAGCTGGCAACTCAGTCCATGTCTACCCAACATGGGCAACTGGAAGCCAACCACTTGAGCTACCACTTGCCGCCTCCCAAGGTCCACACTGGCAGGAAGCTGGAATTAGGAGCAAAACTCAGACTCCTTTGCAGACACTCTAATACAGGATGCAGACAACCCAAACAGTGGTTTAACCACTAGACCAAATGGCCATCCACTTTTTTTCTACAATATATTCAAGTTATTTCCTTAGTGGTTGTCCTAGAATTATAATTAACATCTTAGTTTATAACATTTTTCTTCAGATTACTATCAAAATAACTTAAATAGTATACAGAAACTTTGCTTCTCTATAGCTCCATTCTCCCCCTACCTTTATACTATTTTTTTATTTAATAAATGTAAATTTACAAAGTGCAACTTTTGCATTGTTGTGGCTTTCCCCCCCTAACCTCCCTCCCACCCGCAGCCATCCCATCTCCCACTCCCTCTCCCATCCCACTCTTCATCACGTTTCATTTTCAATTATCTTTATATACAGAAGATCAACTTAGTATATACTAAGCAAAGATTTCAACAGACTGCACCCACACAACCACACAAGATATAGAGTACTGTTCGACTAGTAGTTTTATCGTTAACTCTCATAGTAAAACACATTAAGGACAGAGATCCTGCATGGGGAGCATGTGCACAGTGACTCCCATTGTTGATTTAACAATTGACACTCTTATTTATGACGTCAGTAATCACCTGAGGCTCTTGCCATGAGCTGTCAAGGCTATGGAAGCCTCTTGAGATCACCAACTCTGAACTTAGTCAAGGCCATATCACAGTGGAGGTTCCTTCCTCCCTTCAGAGAAAGAAAGGTGACTCCTTCTTTGATGGCCCATTCTTTCTGCTGGGATCTTGTTCACTGAGATCGTTCATTCAGGTTGTCTTTGCTACAGTGTCTTGGCTTTCCATGCCTGTGAGACTCTCATGGGCCTTTTAGCCAGATCCGAATGCCCCAAGGGTTGATTCCGAGGCTGGAGTGCTGTTTAGGACATTTGCTATTCTATGAGTCTGCTGTGTGTCCTGCTTCCCCTGCCGGATCATTCTCTCCCTTTTAATTCTATCCTTCATTCTTTGCAGACACTGGTCTTTTTTGTGAAATCTCTTCGACACTTACCTTTTTGAGCAATTATGTACTTAAACTTATCACTTTAACAAGTGAGATGCCATTGGTACATGCCTCCTTGATAAGATTGATTTGGAATCCCCTGGCACATTTCTAGCTCTACCATTGGAGGTAAGCCCGAGTGAGCATGTGCCGACCTGTACATCTCCTCCCTCTCTTATTCCCACTCTTCTATTTAACAGAGATCATTTTTCTGTTAATTTTAAATGCCTAAGAATAATTGTGTATTAATTACAGAGTTCAACCATATCCTGCTATTCTTACCCATCAGGGTGACAAAAAGTTTGAGAAAGTGGAATTAAAACATATTAGATAATCCATGCATCTGATGAGTCTTCAAAAGTTTACAGAAATGTGTACTATGGAAAAACTATGCACTTCTTGGTTGACATTTCTTCCCTGCAGCACACTGAATGTGCCATCTCACTGCCTTGGGGCCTCTATTGTTTCTGATGATACATCAGCTATTAATCTTTTGACGATTCCTAGTATATGATGTTATTTTCTCTCGCTGCTTTCAAGATGTTCTGTGTTTGGCTTCTAATAGTTTGATTATGATACGCCTATATGTGAAACTCTTTCAGTTCATCCTACTTAAGAATTCCTTGAACTTCTTGCATGTATAGATCCATATGTTTTATTAGGTTTAGGAAGTTTGAGGCCACCATTTCTTCAAATATTCTTTCTCCTCTTTTCTCCTTCTGAAATTAGTAAGCTTGATGGTGTCCTACTCTCTAGGATTGCATCCATCTTTCTTCTTTCTTCCTTCTTTCTGTTCCTTCAACTCAACAATCTCAATTTATCATCAAATTCCTGATTCTTTCTTCTGCTTAGTCAGATCTGCCACTGACACTCACTAGTGAATTTTCCATATTAATTACTATGTTTTTCAACTCCTCAATTTCTATTTGGCTCCTTTTTATAATTTCTGTGTGTGTTTTTTTTTAATTTAGAAAGCATACAAAGATGGTGATCTTCCACCCACAGTTTTACTCCCCAACTATCTCTATCATGTGGGGCTGGGGCAGGCTGAAACAGGAAATGGGGAACTCAGTCCAGGTCTCCTCTGTGGGTGAAATTACCTGCTTCCTCCAATACTCTGCATTAGCAGGAAGCTGAAGTTGCGAGTGGAATCAGAACTTGAACCCAGGCACTCTGCTATGGGATGCAGATGTCCCAAGCAGCGTCTTGACTGCTGCACCAATCAGCTGTCCCTCTTTTTAAAGTAATTTCCATATTTAATATGGTCCATTTGATGAGGCATAGTTTTCATTAGTTCTTTACTAAACAAAACTAAATGGTTTCCTTTATACTTTCTTAAACAAGGGTGTCCTCACTCATCACTTCCATTTTAACATCTGTTTGAAAGGTAGTGACTGACAGAGAGGTCTTCCATCTGCTGGTTCATTCCCTAAATGCCTGCAAAAGCCAGAGCTGGGCCAGACCAAAGCCAAAAGCTTGGAAAACCATCTGGGTCTCCCACATGGCTGGCAGGGGCTCCCACACTTGAGGCAAAGCTGCTGTCTCCCAGCACGTGAAGCAGCAGGAGGCTGAAGTCAGAAGCCAGGTAGGATGTGGACATCCCAAGTGACAGCTTAACCCTCTGCACCACAACACCCACCTCTGAACTTATTATCAGTAACTGAATCAAGTCTTTGTCTAGTGAGTCCAATGTCTGGGCTCCTCAGGGATAGTTTTTTACTGAAACTGGAATTTCCTCTGAGTATGAGCCATATTTTGTTTCCTTCTTGCTCTCATAAAAAATGAACATTTTAAATAATATAGCAATTCCAAAAACTAGATTCCTGTCTCCAGTTTGGTGTTACTAATGCTTGTTGTAGCAGTTGCTGTTATCTAGCCACTTTTCTGAACCAATGCTATAAAGTTTGTATTACTTATGATGTGTGGCCATTGAAGTCTCCACTTGGTTAGCCTGGGGGTCAGGACTGAATAGAGAACTCCCTACAAGTCTGGAATCAACAGTTCTCCCAGCTTTTGTCAAAGAGCTCCAAGTACACGTTGTACTGTGTCCTTTCTGTTCTTAGCCAGGCAGTCCAGGGCTGTCTTTTCTTTTACTTCCTGCATGCATAGAACCTCAGGATCAGCCAGTTATAAAGAAGTCAGGGCCTCTTTAGGTCTTTCCTGGCAAAGCTTATAGCCCTAGATATGTGTAAGGCCTTCCAAATTCACAGGAATACATTCCACCATCTTCCAGTGTCCTGAGGGTATATTGTGTGTTTCAAAGTTCTGATGAACATCTTATTCCTCAGCTTCCCATGTTAAGCTTTTTGAATAGACTATCTTTTGGTCCCAACTGCTATCCAGTATCGCACACAGCTTCCATGGTGAAGCACTTGCCTGTAGTTATTTCCCAAAAACAGCCTCTGAGAGAGGCTTCATTCTGCATGTTTATCTCCATTCATTTCCATTCTCTCTGTCTCTGTTCTGTCTCTCTCTCTCTTTCTCTCCCTCCCTCCCTCCTTCTGTCCCTCTATCCCTCTCCCTCTCTCTGATACTGGGCATACAGGCTATTTTGTTTTTTTATTTTGGAGAGTTTGGAGGTTTTTTTTTTTTGCTCATTTTACACATACTTCTCTTTTCTCTCATTATAATTCCTGATTTGGTTCAAATGTAGACAAAATAAATTGGACAAAGTTCAAACATTATCCAACATTCACATGGTTACATATGACTTTGAGTATGCAAGTAATACATCTCATAATTTTAAAAAAATTGAGAAGCAACAAATTAAAAATAAAATTCACCCACAATCCAAAAACCTAAACCCAAATATTACTAAGACATCAGTCTATTCCTAAAGCAGATGTTTCTTTTTTAACCTTTATTTAATAAATATAAATTTCCAATGTACAACTTCTGGATTATAGTGGCTTTTTGCCCCCATAACTTCTTCCCACCCGCAACCATCCCATCTCCCATTCCCTTTCTCATCCCATTCTTCATCAAGATTCATTCTCAATTCTCTTTATATACAGAAGATCAACTTAGTATATACTAAGTAAAGATTTCAACAGTTTGCACCCACACAGAAACACAAAGTATAAAGTATTGTTTGAGTACTAGTTATACCATTAATTCACATAGTACCACACATTAAGGACAGAGATCCTACATGGGGAGTAAGTGCACAGTGACTCCTGTTGTTGATTTAACAATTGACACTCTTATTTATGACATCAGTCATCACCTGAGGCTCTTGTCATAAGCTATCAAGCCTATTTTTAAGGCTACCACTGAGCTTGCCAGGGAGGAACTGTCTAGGGCAAGTTAAATACACGAAACCCACACAAATCTCACTATTCTTAGAGAAAGTCAGCCAATTTTCTTGAGTAAATGCCCCACAGGTTGCTGCAAGCCTTTGGTTAAATTTCCAGAATTATCAAAAACTTGATTCTGACCACTTTTACCATTTTGTTGTTCCCTTTATGAAGGGATAAATTTTCAGATGTTCTCACTCCACTGTTTACATAGGTTTCCACTGATGTCACCTACAACATGCTGTTAAATCTCTAGTCTCAATGACTCTGAGCTAAATATCTAATTGTGGGATAAGATTAGGGAAAAGGAATAAAAAGAGAAACTAATTTTCATGAGCGCTATCCTGAGAAGGTTGATGAAATTTTCAAAGTACTTCTATATTTAGTCATCTCAAGCTTCAGATTAAAGTGACAAATATTTGGACCCTTTTCTGCACACATATTAGACACAGTCTGGGGCAGGACTGAGCTCCAGCTCCAGCTTTGCTTCTTACAAGTGCAGTGACCTACAACAAGTTACACAGCCTCTGTGACTCAGCACAATATATATCACAATAGGCTACTGGGGTACAATACCTATCACAGAGGTTACTGGGAACATCCAGTGTTGAATGCTGAACACAGATGCTTGGCAGCCAAATCAATATCATCTGTAAGAGTTATTATTTTCACAGTCTGTAACAGTACAGTACGTTTTTGAGTAGAGTTAAACTAAAGGCAGTTTTTTTTTTACCTGTTTTTGTTTTTGTTTGCTTGCTTTAAAAACTTTAAAAATCTATTACAGCATTTAGGAATGAAATTTCCCACAACATGAATTTATTCACTGTATTGGTAGGGAAACAAAATGTGAATTCTTTACTCAACAAATATTTATTAACCATGCAGTAAATTTCAGGCACTATGCCACACACAGGCATAACAAAGACAATAACAATATCCCTGCCCTCAAGGAGCTACAGGCCAGGAGACTGACAGGCCAACAGGTGATGACAAGCAACGTAACAAAGACTGATGTGACGTGATGTGACGTGATGTGATGTGACGTGATGATGTGATGTGATGTGATGTGATGTGATGTGATGTGATGTGATGATGTGTGATGCGAAATGAGAACACCAGTGGAAGAACGTGACAAGAGTATGGCTTTGACGTGGGTTCTTTTCCCATCAACTAAATGAATTAAGTCATGGCTTGTTTAAAATTTCCAAAGATGAAAGGCAAGCACCTTGAATTATGGAGAACACAGGATTAGTGTTTCCTACACAAAAAAGGGCTTCCCTATCAGTGTGGTCACTTCTATACGTCTTTCTTTTTTAAGACACAGACAGCTCCCGCCCACTAGTTCACTTCCCAAATACCTGCAATGGCTCAGGCTAGGCTAGGCCAGGCCCAGGCTGAAGCTGGAAACCAGAAACCAGTCCACGTCTCCAAGTAGATAGCAGAGACTCAACCAATTGAGCCATCACCACTGCCTCCCAGGGTCTGCATTAGCAGGAAGTTGCAATTAGAAGCTGGAACTGGGAATCAAACCCAGGCATCTGATTTGAGACGTAGGTATCCCAATCTGGGTGTTAATTGCTAGGCAAAACACTGGCTCCACTTCTAAGGCTTTTCACCTAAAAAGTTCTTTGGCATATTTTGTGTTTATTATGCATTTTTTTGTATCTTTTCTCTTTCTCTTCTCCATTCATCCTCTAGGAGACATAGATAGTTCCCAAAGAACAAGTGCTTTTTGAATCCTAAGGGTGATTTGTAAGTACACAGAAAGTAATTTTAAGCCTAAAATGTCTACACAAAAAAGAATATAATTTCTCATACAGTCTTGTGCTTACTGAAATGGCCGATACCTTTAATTCCATTGCCTTTTTCAGAAATCTCAATCGTAATCCTCTGACAAATGTTGAAGATTCGTATCTTTTTAAACTGCCAGCATTAAAATATCTGTAAGTATGAAAATAATCTTTTTTTATTTTCATCAAACATTAAGTATTTGAGATTGAGGCTAAAAAGTCATGATTTTAAATTAGGTTACTGAAAAAAGTTATTGACTGAGGCAAGAACTGAGAAAGAATTTATCATGGGAAAGACAGCTGGCAGGGCGAGACAGTGTTACATGCAAATACATGTTAGGAATACCATCTATCCCAAGCAAAGAGGTATAGATGTAAATTTTTTAAAGAAAAAATAAGAATTAAAAGAGGTCAGTGTAGTATAAAATGAAAAATAAGACAATGGCAGAAAAAGGTGTAGGTTCTACTCTTCAATGCCAAGGTCATTAATCTGATGATGCAAATAGTAAAGTCATTTCAACCAGGGCTTTCTGGAACTGTCTCCATGACAAACTCTTGAGCTGTCTTGCTTTATAGAGAAGCCAAAACTGATGTAACCACATCTTCCTGAAACAACCTTTTTAAAGACAGATCTTTTTATTGAGGTCCATACCGTGAATGTTTGGGCTTTCTCCTTCAGAGACTTGGGAACAACACAAGTACCACTTACCACAGTTGAGAACATTCTCATGATGACTCTTCAACTGGAAAAACTGTAAGGTATCTTTTTCTTAGGTTTATTTCCATGTAAGTCTGTAGATGTGTTTTCTTAAGTCAGGCTTATGGAGGTATAATTTTTATGTATTTCAATTCGCACTGTAAAGTTTGCTGAGTTTTGGCAAACACGTGGTTATGTAACCACCACCAAATTCCTGATGTAGAACATTTCTATCAACCCAAAAAGGTCCCTCATGGTCCTTTCCAGTCAATCGTCTCCTCCCATCCCCAGACCCAGGCCCTCAAACCACTCACCCTGTTTCTATTCTTGTAGTTTTTCCTTCCACAGTGTCTTATAAGCAAAATCATGTAGTAAGTGTAGCCTCTTGTGTCTGGCTCCTTTACTCAGCATAATCCTTTAGAGATTAAACTACTATTCATGTTGCTGCCTCTACCTATTGCTGAGTAATATTCCAATTGTGTAGTTACACCAGTTTATCCATTTCATCAGCTTATAGAACTGTGTTTTCCAACTTTTTGCAATTATAAATAAAGCCACTAACAGCACTCACATGCAGGTCTGTAAATGAATATGTGGCTTCATCTCTTTGGTGTAAAGATCTAGGGGTAGGACAGTTCATTACCTACTAAGTGTATATTGAACTGTTTAACACACAGCTAAACTGTTTGCCAAGTAGCTGCTGCAGTCTGCACTCTCACCAACAATGTTCGAGAGTGGCAGTTGCAACATGTGTTGTCCCAGTCCTCAGGTTTCAACTTTAACAAAAATTTAGAAACTGGATGTTGTGGCACAGCATTAAGATACCACTTGGGGGGCTGGCACCATGGCTCACTTGGCTAATCCTCCGCCTGTGGTACTGGCATCCCATATGGGCGCTGGGTTCTAGTCCCGGCTGCTCCTCTTCCAGTCCAGCTCTCTGCTGTGGCCCGCGAAGGCAGTGGAGGATGGCCCAAGTGCTTGGACCCTGCACCCGCATGGGAGACCAGGAGGAAGCACCTGGCTCCTGGCTTCAGTTTGGCGCAGCTCCGGCCATAGCGGCCATTTGGGGGGTGATTGGGAGGTGAGCCAACGGAAGGAAGACCTTTCTCTCTGTGTCTCTCACTGTCTAACTCTACCTGTCAAATAAATAAATAAATAAGATACCACTTGGGATGCCTACATCCCGTATCAGAGTGCCAAGTTTGAGTCCCAGCTACTCTGCTTCCAGCTAATGTGCACCCTGGGAGGTAGCCGATGGTAACTCGAGTATTCTGGTCTCTGCCACCCATGTAGGAGACCCACACACTGAGACCTATATCCTTGGCATAGTCCTGGCCCAACCCTGGCTGTTATCAGCATTTGGGGAAGTGAACCAGCAGATGGAAGGTCAATCTTTCTCTCTCTCTCTCTTTCTCTCTCTCGTTCTTTCAAATAAGTTAAAAAACAAAACTTTTTTAATGTAGCTTTTCTGCTAGTAGATATATAGTGGAATCTCTATTTTTTTTTAGTATTTAAAAATAGTTACTTGAGAGTCAATCAGTTCTCTCACCAAATGCCCACCATGACCAGCACTGGGCTGAAGCTGGAGTTGAAGGCTGGGAATTCAACCAAGACCTCCCATGTAGGTGGCAGGAACCCCAATTTCTCAAGCCCAAGAAAGGCAGGAGAACTATATTAGCAGGAAGCTGGAATCAGGAACCAGAGAGAAGAATCAAATGCAAGTGCTCAAATGTGGGACTCAGTCATCCTAACGCTGGCACCTTGGGTACACTCACTGCAGTTTAAACTTGCACTACTCTAATGACTGACGATACTGTTGTGCAAGTATCTTTACCAAGTGTCTATTCAAATCTGTTCCCATGTAGTAATTTGATGTTAATCTTAGGGAGGTTTTTTTTTTTTTTTTTTTTTTTTGACAGGCAGAGTGGACAGTGAGAGAGAGAGAAAGAGAGAAAGGTCTTCCTTTGCCGTTGGTTCACCCTCCAATGGCCGCCGAGGCTGGCGTGCTGCAGCCGGCGCACTGTGCTGATCCGAAGGCAGGAGCCAGGTGCTTCTCCTGGTCTCCCATGGGGTGCAGAGCCCAAGCACTTGGGACATCCTCCACTGCACACCCTGGCCAGAGCAGAGAGCTGGCCTGGAAGAGGGGCAACCGGGACAGAATCTGGTGCCCCGACCGGGACTAGAACCCAGTGTGCCGGCGCCGCTAGGTGGAGGATTAGTCTATTGAGTCGCAGCGCTGGCCGTGAGTTATCCTTTCACTCTACTAAGTGTACCTTCTGAAGAGTAGAAGTTAATTTTTTAATGTTGCTGAGCCTATAGCAACTTTTTATCTTGTATGGTTTGTCCTTTTATTGTGCCTTTCCTAAAAAAATCATTCAAATAACCCATTGTCTAATCTAAAGTTACAGAGATTTTTTCCTGTTTTCTTGTAGAAACTGTAGAGTTACATTTAGGTCCATGATCCTTTCTAGTTAATTTTCATGCAGAGTTTGAAGTATCTCAAGTTTTGAAGTTTTAAAAAGGATTTCCTTAGAGCCCTATTCTGACATTTTACCATAAACTCACTGCAACTTCCATTGTGACCTCCCCCCTGCCAATTGGACAAGCTAAACAGAAACTATGATAAGGCTAGTCAAGCGGACTCCACAAGATAAGAATGGGGAAAGGCCTCTCATAGCATACCCTGCCCTAATCACTTCTGTCAGATCACCTCCTTGACTAACTTCCCACATCATCAAATCCATTGGTTTCTGCTCTAGCCTCCTCTTCCTCAACCTTGGGCAGCATCTGCCACAGTGGATCCTCCCAGGTCAGTGAGAGGCCTTCCTCTCCAAAGAGTCAAAGCTCTCATCATCAACAAGCTTTCTCAGTTAGCCAAGGCTGTGGTGTTCTAGCTGCTTTTTTCATACTTGACCATCAGTGGACAGGAAAAGTGCTAGCATTTTCTGGAGCCATGTGCAACCAAGGCTATAAAAACCTGAAAGCAATTGTTACACTGGAGTTCATTATTGGAAGTCCTCAGGAGTTTAGACAAAGCAGGCCAGCTCACTTGTGTCATGACTCATAAGTGATGGTCCTTAATGCATTCTTAAAGACTTACTTATTTATTTGAAAGGCAGAAATACAGAGAGAGAGAAAGATCTTCCATCTGCTGGTTCCTAGCTCAAAAGACCACAACAGCCTGGGCTTGGCCAGGCCAAAGTCAGGCGTCGGAGCTTATTCTGACTCATGTGGGAGCAGGAGCCCAAGCACTTGGGCCATCCTCTGCTGCTTTCCCAAGTGCATTAGCAGGGAGGTGGATCAGAAGCAGAGCAGCTGGGACTTGAACCCGTGCCTATAAGGGATGCTGACACTGCAGGTGAAGGCTTAACCTGCTACACCACAGCGCTGGCCCCTTTATAGCATATTAATGTGCAATGGTCTTATCTAGTAAGAATAAGCTATACCTCTGGTCATTAGCAATTTCAAAAGATTTTCCAATATTTTTTTAAGATTTTATTTATTTATTTGACAGATAGAGTTATAGACAGTGAGAGAGAGACACAGAGAAAAAAGCCTTCCGATGGTTCACTACCCAAATGGCCACAATGGCCGGAGCTGCACTGATCGAAGCCAGGAGCCAGGTGCTTCTTCCCAGTCTCCCATGCAGGTGCAGGGGCCCAAGGACTTGGGCCATCTTCCACTGCTTTCCCAGGCCACAGCAGAGAGCTGGATCAGAAGCAGAGCAGCTGGGACTAGAACCAGCGCCCATATGGGATGCTGGCACCACAGGTGAAGGATTAACCTACTGTGCCATGGTGCCGGCCCAGATTTGCCAATATTTTTAAAAATAATGATTTGGGGCCCAGCACTGGTGTTGTGGCATAAGGTTAAGTTGTCTGTGATGCTGGCATCCCATATGGGAGTGCCAGTTCAAGTCCCAGCTGCTCCACTTCCCATCCAGCTCCTTGCTAATGAACCTGGGGAAGCAGCACAGGATGACCAAAGTGCTTGCCCCCTGCCACCCAGGAGAGACCTGAATATAGTTCCTGGCTCCTGGATCCTGGCTCCTGACTTCAACCCAGCCCAGCCCCAGCTGCGGTGGCCATTTGGGGCATGAACCAGTGGCTGGAAGATTTATTCACATTGGCCTTAGAAAGATAAATTGAGGTACATGCTGTAAAACAACTGATTTGAATGCCTCAAAAATCCCAATGCCATGAAACACTGCAAAAAAGGAACAGTTCTAAACTGAAGAAAATTAAAGAGCCATGAAAATAAAATGCAATGCCTGATTTAAAAGTAGCCAAGACATGTTTGGGACAGCTGAGAGCACCTGCATGTGGACCACAATAGACGGTGATGTTAATGTTAAAGCTGACTGGGTGATAATAGTGTTGTGGATATGCAGGAGAATGCCTTTGTTCTTAGGAGACGCAGACTTCAGGTTTAGCAAGAAAAGGTCATCATATCTACAGCTCATTCTCAAATGGTTTGTCCAAGAAGTGCATAGAGACACACACGTGGAAAGTGAATGTGGCAAAATGTTAGCAACAGTTGAATCTAAGTGAAAGAACATGTAAACTCATGACACCAATCTTTCGGATATTTTTGTAGGCTTGAAAATTTTCAAAATACGAAGTTAGGGGTAGAAAGGACTTAACGAAAATTTCCTGTTAGAATTGAAGTCTAGTAAAACACTAGCTTAGCATTCTGAGTGCATTCTTTCTATATGAAGCTTTCTCTGGACCCAAAGAAGTAACATTAGTCATCTGTAACAACTCAACCATTGGTTATTCTATTGGTTAGAAAGAGCCTGGCCCACTAAGTGTATCCAGTGTTAATCTAAACTCTATACATTGTGCCCCCAACCCACAGCCTTCGTGTTTCCATGAAACACAGGTTCTGTTTGCCTAATAAAGTCATCCTTTTGCCTCAGAGAAGGCCCCCAAACAACCCAAGGTGGGAGAGCATCAGTACTGTGCAGGTAGTGGTTTGCAAGTGAATAACTAGAGTGGCTAACTTGTGTTGCACACTCACATGTGTCAGGCACATTTCAAGTGCTGATTCATTTGGTCCTCACATCTCATTAGAGGTAGGTGCTATCAGAATGAGGTGGCTGAGAAACAGAGTCTAAGCCATTTGCCCAAGATCATATTATTAGCAGAGCTAAGATGTGAACCTAATCTGATGATGGAATTTGTACTCCTAATCACTACATTATACTGCTTAAGTATAATATTGAGGACTCACTCCTATTAAACAGGCTGTTTTTATTTCCCTGAAACAGCCTCCAATAATTCTTTTTTTTTTTTTTTTGGACAGGCAGAGTGGACATTGAGAGAGAGAGAAAGGTCTTATTTTGCCATTGGTTCACCCTCCAATGGCCGCCACTCCCTGGCCACAGCAGAGAGCTGGCCTGCAAGAGGGGCAATTGGGACAGAATCCGGCGCCCGGACTGGGACTAGAACCCGGTGTGCCGGCGCCGCTAGGTGGAGGATTAGCCTATTGAGCTGTGGCTCCGGCTCAATAATTCCTTTTTTTTTTTTTTTGACAGGCAGAGTGGACAGTGAGAGAGAGAGAGACAGAGAGAAAGGTCTTCCTTTGCCGTTGGTTCACAATCTAATGGCCGCCACAGCCGGCGCGCTGTGGCCTGCTCCGAAGGCAGGAGCCAGGTGCTTATCCTGGTCTCCTGTGGGGTGCAGGGCCCAAGGACTTGGGCCATCCTCCACTGCACTCCCTGACCATAGCAGAGAGCTGGCCTGGAAGAGGGGCAACCGGGACAGAATCCGGTGCCCTGACCGGGACTAGAACCCGGTGTGCCGGCGCCGCCAGGTGGAGGATTAGCCTAGTGAGCCGCGGCGCCGGCTCCGGCTCAATAATTCTTATTAAGATAACCAACTAGCTTTGTTAGCGTTTTTGCCAATTTTATTTTAAAAATACTCAAACCTACTAGGGACAGGCCTTGTGGCACAGCAAGGTAACTCACCACGTGTGATGCCGGCACTCCATATTGGAATGTCAGTTTGAATCCCAGCTACTCCACTCGGCTTTTGTGGCCATTTGGAGAGTGAAAAATAATAATAAATAATAACATAAATAAATAAATATTTTTAAAAATAATTCAATCCCCCAAGAAAAGTAAAGAATAGTACAAAAAGTACACCGAGAACCCAGGCACTGCCATACAGGATGTGGGTATCACAAGCAGCATACTTCTCATGTGGACTCAATCATTAGCCTTCCTTCCCTCCTCTGCTCCCTCACTCCCACCCCTCCCCCTTCCTCCTCCTCTCTCTTGCTTCCTCCCTTCCTTCTTTCCTCTGAGCAGTTTCATAGTAGTTCCAGAGATGAAGAAATAATAGACACAGTGGACCACCTATGTGGATAGATGTATATACCATAGGCCATGACCACAGCAAAATACCCGCCACCTCAACTTGTGCTTTTTTTTATCATTCTTCCCTTCCATCCCTCCTTGCGCTCCCCAATCCAATTTCCATGTAACCTTGACCTTCTTACTGTTACTATGGGCTATTATGCATGTTCTACACGTTTATAGAAATGGAACCACAAACAGTATGCACTGTTTTCTAACCAGTTTTTGTCACTCAACATGATTAAGACACTCTTGTTGTTGTGTGTACCAAGAGTTAATTTCCTTTTATTGCTGAATAGCATTTCATTATATGAACCTACCATAGTTTATCTATTCACCTATTTGTGAACACTTAGGTTGTTCCAATTTGGGGGTATTAGAAATGAAGCTGTTTGCACTTACCCCCCCTGTAGGAACTCTGTCCTTAATGAGCTGTACTATGAGAATTAACTGCAAAACTTGTTCTCAAACAGTACTTTTTATGTTGTGGGGTGGGGGGTTGGTGCAAAGTGTTGAAATCTTTACTTAGTATAGAGTTGCTCTTTTGTATATAAAGTCAATCAAAAGTGAATCTTAATGAAGAATGGGATGGGAGAGGGAGTAGGAGGTAGGACGGGAGTGGGGGTGGGAGGGCAGGTATGGAGGAAAAAACACTATATTCCTAAAGTTGTACCTATGAAATTGGCATTCATTACATAAAAGCTTTAAAAAATAAAACAAATAAAAATTAAACTGTTTACGATGGCAGGCATTTGGTGCAGCCGTTAAGCCACTACCTGGGATACTCCAATCCCACATCAGAATGCCTGGATCCAAGTCCCGGCTCTGCTCCACCCTAGCTTCCTGCTAACATGTACCCTGGAAGGCAGTGGGTGATGCCCCAAGGACTTGAGTTCTTGCTCCTCACATGGAAAACCAAACTAGTTTCTTAGCTCCTGGCTTTGGCCTGGCCCAGCCCTGCATGTCGCAGACATTTGGGGAGTAAACTACCTAATGAAAACATGTGGTCGGCACTGTGGCTCAATAGGCTAATCTTCCGCCTTGCGGAGCTGGCACACTGGGTTCTAGTCCCGGTCGGGGCGCCGGATTCTGTCCCGGTTGCCCCTCTTCCAGGCCAGCTCTCTGGTATGGCCCGGGAGTGCAGTGGAGGATGGCCCAAGTCCTTGGGCCCTGCACCCGCATGGGAGACCAGGAAAAGCACCTGGCTTCTGGCTTTGGATCAGCGCGATGCGCCGGCCACGGCGGCCATTGGAGGGTGAACCAATGGCAAAAGGAAGACCTTTCTCTCTGTCTCTGTCTCTCACTGTTCACTCTGCCTGTCAAAAAGAAAAAAAAAAGAAAAGATGTGTTTGTGTGTGTTTCTCTCTCTTCCTTCCACAGAAACTTTCAAAATGATACATTTGAAAAAAATATAATGAAAATAGACTGACAGTTTCTTAAAAACACACACCTACCATAAGTTGCAGTCTTTCCATTTCTGGGTATTTAGGGAAGCACCACCTGACACATCCCAGGGCACTCCCTGGCAGGAAACAGGGATCAGAAATGGAGCCAGGCACTCCAGAAGGGGATGTGCTTGTCCCAAGCAGCATCTTCATGGCTGGGCTAAACACCTGCCTGCTCAAATTACTTTCACTCACCCATCAGTGAGCGAGTGTTCCTTTTTCTCCACATCTTTTCCAACAATTACTGCAGTCAGTCATTTTTCTGGGACCAGAGTAGTTTCTAATAGTGAACACTTCCAACAGGGATGGAGAAGAGTACTCCAGAGGTTGGGGGAAGTCCTCCTGTGCACTCCCAACCCACAATGAGACTTGTGAACTGGAAGGAGACACCCCTGAGTCAAACGACAGATCCATGGTGCCCAATGCTCACCCTGTTGACTTTATTTTGGATACACCACACCCACTTCCATGCCTATGCCTCCTTGGGCCACCTCTCCCTCCTTCCTTTATTCTCATATTCAAGACCAACAATTGGCCACCAGGCTCCTACCCAAATGTCCTGGCCACATACCTCAAGAACTCCTTTGCTGGCACCTTGGCTCACCTGTTTGACCCACCCAAGGAACCCCTTTACAGGTAACTTAATTCTCTGTCTCTATTCATAGGATCTTACCCAGCCATATGGCCTGCTGCCTCTGCCAATTTAAACATACTATCGAGGTTGTCTGCAACACCGTCAAGCTTCACTGTGACAATGAATGCCTGCCAAATACGACACATTGCCGTGAGTCGGAACTTCCTGAGGATCTTTTTTTTAATATTTATTTGTTTTAAATTTCTTATTTTAAAATTTTAGGGTCAAGTTTAAAGTAACAATGTAATTAATTGCTGAATTTTTATTCATTCATTCAGATTTAAACTCCCTAAATTGCTACACTGCTCCCTTGCTGAAAGTCAGGTTCGCAATCACCGCTATGTAATTTAATAACATAGTTACCGCTATGTAATTTACATATGCACAAAGGATCATGGAAAAGAGGTGGAAGGGGAAGGAAGCAATGTTGGGAACCACACACGTGGTGTTCTGTGCTCTTGGGTGCTTTGCTTTTCAATGATAACTCATTTGCACACAGTCTATAAACTGGTTTTCTATGTGTTGGGCCTCAAGGGCCCTCTGTCTTATAGAACAGGTCTACACTGCTCACCGCGGTTGTTTGTTTTTGCACTTGTATAAAAGAGTACAAGTGATGCTGTTTTATTTGGAGCCGGGGAGTTTCTGGTTCCATAACCAGAAATGGCTGCCTGGCTGCTCTGATGGAGTCGGAAGGCTCCTCCATGCACTTGTAGACTGTCCAACTCTGAACCTGCTCTGAGTCTCACGCTTTTCTATCCACAGAACACTCGGGTAATTTTAAGTATCCTTCTGTAGATGAGGGTTATTACCACTGATGTCGTGACTTCCAAAATGTGACCGCTTTCTTCCTTAGACAGCTTGAATTCGGATCTCAGTCAGGGATCTGAGGCATTAGCACAGTGATAACTGTATACCCATCTACACAGTGTTGCTCACCTTCCAGACCAGTTTCCTACCAATTATATTATTCCCTTCGTCTCAAGAGGTGAGAAGGACAAGCATTGTTAATCTCCCTTTACAAGGGTGGGAAAGAACACACTGAGGTGAGGAGCAAGGCCCCTTGGCTTGACCACCTCTGCCCTCACTCCCCTTACATGCCTATCTCTTGCCATGGACACCTGTGATGGTAGCAAGAACACAGGGCCACAGGGAGGGAGGGAGGGAAGGAGGAAGCCTGTGCTCCCTCAGCATGAGGCAGGACTGTAGAATGATGTGGCTGAGAAGCAGGGGCAGAGCCACAGAAGGGGCAGCTGGGTGGGGCCATTTGTCCTCCAGCCTTATTCTAAGCCTGGAGTGGTTGGTCATTGGAAACCAATGAAATAATACTGATCATAGTTACTGCTTTTTAACACTGCGAACTCTTTGAATGCCACTCTCAAAAATATCTTTTTCTCCTTTGTTGTTGCCATTTCATAGGTTTGAGTTTGGTTTTACTTTTCTCTCTAAAGTCTCAATGGTACCCCAAATATTGGATTTGACTCCTAATTTAATTGATCAGAGTGTAGGGCTGTGGACTGACATAAAGCTGTCCCATCAGTCTTCTGTGCCAAAAAGCAGTCTCTTCTTTTTTTGACAGTTGAAGAAGCATCTATAGGGAACCCAAAGGGGGCATTCATGAAGATATTGCAAGCCCGGAAGAACAACACCAGCAAGCAGATGACTATTGAGCCAGGGAACCCAGTATCAGAGAGAAACAGTGTGGACTTCCCAGGCCGCATGAGTGAACAGCGGGACCTCAACGATGAAAGTGATGTTATTAGTGCACTGAATTATATATTGCCTTATTTCTCAGAGGAAAATCTACAAAATGTAGAATCAACATTATTACCATTCATTACACTGCTTTTTTCAAATGTGCAAGATAGAGATAAGTCCCTGAGCTACGTGAAAACCCACATAAGAAGGCCCTCTCATCCTTACAGAAATAAGTTGAGAAAGCTCTATTTTCTGGAGAATTTGTTACATGAAGTAATTCAAGAAAAAAATCGATAAGGTTAAGAAGGAAGAAAAGGCCATGCTTATGCAGCCTATCCTGTTAGGTCATCAATTTAACCCTCAAATCCTCCAAAAGAAATCAGAAACTGCCCCGTCACAGGAGAACAGCCTGGCAACCATGCCAAGTGTGGGGTACAGGCTGCAGAGAGTGAAAAAAGTCATCAAGGGGCCAAAGGGCTTACGGGAAAGGCACCTCCAGGAGATGAGGAAGAGTCTCGGGAGGACACGGGGCACCTGGCCCTTTGCGGAGAGCATTGGGGGAAGAAGGCTTGGGAGAGCAGGCTCCAGGGAGCTGAAGGAGCTTCAAGTGGCTCAGAGGCCCAGGCAGGTGGCCGGAAACTCCTTGCACACGGAGCCCTTGCTCACAAAGGAACGTGAGGCTGCAGCCTCCTCTTTCCTGAAGAAACACATCCTGGGCAGGCCTTCTACCTCCCCTGCAAAATCTCTCTCTGAGATCAACAACAAAGGAGGACTTAACCTACACCATTTTTGTCTTAGAAGATGCCAATGCTAGAGCCAAAAATAAGGCGGCAGGGAAACCAATCTGGCATTCCAGACAGAATTACCGCTTTCATAAAACTTGCTCTCACCTGGTCCTCCGAACCCCCAAGGCCAAACTGAGTCGAAAGTTCAGAAGGAAAAATTCCCTCAACAGGCTGACGGCTGGGAAGAGGCCTCCGTTCCCTGCACTGCGGAGTCTCATAAACTCCCCCTCCGGAGAGGCTTTCTCATCCCCTGGAGGCCTGCATTCTCAGGGGAGTCCTCCTCTGAGAGAACCTTCTATAGAAGACACTAGGGAGGAAAACCATTCCGGAGGGCGTGTTTTCGAAGAAAATGTTTTGACAGAAAACACCACTGCACATGAAGAAACGCTCCCTGGCGACAAAATGCACACAGATCCTTCAGCTACAGATTCTGCTGGGACCGAGTTCGACCTAATGCCGACTGTGGACCAAACCAAGGAAACACAGTGGGAATACCCCAGCGAGGGCACTGAAGCCCCCACCATGCCCGCAGGCTTCACCTACCCCGTGATGCTGTCCCAGGGGCAACAGTTTGAAATTCAGCTGAATCAGCAGCTACAGTCCCTCATCCCCAACACGGACGTGAGAAGGCTCATTTCTCACGTCATCCGCACTCTGAAAATGGACTGCTCTGAGGCCCAGGTGCAACTGCCCTGTGCCAAGCTCATCTCCAAAACAGGCATCCTGATGAAGCTCCTCAGTGAGCAGCAGGAAGAAAAGATAGCCAAGGAAGAATGGGATGCAGAGCAGTGGAGGACCGAGACCTATATCAATGAGAGTACAGAAGCCCCGAGTGGACAGAAAGAGCAGGAGTCGAGTAAGGTGAGGACAGGAGACCTGCACTTTCCCATCACTTAGGAGACCCCACGCGGGAAGACCAGGGGCTCCCAGTCCAGATCCCTTGGCTCTCTGAGCCCTGGTCTTCCCACTCCTTGAATGTCCCACCTGAATCGCCTGACTCGCTCACACCCATGGCAGACCCTGGCGGCTTTGATGACCTGGGGTCTTCTGCTCCCTCCTGGGTGCTGACCTCGCCTCAAGAGTCCACTGTGAGTTTGCTTCCTTTTTCTGGAACTGCCCCCAGAGCCAGAACAGCTTGCTGTTCCGTACCAGTATTTCGATAGGCTGACTCGACAACAGAGGCTACCAGAGGCCATTCCCGTGCTAGACGGGGATCAGGATCAGCCCCCGGCTCTGCCTCCTCGACTGGAACGAAATGCTCACCAGTCATTGGAAGCATTCGTTCTGCCTCTAGACAGTCAGAGTTCACAAGGAAACAAGTTGATTGTTTCACCCCTGACCCCCAAGAAAGATCTAGCTCGACGTCGACGGCTTCCTAAGGTTGGTGTTGGAACTCCAGACAAAGCGGCCAAGCTTCAGGGTCAAAATCAAGTTTTGCCGGCTGACTATGGGGTCTATCCTGGTGGTTTTCCTACAGAATCCCAGGAGAACCCAGGAGAACCTGCACAGCCCTCTGAGCAGGCTGAACCATCTCAATTCCTGATGGAAGGCCAGACTCAAAATCCAGAGACTCAGGAGCCCATCCAATCCTCCTCTGCACAGCAAGAAGAACAAGTTCCGCCTCCACAGCCCATTGAACCAGATGAACTTTCTTCACCCCAGCAAGAGGGCCCAGGTGCAGACCTGCAGCAGCCCGAGGAAGAAGCATCTCCGTTGCAGCAGGAGGCCCCCGCTCAGAATCCATTTGCTACTGCAGAAGTAGCAGGTCAGGCATCAGTGTATCACGATCCTAACACTCCATCCTCACCTCAGATTGTAGCTCTCCAAGCAAACTTCCCCAGCGTCACACTGAAACCTGCAGACACGGAGCTGACAGAAGCCTCAGGGGCAGGTGAGGAAGTTCAGTCTACTCCAAGCACGGAGCAGGCTCCAGCTCAGCCTCTGGGGCATGCTGAGGGAGTGGGACTCCCCTCAGCCCAACAAGAGGCCCCAGTGCAGACTCCGGAATTCCCTGGGAGGGTGGAATCTTGGACTCAAGAGGGTCTAGCTCAGACCTCAGATCTCCCTGAGGAGACTGGACCTTTCTCTACCCAAAACGATGCCACAGCTCAGCCCTCAGAGTATGCTGAGGAAGTCAGCCCATCTGTAGGCCAGCAGGGGGCCCCAGCTCAGCCTCCAGGCCTGCCTGTGAACACTGAATATTCCTCCAGCAATCAGGAGCAGCCTGCTCAGCCTTCTGAGTCTCCAGAGATCGAACCTTCTAGAAGCCAACTGGAAGCCCCGGAGAAGCCTTCGGCACTCCCTGTGGAAGTCAAATCTCCAGTACAGCAAGATCCCCGAGCTCAAGCGCTAGAATCTCCTGAAGAGACTATCATAGCTCAGACTCCACAGATTCAGAAGGGGACGGACTTGTCTCCAGATCAGAATCAAGTTCACCGTTATAACCTGCCCAATGTTACCATCAAGCCTGCAGATGTGGCGCTGACCATAACTCTGGAGCCCACCATGGAGCGGGACTCTTCTCCAGTGCAGCAGGAGGGCTCTGCTCAGACTCCGGGCCCTTCTGTGGAGACAGAACCCTATATTAGTGATCAGGAGCAGCCCACTCAGTATGTTGAGTCTTCTGTAGAGAACAAACCCTCTCCAGCCCAGCAGGAGACCCCATATCAAACTCTGGGCCCTTCCCTGGAGACAGAAGCTTCTCCAGCCCAGCAGGAACCCCCAGAGCCGACTCCGGTCCCTTCTGCAGAGACGGAACCTTCCCCATTCCAGCAGGCACCCAGAGCTCACACTGCACGCCCTTCCGTGGAGGCAGAACCTTCTCCCCGTGAACAGGAGCAGATAGCTCAGTATGCGGAGGCTCTGGTGGAGACTCAGCCTCCTCCAGGCCCTCCCGTGGAGACAGAGCCTTCTCTCAGAGAACAGCAGCAGATTGCTCAGTACGCGGAGGCCCTGGTGGAGACTCAAGCTCCTCCAGGCCAGCTGGAGGCCCTAGCTCTGACTCCAGTCCCTCCTATGGAGACCGAACCTTATATCAGTGAGCAGGAGCAACCAAGGCGGCCCTCTGAGTCTTCTGAGGAGGTTGAGTCTTCTGGAAAGAAGACAGAAGTCCCAGCCCAGCCTCCAAGTCATCACACAGTGACCATTTTACCTCCCGGTCACCATCAAGTTCAGCAGTACGACTTGCCCAATGTGACTACTAAACCTCCAGACCTGCAGCTGACCCTAACACCAAAACCTGCAGCAGAAGTGGAAACATTTCCAGTCAGCCACGAGGTCACAACAACTCAGGCCTCAGTCCCAGCTCTGCCTCCAACGCCTCTTGAAGAGGTTGAACCACTGCCAATTCAATCTCCAGAAGTTATGCAGGATGAGAAACCCTCTATGACCCAGCAGGAGGAAACAGCTGAAATTTTACAGGCCCCCGAAGAGGCTGCACCTTCTCCAATCCATCAGGAAGCCCAAGCTCACGCCTCAGTGTTCCCTACGGAGCATGAGCCTTTGAAAGACCAGGAGGCAGACACAGCTCAGCAGCCAAAGCCCCCAGAAGAGGATGAGCACTCCCCACTTCCAGGGGTCCCAGCTCAGCCTGAACAACTGAAGGAACCTTCACCAAGCCAGCAGGGGATTTCCGTTCCACCTCTAGAGCGCCCCGTGAGTGCTTACCAATTACCACTCCAACAGGGAAACACAAACCAGCCTTCAGATATCTTCCCAGAGATGAGTGATGCTATCCCAATGAATATGACATTTTCACCTCATATTCCAGAAGAAATACTCAGAACTCAGCATTTAAGGATGTCTAAAACCAAACCAAAACATGTGGATATTGACCTTACCAGAACCCTAAAGCCCACTCCAGAAGTTTATCCTTACTGGAGTCAGCAGGAAGGACCTGCCCAGCCTACAGTTCCCACCAAGCAAGTTGAATTTTCTCCAACCCAGCTTGGGCCTCCTCTTGCCAAGCCTCCAGCACTGCCTGAAAAGATGGAACTTTCTCCAGCTGAGCCTCTAGAGCCCCTCAAGAATGCAGAACAAGCTCCAGTGCAAAATGTAGCCCCAGCCAAGCCACAAGACTTCCCTGACACTCAATCATCTGTAACCCAGCAGGAGCTTCAAACTCAGCAACCAAACCTGACCAAAGTCACAGGTCAACCTTTGGATGTGGAACTCACCATAACTACACAACCTGGAATGGAAGGCGGACTTTCTCCAATCATGCAGGAGGCCCCAGTTCAGCTTCCAGGGCCATCTAAGGAAGGTATAGCTCAACCCCCAGGATATCAGGGGGTGACAGTTCCAACACCAGCTCAGGATCAAGCTCCGTTTCCAAAATCACCCCGCATCACATTTCAACCTTTTGATCTGGCACTTACAATAACTCCACAGCCCATTACAGAGGCTGAACTTGCCACAAATGTGCAGGAGACTCCACCTAAAGAATCTGTAGCTCAGCCCCCAGTGCCTCATGAGGGTCAAAATCAACCTCCACTATCACCCAGTGTCACAAATCAACCTTTAGACCTGGCACTTACCATTACTACAGAACCTACTACAGAGGCTGAGCATCCTGCAGACCTGAGCAAGACTACAGCTCCATCTCCAAACCTGACTCCAGTCACAACTCAACATCTGGACCTGGGACTTACCATAACTCCAGAAACCAGCAGTATGGTGACTGAACCCTCTACAGACATGCAGGAGACCTCCAGTCAACCTCCCATGGAGGGTGTAACCCAATCTCCAATACATCAAGAGGTGACAGTTCCAACACTGGGTCATAATCAAGCTCAATATCCAACCTTGCCTCACATCACAGTTCAGCCTTTGGACACAGTGCTTACCATAAATGCAAAGCGTACCAGGAAGGCTGAACATTCTACAGCCCTGAAGAAGACTAAAGTACCTCCCGTGCTCCATGAGGAGGTACTTTCACAACCAGACCAGGTTCAGGCTCAGCATCCAACCCTGACAGAAGTCACAGTTCAACCTTTTGATGTAGAACTTACCCTAACTCCAGAATCCCTTGTGGAGGGTGAACCACTCCCAACCATGCAGGAGACTTCAGGGCAGCCTCCAGGGCCACATAATGAAGTGGTCTGTCAGCCTCCAGTTTATTATGAGAATGTAGTTCCAAAACCAAGTCAAGATCAAACTCCGCATCCAATGTCACCCAGTGCCACAGCTGAACCTTTGAAGTTAGAGTCAACCATAACTCAGGTACCCACTACACAGGATGAACATTCTACAGCCTTCAAGTCTATATCTTCTCCTCCTTATCCAATGTACCCTGAGGTGACATTTTCACCTCCAGTCCAGATTCAGACTCAGTATACAAACCTGCCTCAAGTCACAGTCAAGCCTCTGGACCTGGAAATTACCCAAACTCCACAACGTACTACAGAGGCTACACCTTCTACTACCATGCAAATGACCCTAACTCAGTCTACAGAGCCACTAAAGGAGCTCGTAACTCAGTCCCCAGGGGACAATGAGATGACAGTTCCAACAGCAGGTCAGCATCAAGCTCAGCACCCAACGTCACCCAGTGGCATAGCTCAGCCTTCCAAGATGGAGCTTACCAGAACTCTGGTACCCACTGCAAAAGCTGGCCATTCTCCATCCCTGAAGAAGACTACAGATCTGCATCCAGGCCAGGTTCAGACTCAGCACTCAACCCTAACTGAAGTCACAGATCAACCCCTGAATGCGGCTGCCACCATAAATGTCTGTGAGCTCTGCACCTGCAAAGATGAGACACTTTCGTGCACTGGCCTCAGCCCAGTGCAGAAGCTTCACAGAGTTCCTGTACCAGAGCCCAACAGCTACAACGGCACCTTCAGCATATTGTAAGAATCTCCCTTCCTCATGGTTCCCTACAGCCTGCCTGTCTCAGCAGCTTTTCCTCAAGAGCCTCCTGAGCCCTCCTCAAGTCCCCACCTTATGTTGACTGTGTGTGTGTGTGTGTGTTTTGGCAGGCAGTTAGACAGAGAAAGAGAGAAAGGTCTTCCTTTTGCCATTGGTTCACCTCCCAAGTGGCCACTTTGCTTGTGAGCTTTCCTGATCCTCCTTCTCTTCTTCTCTCTGTCCCTTCTACGGTCTCATGTGATTGCCCTTACTCCTTTTCCTGATTCTTTATTTATTGACATTTGCCATATTATTACCTCATTGCTTTACTCCCACTCTTCAACACAGCCCTCATCCCAACATATTAGAGATGATACAACAGGTTTAAGGATAGATTCTGGAGCCAGGTTGCCTGGCTTTGAACACAGGTCTCCCAGTGATTAGCTTTGTGACTTTCGACAAGTTATTTAGCTTGGATTCCATCTCTTCATCTATAAAACTGGATTATGGCCGTGATCAGTTCACTAGACCGTTGTGTATTTAGATGAGTGGATGCATACAATACATCACTTCCAAGCATATGTGAATGTAAACTCGTAATAAATACCATTATTGCTGAGCCCCTCAGTTGTAGCCTGACCTTACCTTTGTTCCTCTATACATAGTAGCCATTTTGTGCCATTCCAGGGTGTCATAGGAACCACAGATAGAGCACAGTTATTCTAAAACTTTACCTGAGGTTTACAACATGGCCATTATTTGTAAAATCAAGAAAAAAAAAGGGGGGGGGGGAGTCTGTTTTAGGCAAAGATTTGTCTGATGGAATGATCAAGATTTAGACTGTCTGGCTACAAGAGATGGACTTAGGAAGCAATGAAAGATATGCAAACAAACTTGAATATTGGCTGAGGGGTTTCAAAGTTCATAATGAGATATGGAGTGTCATTAAAAGCTTGTGAGTAAGAGAAAGATGATTTAAAATGGGGGGTATTTTAATCTACTATTTTCTTTTTAAAGGTTTTTATTTATTTACTCGAGAAGCAGTGCAACAGAGAAAGAGGTCTCATTCGCTTATTCATTCTCTAAATGCATGCAATGGCAGAGAGTGGGGAGGCCAGTGCCGGGAGCACAGAACTCAAACCATGCATGTGTATACAAAGGCTGTTGATTTTTGTGCATTGATTTTATATCCTGCTACTTTGCCAAACTCTTCTATGAGTTCCAATAGTCTCTTAGTAGAGTTCTTTAGATCCCCTAAATAAAGAATCATATCATCTGCAAAGAGGGATAGTTTGAGTTCTTCCTTCCCAATTTGTGTCCCTTTAATTTCTTTTTCTTGTCTAATAGCTCTGGCTAAAACTTCCAGAACTATGTTGAATAGCAGTGGTGAGAGTGGGCATCCCTGTCTGGTACCAGATCTCAGTGGAAATGCTTCCAACTTTTCCCCATTCAATAGGATGTTGGCTGTGGGCTTTTCATAAATTGCTTTGATTGTATTGAGGAATGTTCCTTCCATACCCAGTTTGTTTAGAGTTTTCATCATGAAAGGGTGTTGAATTTTATCAAATGCCTTCTCGGCATCTATTGAGCTAATCATATGGTTTTTCTTCTGCAGTCTGTTAATGTGGTGTATCACATTGATTGTTTTGCACACATTGAACCATCCCTGCATACCAGGGATAAATCCCACTTGGTCTGGGTGGATGATCTTTCTGATGTGTTGGTGCATTCTATTGGCCAGAATTTTATTGAGGGTTTTTGCATCTATGTTCATCAGGGATATTGGTCTGTAATTCTCTTTCAATGCTGCATCTTTTTCTGGCTTAGGGATTAAGGTGATGCTGGCTTCATAGAAAGAATTTGGGAGGATTCCCTCTTTTTTGATTGTTCTGAATAGTTTGAAAAGATTTGGAGTTAGTTCTTCTTTAAATGTCTGGTAGAATTCAGCAGTGAATCCATCTGGTCCTGGGCTTTTCTTTGCTGGGAGGGCCTTTATTACTGTTTCAATTTCTGTCCCAGTTGTGGGTCTGTTTAGGTTTTCGATGTCTTCCCGGTTCAATTTAGGTAGGTTGCATGTGTCCAGGAATCTATCCATTTCTGATAGGTTTCCCTGTTTGCTGGCATACAATTCCTTGTAGTAATTTCTGATGATTCTTTTTATTTCTGTGGTGTCTGTTGTTACGTTTCCTTTTTCATCTCTGACTTTATTGATTTGGGTCCTTTTTTAGTTAGTTGGGCCAATGGGGTGTCAATTTTGTTTATTTTTTCAAAAACCAGCTCCTCGGTTGGCTGATTTTTTTTGTCATTTTTTTTTTTTTACTCAATCGTATTGACTTCTTCTCTGATTTTAATTATTTCTCTTCTCCTACTAGATTTGGGTCTGGTTTACTACAGTTTTTCTAGATCCTTGAGGTGAATTGAAAGCTCATTTATTTGGTGCCTTCCATTTTCTTGATATAGGCACCTATTGCTATAAACTTTCCTCTTAACACTGCTTTTGCTGTATCCCATAAGTTTTGGTATGTTGTACTGTTTTCCTCATTTACTTCCAGGAAGTTTTTGATTTCTTCTATGACCCAGTGTTCATTCAGGAGCATGTTGTTCAATCCCCTTGTGTTTGCATATGCTCTAGGGATTCCTGAGTTGCTAATTTCCAACTTAGTTCCCTTATAGTCTGAGAAGCTACATCGTATGATTCTAATTCTTTTGAATTTGCTGAGACTTCCTTTAAGGCCTACTATGTGGTTGATCCTAGAGGAGGTTCAATGCACTGCTGAGAAGAATGTAAATTCTTTAAGTGTAGCATGAAAAGTTCGGTAAATATCTATTAGATCCATTTGGGCTATAGTGTTGTTTAAATCTACTGTCTCCTTGTTGATCTTCTGTCTGGTTGATCTGTCTATTTCTGAGAGTAGAGTATTGAAGTCCCCCAGTACTATTGTATTGGAGTCTAAGTCTCCCTTTAAGTCCCTTAACAAACCTTTTAAATAAACCGGTGCCTGCAATTAGGTGCATATACATTGATAATAGTTACATCTTCCTGTTGAATTGATCCCTTAATCATTATATAGTGCCCCTCTTTGTCTCTCTTAACAGTTTTTGTGTTGAAGTTTATGTTGTCCGATATTAAGATGGCTACGGCTGCTCTTTTTTCATTTCTGTTGGCATGGTATATCTATTTCCAGCCTTTCACTTTCGGTCTGTGTGCATCTTTGTTGGAAAGATGTGTTTCTTGTAAGCAGCAAATAGATGGGTTTTGTTCCTTAACCCAATCAGCCAATCTGTGTCTTTTAACTGGACAGTTGAGGCCATTGACGTTCAATGTGACTATTGATAAGTAGTAACTTTGCCCTGCCATTTCCCAAAGATATTTTCTAATATATGCTTTGAACTTCCTGTGATCTTTTGCTGTGAGGTTTCCTTCCTTTACCTTCTTACATATTGATGACCGTGTTTCCGTGTTTCTGTGTGTAACACATCTTTAAGCACCTTTTGCAGGGCTGGACAAGTGGCAACAAATTCTTTCAATTTCTGTTTGCTATGAAAGGTCTTTATTTTACCTTCATTCACAAATGAGAGCTTTGTAGGATATAGTATTCTGGGCTGGCAGTTTTTCTCTCTTAGTACCTGGGCTATGTCTTGCCATTCCCTTCTAGCCTGTAGGGTTTCTGATGAGAAGTCTGCTGTAAGTCTGATTGGAGATCCTCTGAGAGTAATCTGACGTTTCTCTCTTGCACATTTTAGAATCTTTTCTTTATGTTTCACTGTGGTGAGTTTGATTACAACGTGTCGTGGTGAGGATCTCTTTTGGTCATGGTTACTGGGGGTTCTATGAGCTTCCTGTACTAGGATGTCTCTGTCCTTCTCCAAGCCCAGGAAGTCCTCTGCTAGTATCTCACTAAAAAGGCCTTCTAATCCTTTCTCCCTCTCCATTCCTTCAGGAATTCCTAGAACCCAAATGTTGGGATTTTTTTTTTTTTACTAGTATCCTGTAGATTCCTAACAATATTTTTTAGATTTCTGATTTCCTCTTCTTTTCTTTGGTTTGACTGTATGCTTTCCTGTGTTCTGTCTTCTAAGCCCTGAGGTTGCTATTATGCATGTCCAAAATGGCATCTGTTCACTGTCTTGCTCGCCTTTGAGAGGTGAGCGGAGAGAGTGAAACTCCTGTCCGTACTGGTCCCTTTTATTATTTTCCTCTCTCCTGTAGTTAGCCTGGTGAACTTTCGCCTACGGGGCTTCAAGCTCGTTCCCTCTAGGCTCCTTCTACTTTCCTGCCGGTTGTCTCAAGCTATTGAGGTTCGGTTCACTTCACGATCCAGCACTGGTGGGTAGATTCTGCTGCTGGTGTCCCGAGCTGTGGACTCCCACGCCCTCCACCGTGAATCACTAGTTCTGGAAGAGTTTCCTCTGCTGTTTCTTCCACAACTCTTCCTTGAACCTGCAGTATCTCCACTTTTATTAAACTGTCTCTTCCCGGACTATCAGTGTGCTCCCTTCCTATTCATCAAATGTAAATTTTATTATCCCCACTGACTATATAGGTAATAGCTAATCAAGGCAATGTTTTCCTTTTCCTAGAGATTTATCCTGCAACAAAATGGAGTCTATCGAAAGACGTGCATTTGAGTCACTCCCTTTTTTGCAGTCTATGTAAGTTGCAATTTCATCATATTTGGAATTTGAGTAAATCTTCCCTGTAAACCACCTTGCTGTTCACCTTGAAATAGGGTGAAGCTTCTACTTTACATTTGTAGTAGAAGGTTACTAAAATTCTGTAACAGGTCCTTTTCATCTCTAGCACAGATGCTATCAGATACAAAGGTCAGAGTGAATCCCACAGAGCAGGGCTTCTCAACCAACTCAATTTTGTATTCAGGTAACATTTTGCAGCCCTGCACATGCTGCTGGCACCTAGTGGGCCAAGGCCAGCCTGCTGTTAAGCCACCTACTATATACAGGACAAACCTCCACAAGAAAGGCATTATCGAGCCCAAAATGTCAATAGCATTCAAGTTGTGAAACTCTGTTCCAGAGAAGTAAAGATCACGCAGTACAAGTATGTCATGTAATATGAAAATGATATGATGAAATTTAATGTAAAAGTACAAGTATAATTTAGAAGCCAAATCTTCCAGTACAAGTAAATTCTTTAGTGTGTAGATAAAATGTGGAAGTGTTGTTTCATCTATAAAAATTAGAATCCCTCCTGAAAGAGGAGTATTCTTCAAATATATCCTTTTTTCTTCTTCATTCTCTTTGACTTCTGTCTTTTTTTGTAGAAATCTTGGTTGCAATTTACTGACAGAACTGAGCTTTGGGACATTTCAGGCGTGGCATGGAATGCAGTTTTTGCACAATGTGTAAGTGAAATAGATGATGAATACATATTTAAAAACCATTTGTGTATAAAAATGGTATATAGTTATGCTTATCTGGGTATTAAGTCCTGTATATAAACTCTGCAAAGAAGGTCTTCATTTCAATTTTTTTTTTCAAAAATCTAACACAAAGTACTCTGGGAGAAAAAGGTTCTGGTGCTTTCTCAGGGTTACCTGCTTTTAAATCATAATGCAAAAATAATTCCTGGGACCCAGCCAAAGGGCATGTCTCTCCCCATCACCCAGATCATGAGCTTTTTCCAAAATGTATTTAGCTCTCAATTTATAAATTATCTGTGGATACTAAGAACCTTTATACTTTAGTATAAAAAAAATAAGAAAATACACTGCTCTAACATAATCCCACATGTTCTGTCCTGACTAAACTGCAACAGAAAGTGAGTTTTATTCCCTTTCAGCTCAATAATTCTGTGATGTTCAATGGCCAGAGGGAATTTTAGATTCAAGATAAAGATTCTCCACTCAACCTGACGTTGAAAGACTATCCACCTGTTCTGTAGTTCAGAATCCCAGTCATAACCATTCTGGTTATGAGGGAAGGTTTTAGGATGTGTGGAGGATGGACCAACAGTGCCTGCAGATCTTGGGGAAGAACACTGAAAGTCTGTTTTTCCTACACCCATACACTGGGGAGCTGGTTCCTGAGGCTCCTACACCAAGTGGTTTTGGTAGAATCAGTAAAAATGGCCTCAACATATATCATTCCATTAGATTCCCTCCTAAGGGGCCTCTTAAGTTTTCTGTAGACAACACAGGGAGAAAATCTGTGGAATCACAGCATATGAAAAGTAATGAATTCATTTAAGAACATTCACTGAGTGCCAGGCCCACCGAGTGCCAGGTGCTATATTAAGTGCTGGGGGTACAAATTGGAACAGGACAGAAGCTTTGTCTCCAGAGACTTTCATGCCAGCAGGGGGAAGTTGGGAAAATGAGTGACAGCCATGCTAGCATCTGTGCAGCAAGGCCAGAGAGATGAGCTGGAAAAGTAGGAGCAGAGCTAGGGATGGCGCACAGTACACAAGGCACCAGTTCATTTATCTCAAGATTCTGTGTCCATCTTAAGCCAAAGGAAAAAAAAGCATTTGCTTCATGGTGATGCAAAAACCAGAGCTAGCTGGTATTGGAAACTAATTCTCTTATCATGTGATCTGAACATATCTAACTCGTGGTTACTTCAAAAATTGGCACAATGGCTGTAATACACCAAGTGTGTGTTGGGAGCTGGTCTCCTTTATTTGGGGACATATTCTTTTATTAGACAAAGCTAATCTGCTTCAAGGAAACTTTCGCTATCCCCGTTGCCCCAGGAAGACACCAGTGATCTTATGACCAAAGATGAGGGTTTTTAAAGTGAAAACAATGCTGTTCACTGCATTACAGAGTCCAGAAAAGAGTGCCAGCTGAGCTGGATTCATCATGAACTGGAGCCTAAGCTTCAAGGCTTTATGCTTGCACGTGCCCCTTCCAAGGTCCTGGGAGGGGCTGGAGCAATTTTTATATTCATAATTCTGCATGTTTCATTATAAGGGATTCCCCAAATTAGGTTAAGCTCACGCTCAGCAAAATCTGCATTCACCGTTACTTTGCACGTACTACATGCAGCCCAGTAAACATTCTTCTGAATGAAGCCTCTGTGTAAACAGCAGTGTGGTAGGATCAGTCTATTGTGAATCTGAAATCCACCTCAAAGACATGCCAAGAGCTTACCAGTGACATAACTCTCTTCAAATAGTAATAATCATTAAATCTTTCAGCTGAAATCAGAAATAAATTACAGAAAATCAGCAGTAATTGATAATTCTAAACATTAAGTATACATTTTTTCTTCTGCTTCATGCATGTACATTAAATGTTTTCTTTAAAGAAATATTTAGTTGAAAATCAGAGTTACACAGAGAGAGGAGAGGCAGAGAGAGCAAGATCTTCCATCCAATGGTTCACTCCTCAATTGGCCGCTACAGCTGGAGCTGTGGTGATCCAAAGCCAGGAGCCAGGAGCTTCTTCCTGGTCTCCCAAGCAGGTGCAGGGGCCCAAGGACTTGGGCCACTGCTTTCCCAGGCCACAGCAGAGAACTGGATGGGAAGTGGAGCAGCTGGGACTAGAACCGGCACCCATATGGGATGCCAGTGCTTCATGCCAGGGCGTTAACCCACTGTGCCACAGCACCGGCCCCTTGTACATTAAGTCTTAACCCAATGGCTTATTTTTAAAAATTGTTTTAGTCACTTCATTGGTTCTCACAATAAAACTCAGGTCTGCCCTTTGGGGTGTTTTGTAAGGGTTCAAAGGTTTCCACATTGTCACTTCCAGCAACTTTTCTTCTCATAATCTTCTCATCTGCACCATATTCTCATCTGTGTAACAAGAGATCTTCTTTTCTCTTAAGGTACTTCTTCCTCTGCCCCATATGTTTCTAAGTATTCTCTTCATTGCCTTTACTTTTTCTTCTTTAAGATTTATTCATTTATTTGAAAGTCAGAGATGGGGCTGGCACTGTGGCACAGCAGGTTAATGTCCTGGCCTGAAGCGCTGGCATCCCATATGGGCGCCAGTTCGAGACCTGGCTGTTCCACTTCTGATCCAGCTCTCTGCTATGGCCTGGGAAGATGGCCCTAGTCCTTGGGACCCTGCACCTCTCTCTCTCTTTCTCTCTCCCTCTCCTCTCTCTGTGTAACTCTGACTTTCATATAGAAAGAAAGAGAGAGAGAGAGAGAGAGGAGAGGAGAGGAGAGGAGAGGAGAGGAGAGAAGGAAAGATAGTTACAGAGAGGTGGGGGAGGGGGTCGCCTTCCATCCACTGGTTTACTCCCCAAATGGCCAATATGACCGGAGCTGAGCTAGCTGATCCAAGGCCAGGAGCCGGGAGCTTATTCCAGGTCTCCCACATGGGTGCAGGGGCCCAAAGACTTGGGTCATCTTCCACTGATTTTCCAGGCCATAGAGAGAGCTGAATTGGAAGTGGAGCAATGGGGACTCAAACTGACATCCCATGTGTGATGCCGGCACTGCAGGCAGTGGCTTTACTCGCTATGCCACAGCGCCAGCCCCTGCCATACACATCTTTAATTCCTCCTTTTATTAGGTCATTACGTTTTAGGCACTATACTAAGTACTTACACAAGTGAGATAACATGAAGAATGCACAGTAATGCTTGGCAAATGGTACATGATTACACACGTTGCTTCCATCTTCCCAACAACTCTTGCCATTTAGAAACGATGACCCCTATTGTGTAGGTGAGGGAGGTTAAACTGAGATACTAGCAGAGAACTTCCCAGGCTTGGAGAAGGACAGAGACATGCTAGTACAGGAAGCTCATAGAACCCCCAGTAACCATGACCAAAAGAGATCCTCATCACGACACGTTGTAATCAAACTCACCACAGTGAAACATAAAGAAAAGATTCTAAAATGTGCAAGAGAGAAACGTCAGATTACTCTCAGAGGATCTCTAATTAGTTCACACTGTTAATGTGTGATACAACTATTTAGGAACTTTACAAGAAATTTTCTGTGCAGTTCTTTGTTCCCTGGTGAACAAGAGCTGAAGGAGGGCAACTTGACCTTTTTGTGCATTGTACCTTTTTTAAAAGATTTATTTGTTTATTTGAAAGTCAGAGTTACACACAGAGAGAAGGAGAATCAGAGAGAGAGAGAGAGAGCGAGAGAGAGAGAGAGAGACCTTCCATCCGATGGTTCACTCCCCAGTTGGCTGCAATGGCAGGAGCTGTGCAGATCTGAAGCCAGGAGCCAGGAGCTTCTTCCGGGTCTCCCACGCAGGTGCAGGGGCCCAAGGACTTGGGCCATCTTCTACTGCTTTCTCAGGCCATAGCAGAGAGCTGGATGGGAAGTAGAGCAGCCGGGACTAGAACCGGCACCCATATGAGATGCCGGCACCACAGGCAGAGGATTAACCTAGTGAGCCACGGCGCCAGCCCCTAGAACAATATTTCTCACACTTTGACTCTGATTTGGCTTGTGCTGCCACATTTTACTCCCACAAGCGTTATCAAAAAGGCAGTGGAGTAGGATTCAATAGACCGCCATTTATCAAGTGAGGGAATGGGGCCAGAAATGGAAGCGATCTTCAGTGCGGAATCCATGTGATCCTCAAAGCATAATGGTTCACGGTAAAGAGCGTCTGTAGAGTCCTCCACCTAGAGCTGTTGAGACAGTTCCTGCTCAGTCTCTGCACTGCCCATGCACAACCCTAGTGAAGAAGTGAATGCTCTGCAATGGGAGGAAGAGGTGGGAGAGTAGAGTGGCCTCGCAGTGTGACTTCACTGGAGACACATGCAAGGCCCCTACGTCAGCTACAGAAGGGCTGCCCCATGAAAAGGAAAGGCTGAGCCATTTGGTACAAGGCCATGGGTGCTGCTAAGGAAGAGGGAAGCAGTGGAGAACGACAAACTTGGCCAAATTGTCTGCGCTGCTTAATGTTCTACCATCATTCTTCACAGCTTGGGGAAAGGGTGCCAAGGGGAGATGCAGAGGCCAAGGAGCCTTCTTGCACAAGGCTCCCTCGTGATCTCACAGAACAAAGAACAAAGAACAAAACAGATGATGGTCAAAGTCCAGTCTGAGAAACCCTGCTTCACCAAGCACGTGATACATTTTTCATCTAGCATCCTTAGTGACTATTAAAGAATTTTATGAGTTGAACAAGTTCATGATGCTAAAAATACCTGCGAGAACACACTTGAACGGGGGAGATCACAGGCAAGACAATACATGGTTCTTGAACTCACCACTGACCCTGACCTTGATCACAGAAGAATCAGATGTTTCATTCTTTTCCCATATAGCAGCATGTCTGGTTTTCTGGCACCTGTGTATAATATGGTTCTGTTTCAAAACTGAAATATAATCCACTTATCATAAAATGCATACAATCCAGTGGTGTCTAGTATAGTCATTCACAAGGCTCTATAATCATCTCCATTATCTGATTCTGTCACAGAGAGAAGTCATGTGGGGTTCTTGTCTTCATGCAAGAAAGAATTCAGGTGTGAGACAGAGAGCAAAGTAGCAAGGTTTCACTGGGGACAGGGCATCCGTCAGGATGGAAGGGACAGAGAGAGTTTGCCCAGTCACTCGGACTGGGGGAGAGCAAGGTGACATGTTTGAATGGAGAAAATACACTTGGCAGGCCAGGCGGGCAGCTCAGGGGAGAGCAGAGAGCTGAACGTGCAGTCTTTGTCTAGACTGGGGTTTATAAGGGAAAAGGGGTCCAGGTTTTTCCTTCCCCTCCTTCTCCTCCTCCTCTAGGACAAGTCAGATGCAAAAGGCCACAATACTGTGTGGTGCATTTGTATAAAATGTTCAGAATTATACAAATGCATAACACAGTATTGTGGCCTTTTGCATCTGACTTCTTGCCCATAGCCTGCTGGTTTCAAGGTTCACCCATGTTGTAACAGGTACCAGTGCTTTAATGCCTTCCTAATGCTGATAAGGCTCCATGGTGTAGACAGACCACAATACCAATTCACATACTCATCCTTTAAGAGCCACCTGGGTTATTTCCACTTTGGGGCTGCTATGAATAATGCTGTTGTGAACATTCAGGAACAAGTTTTTGTGCAACCATGTTTGTTTTTTAATTCCTGAACCTATAAGTAGGAATGATACTGCTGGGTCTTATGTTAAGGCATGTTTAACATACGTGAGGAACCACCAATCTCTTTTCCACATTGGCTACACCATTTTACCTTCCCACCTGCCATGTAGGAGAGTTCCCATTCTATCTATCTATGTCAACAACTGTCAGTGTATGTCTTTTTTTATTATGACCATCCTATTAAGTGGCTAAAGTAGCATCTAATTGTGGTTTTCATTCACATTTCCCTAATGACTTCAGATGTTGTGCATCATTTTATGACTGCTGGCCATTTATATATCTTCATTTCATGAATGTTTATTCCCTTCTCCTTGAAGTCTAAGAATTCTTTAAATACTCTGGGCATTCTAAGAACTAGACCTTTATCAGATACAAGACTTGCAAATACTGTGAGTTGTCTTAGCTTTTTTAAAAAAATTATTTACCTATTTTATTTTAAAGGGATACAGAGACAGAAGACAGAGATAATTCTTCCATTTGCTGGTTCAATCGCCAAAGTCCCGCAACAACTAGGGTGGGTCAGGCCTAACCCAGGGGCCCAGAACTCAATCTGAGACTCCCATAAGAGTGGCAAGGACCCAATACCTGACCATCACCTGCTGCCTCCCAGGGTACACACTAGCAGGAAGCTAGATTGGAAGCAGGGTAGCCAGGAATCAAATACGGTACTCTGATCTAAGATTCAGACTTTCCAAGTATCAACTCAACTGCTATGCCACACACCTGTCCCACCTTCTTGACAGTCTCCTTGGATGCACCAGTGTTTTTAATTTTCAAAACATATAGTCTATATAACCCTCTATATGTGAGGGTTCATTTTGGGGGTGTCAAGTCGGTTCCATTGATTCCAATGATTGTCAATCATTACTCCAGTACCATACTGAGATTACCATAGGTTTGAACTGGGTTTTGTTGTGGAGTTTTTGCTTGCAACAGACTGAAAGTAGAGCAGGAAGGGAAGTTCAATCCAGGCCTCCCACATGGGTGTCAGGAACCAATTACTTGAGCTATCACTGCTGCCTCCCACTGTCTGCATTACCAGGAAGTAGAACTCAGGAGCTGAAGCCAGACATCAAATCTAGGCACTTGGATATGGGATGCAGACATTTTAACCAGCATCTTAACTGTCAGGCCAAATGCCTGCCTCTGGGTTTTGAAATTGGGAAGTTTGAGTCCTCCCGATTTTTTCCTTTTTTAAGTATTGTTTTAGCTATTCTGGATCCCTTGAATTGTCATATGACCTTATGCCAATTTCTGGCAAGAAGCCAGCTTGGATTTTGCTAGGAATTGTGCTAAAATCATGGATAAATTTGGAGAACAGTCACATCTTCACTGTACTTTCTGATTCATAAACACAGAATGTCTTTCCATTTTCTTAGATCTTCTTTAAAATTACTCAAAAATATGTTGTAGCTTCAGAGTACAGGCCTTTTCATTCTGATTAGATGTATTCCTAAGTATTTTTCTTTGGTGTGATTGTTTATGGAATTGTTACCTTAATGTCATTTTCAGATTATTAATTGCTAGTCTGAAAATACAGCAAATTTTGGCAGACTGATCTGTGTCCCACAAACTACTGAACTTTTTCTCTAGTAGATTTTTTTGTGCATGGATTCTTTCTCATTTTCTACAGGTAAGATAATCATCTCATCTCCAAAAAGAGAATGTTTTCTTTCATTCATTCCAAAATATATGTTTTTCTCACCTAATTTCCCTAGCTAGAACCTTCAGAACAACATCGAATAAAAGTGGTAAGAGAAAGCACCCTTGCTTTGTTCTTGATCTTAGGATGAAAGCTTTCAATCCATCATAATTCAGCACGAAGTTAGCCAGGGGATCTTCACTGTTGTCCTCTATTAGGTTATTGAGTTGCCTTCTATCCAAGTTCCATGTTTTTATACTGAAAGGTTATTCTAGCTTTTAAATACTTTTAGAACTGTATGTATTGAGATGATCACGTATCTTTTCTTTCATTCTATTAACACAGCACATTACAGTGATTTACTTTGATATGTTTAATCAACTTTTCATTCCTGGGATAAATCCAAGTTGGTTAAGATATGGAATCCTTTTCATATATTCTGTTGGATTATACTTGCTAGTATTTGCTGAGCATTTTTCAATCTATATCATTAGGTACCAGTTTATAATTTTTCTTGTGATATTTTTGTCTGACTTTGGTATCAGCATAAAACTAACCTCATACAATGCTAGGAAATGTTCTGCCCTATATTTTAGAAGACTTAATGAATTATTGACGTTAATTATTTTAGATTTGCAATGAAGTTATGTGTCCTTGAGCTTTTCTTTGTAGAAGTTCTAATTACTAACTAAATCTCTTTTCTTTAAAAGAAAGTTTATCTATTTATTTGAAAGGCAGAAAGAATCAGAATGAATGAATGAGTGAATATCTTCTATTTGCTAGTTTACTCACCACAAACCTGAGGCTGGGCAAGACTGAAGCCAAGAGCCAGGAACTCCATCTGGGTCTTCCACATGGGTGGCCAAGAATCTGAACCCTCATCTGCTGCCTCCCAGGGAGCACATTAGCATGAAGTTGTATCAGAAGCGGACGTGGGGCTTGATCCCAGCCAATCCAGTAAGGGGTGTGGGCATTCTTAGTGGCAGCCTAACCTACCACACCACATCTGCCCCCTCAGTCTCTTCACCTGATATAGGTCTATTCAGATTTGTTAATTTGAAGTCAGGTTCAGCAGTTTGTATCCATCTAAGAACGTGTCCATTCCATCCATGTTTCCTAATTCACTGGCATATAGTCCTCAGTTTTCCTTTTTATACTTCTGATGTCTATAAGGTCAACAGTAATGTCCCCTTTCATTCCTGATTTTTTTTTTTCTTGACAGGCAGAGTGGACAGAGAGAGAGACAGAGAGAAAGGTCTTCCTTTGCTGTTGGTTCACCCTCCAATGGCCGCCGCAGCCAGCACGCTACAGCCGGCACATTGCGCTGATCCAAAGCCAGGAGCCAGGTGCTTCTCCTGATCTCCCATGTGGGTGCAGGGCCCAAGCACTTGGGCCATCCTCCACTGCACTCCCTGGCCACAGCAGAGAGCTGGCCTGGAAGAGGGGCAACCGGGACAGAATCTGGCGCCTGGACCGGGACTAGAACCCGGTGTGCCGGCGCCGCAAGGCAGAAGTTTAGCCTAGTGAGCCGCGGCGCCGGCCCCTGATTTTAAATAATTTTATTGGTCAGTCGAACTTAAGTGTGTTGATCTTTTCAATGAACCAATTTTTATTATATTGAGTTTTCTCTATTGTTTTTCTATATTTCTGCTCTGAACTTTGTTTCATTCCTTTTTTTTTTTTCATAGTTGATTTGGGAGGAAGTTTAGGTACAGATATGAGACTTCTAAACATTTATATTTACATATATAAACTTCCCTCTGAGCACTGCTCCAGCTCATCATGTAGTATTGATATCTTCTGTGTGCATTTTCATTCCTACCAAAATAGTTTCTGGTTTCCTTTGTGATTTCTTCTTTGAACCACTGGTTATTCATGGGTGCTTATTTCCACTTATATGTGAATTTCCCAGATGTTTTTCTGCTTTGATTTCTAATTTCATTCTACTTTAGTTGAAAACATACTCTGTGTGATTTCAGTCCTTTTAAATGTATTGATAGGTCTTGTGATGTAACATATGATCTTCCTAGAGAATGTTCTATTTACACTAGAAAAGAATACATCTTTAGCATTTTTATGTCGACATTGCTGGGAATTGCTCTGTAGATGTCTGGTACATCTAGATGGTTTATATTCATTCAAGTTTTCTTTTTTTAAATATTTTATTTATTTATTTGAGAGAGCATTACAGAGAGAGGGAGAGACAGAGAGAAAGGTCTTCCACCCACTGGTTCACTACCCAGATGGCCACAACAGCCAGAGCTGAACCCATCCAAAGCCAGGAATCAGAAGCTTCCTCTAGGTCTTCCCATACGGGTATAGGGGCCTTGCTTTCCCAGGCCATAGCAGAGAGCTGGATGGGAAGAGGAACGGCTGGGACACAAACCAGCACCCATATGGGGTGCCAGTGCCACACCTCCCAGCCCACTCCCTAAATGCCTGTACTGGCCAGGGTTGGGTAAGGCAAAAGCCAGGAGCTGGCAACTCAGTCCATGTCTACCCAACATGGGCAACTGGAAGCCAACCACTTGAGCTACCACTTGCCGCCTCCCAAGGTCCACACTGGCAGGAAGCTGGAATTAGGAGCAAAACTCAGACTCCTTTGCAGACACTCTAATACAGGATGCAGACAACCCAAACAGTGGTTTAACCACTAGACCAAATGGCCATCCACTTTTTTTCTACAATATATTCAAGTTATTTCCTTAGTGGTTGTCCTAGAATTATAATTAACATCTTAGTTTATAACATTTTTCTTCAGATTACTATCAAAATAACTTAAATAGTATACAGAAACTTTGCTTCTCTATAGCTCCATTCTCCCCCTACCTTTATACTATTTTTTTATTTAATAAATGTAAATTTACAAAGTGCAACTTTTGCATTGTTGTGGCTTTCCCCCCCTAACCTCCCTCCCACCCGCAGCCATCCCATCTCCCACTCCCTCTCCCATCCCACTCTTCATCACGTTTCATTTTCAATTATCTTTATATACAGAAGATCAACTTAGTATATACTAAGCAAAGATTTCAACAGACTGCACCCACACAACCACACAAGATATAGAGTACTGTTCGACTAGTAGTTTTATCGTTAACTCTCATAGTAAAACACATTAAGGACAGAGATCCTGCATGGGGAGCATGTGCACAGTGACTCCCATTGTTGATTTAACAATTGACACTCTTATTTATGACGTCAGTAATCACCTGAGGCTCTTGCCATGAGCTGTCAAGGCTATGGAAGCCTCTTGAGATCACCAACTCTGAACTTAGTCAAGGCCATATCACAGTGGAGGTTCCTTCCTCCCTTCAGAGAAAGAAAGGTGACTCCTTCTTTGATGGCCCATTCTTTCTGCTGGGATCTTGTTCACTGAGATCGTTCATTCAGGTTGTCTTTGCTACAGTGTCTTGGCTTTCCATGCCTGTGAGACTCTCATGGGCCTTTTAGCCAGATCCGAATGCCCCAAGGGTTGATTCCGAGGCTGGAGTGCTGTTTAGGACATTTGCTATTCTATGAGTCTGCTGTGTGTCCTGCTTCCCCTGCCGGATCATTCTCTCCCTTTTAATTCTATCCTTCATTCTTTGCAGACACTGGTCTTTTTTGTGAAATCTCTTCGACACTTACCTTTTTGAGCAATTATGTACTTAAACTTATCACTTTAACAAGTGAGATGCCATTGGTACATGCCTCCTTGATAAGATTGATTTGGAATCCCCTGGCACATTTCTAGCTCTACCATTGGAGGTAAGCCCGAGTGAGCATGTGCCGACCTGTACATCTCCTCCCTCTCTTATTCCCACTCTTCTATTTAACAGAGATCATTTTTCTGTTAATTTTAAATGCCTAAGAATAATTGTGTATTAATTACAGAGTTCAACCATATCCTGCTATTCTTACCCATCAGGGTGACAAAAAGTTTGAGAAAGTGGAATTAAAACATATTAGATAATCCATGCATCTGATGAGTCTTCAAAAGTTTACAGAAATGTGTACTATGGAAAAACTATGCACTTCTTGGTTGACATTTCTTCCCTGCAGCACACTGAATGTGCCATCTCACTGCCTTGGGGCCTCTATTGTTTCTGATGATACATCAGCTATTAATCTTTTGACGATTCCTAGTATATGATGTTATTTTCTCTCGCTGCTTTCAAGATGTTCTGTGTTTGGCTTCTAATAGTTTGATTATGATACGCCTATATGTGAAACTCTTTCAGTTCATCCTACTTAAGAATTCCTTGAACTTCTTGCATGTATAGATCCATATGTTTTATTAGGTTTAGGAAGTTTGAGGCCACCATTTCTTCAAATATTCTTTCTCCTCTTTTCTCCTTCTGAAATTAGTAAGCTTGATGGTGTCCTACTCTCTAGGATTGCATCCATCTTTCTTCTTTCTTCCTTCTTTCTGTTCCTTCAACTCAACAATCTCAATTTATCATCAAATTCCTGATTCTTTCTTCTGCTTAGTCAGATCTGCCACTGACACTCACTAGTGAATTTTCCATATTAATTACTATGTTTTTCAACTCCTCAATTTCTATTTGGCTCCTTTTTATAATTTCTGTGTTTTTTTTTTTTTAATTTAGAAAGCATACAAAGATGGTGATCTTCCACCCACAGTTTTACTCCCCAACTATCTCTATCATGTGGGGCTGGGGCAGGCTGAAACAGGAAATGGGGAACTCAGTCCAGGTCTCCTCTGTGGGTGAAATTACCTGCTTCCTCCAATACTCTGCATTAGCAGGAAGCTGAAGTTGCGAGTGGAATCAGAACTTGAACCCAGGCACTCTGCTATGGGATGCAGATGTCCCAAGCAGCGTCTTGACTGCTGCACCAATCAGCTGTCCCTCTTTTTAAAGTAATTTCCATATTTAATATGGTCCATTTGATGAGGCATAGTTTTCATTAGTTCTTTACTAAACAAAACTAAATGGTTTCCTTTATACTTTCTTAAACAAGGGTGTCCTCACTCATCACTTCCATTTTAACATCTGTTTGAAAGGTAGTGACTGACAGAGAGGTCTTCCATCTGCTGGTTCATTCCCTAAATGCCTGCAAAAGCCAGAGCTGGGCCAGACCAAAGCCAAAAGCTTGGAAAACCATCTGGGTCTCCCACATGGCTGGCAGGGGCTCCCACACTTGAGGCAAAGCTGCTGTCTCCCAGCACGTGAAGCAGCAGGAGGCTGAAGTCAGAAGCCAGGTAGGATGTGGACATCCCAAGTGACAGCTTAACCCTCTGCACCACAACACCCACCTCTGAACTTATTATCAGTAACTGAATCAAGTCTTTGTCTAGTGAGTCCAATGTCTGGGCTCCTCAGGGATAGTTTTTTACTGAAACTGGAATTTCCTCTGAGTATGAGCCATATTTTGTTTCCTTCTTGCTCTCATAAAAAAATGAACATTTTAAATAATATAGCAATTCCAAAAACTAGATTCCTGTCTCCAGTTTGGTGTTACTAATGCTTGTTGTAGCAGTTGCTGTTATCTAGCCACTTTTCTGAACCAATGCTATAAAGTTTGTATTACTTATGATGTGTGGCCATTGAAGTCTCCACTTGGTTAGCCTGGGGGTCAGGACTGAATAGAGAACTCCCTACAAGTCTGGAATCAACAATTCTCCCAGCTTTTGTCAAAGAGCTCCAAGTACACGTTGTACTGTGTCCTTTCTGTTCTTAGCCAGGCAGTCCAGGGCTGTCTTTTCTTTTACTTCCTGCATGCATAGAACCTCAGGATCAGCCAGTTATAAAGAAGTCAGGGCCTCTTTAGGTCTTTCCTGGCAAAGCTTATAGCCCTAGATATGTGTAAGGCCTTCCAAATTCACAGGAATACATTCCACCATCTTCCAGTGTCCTGAGGGTATATTGTGTGTTTCAAAGTTCTAATGAACATCTTATTCCTCAGCTTCCCATGTTAAGCTTTTTGAATAGACTATCTTTTGGTCCCAACTGCTATCCAGTATCGCACACAGCTTCCATGGTGAAGCACTTGCCTGTAGTTATTTCCCAAAAACAGCCTCTGAGAGAGGCTTCATTCTGCATGTTTATCTCCATTCATTTCCATTCTCTCTGTCTCTGTTCTGTCTCTCTCTCTCTTTCTCTCCCTCCCTCCCTCCTTCTGTCCCTCTATCCCTCTCCCTCTCTCTGATACTGGGCATACAGGCTATTTTTTTTTTATTTTAGAGAGTTTGGAGGTTTTTTTTTTTTTTGCTCATTTTACACATACTTCTCTTTTCTCTCATTATAATTCCTGATTTGGTTCAAATGTAGACAAAATAAATTGGACAAAGTTCAAACATTATCCAACATTCACATGGTTACATATGACTTTGAGTATGCAAGTAATACATCTCATAATTTTAAAAAAATTGAGAAGCAACAAATTAAAAATAAAATTCACCCACAATCCAAAAACCTAAACCCAAATATTACTAAGACATCAGTCTATTCCTAAAGCAGATGTTTCTTTTTTAACCTTTATTTAATAAATATAAATTTCCAATGTACAACTTCTGGATTATAGTGGCTTTTTGCCCCCATAACTTCTTCCCACCCGCAACCATCCCATCTCCCATTCCCTTTCTCATCCCATTCTTCATCAAGATTCATTCTCAATTCTCTTTATATACAGAAGATCAACTTAGTATATACTAAGTAAAGATTTCAACAGTTTGCACCCACACAGAAACACAAAGTATAAAGTATTGTTTGAGTACTAGTTATACCATTAATTCACATAGTACCACACATTAAGGACAGAGATCCTACATGGGGAGTAAGTGCACAGTGACTCCTGTTGTTGATTTAACAATTGACACTCTTATTTATGACATCAGTCATCACCCGAGGCTCTTGTCATAAGCTATCAAGCCTATTTTTAAGGCTACCACTGAGCTTGCCAGGGAGGAACTGTCTAGGGCAAGTTAAATACACGAAACCCACACAAATCTCACTATTCTTAGAGAAAGTCAGCCAATTTTCTTGAGTAAATGCCCCACAGGTTGCTGCAAGCCTTTGGTTAAATTTCCAGAATTATCAAAAACTTGATTCTGACCACTTTTACCATTTTGTTGTTCCCTTTATGAAGGGATAAATTTTCAGATGTTCTCACTCCACTGTTTACATAGGTTTCCACTGATGTCACCTACAACATGCTGTTAAATCTCTAGTCTCAATGACTCTGAGCTAAATATCTAATTGTGGGATAAGATTAGGGAAAAGGAATAAAAAGAGAAACTAATTTTCATGAGCGCTATCCTGAGAAGGTTGATGAAATTTTCAAAGTACTTCTATATTTAGTCATCTCAAGCTTCAGATTAAAGTGACAAATATTTGGACCCTTTTCTGCACACATATTAGACACAGTCTGGGGCAGGACTGAGCTCCAGCTCCAGCTTTGCTTCTTACAAGTGCAGTGACCTACAACAAGTTACACAGCCTCTGTGACTCAGCACAATATATATCACAATAGGCTACTGGGCTACAATACCTATCACAGAGGTTACTGGGAACATCCAGTGTTGAATGCTGAACACAGATGCTTGGCAGCCAAATCAATATCATCTGTAAGAGTTATTATTTTCACAGTCTGTAACAGTACAGTACGTTTTTGAGTAGAGTGAAACTAAAGGCAGTTTTTTTTTTTTTTTACCTGTTTTTGTTTTTGTTTGCTTGCTTTAAAAACTTTAAAAATCTATTACAGCATTTAGGAATGAAATTTCCCACAACATGAATTTATTCACTGTATTGGTAGGGAAACAAAATGTGAATTCTTTACTCAACAAATATTTATTAACCATGCAGTAAATTTCAGGCACTATGCCACACACAGGCATAACAAAGACAATAACAATATCCCTGCCCTCAAGGAGCTACAGGCCAGGAGACTGACAGGCCAACAGGTGATGACAAGCAACGTAACAAAGACTGATGTGACGTGATGTGACGTGATGTGATGTGACGTGATGATGTGATGTGATGTGATGTGATGTGATGATGTGTGATGCGAAATGAGAACACCAGTGGAAGAACGTGACAAGAGTATGGCTTTGACGTGGGTTCTTTTCCCATCAACTAAATGAATTAAGTCATGGCTTGTTTAAAATTTCCAAAGATGAAAGGCAAGCACCTTGAATTATGGAGAACACAGGATTAGTGTTTCCTACACAAAAAAGGGCTTCCCTATCAGTGTGGTCACTTCTATACGTCTTTCTTTTTTAAGACACAGACAGCTCCCGCCCACTAGTTCACTTCCCAAATACCTGCAATGGCTCAGGCTAGGCTAGGCCAGGCCCAGGCTGAAGCTGGAAACCAGAAACCAGTCCACGTCTCCAAGTAGATAGCAGAGACTCAACCAATTGAGCCATCACCACTGCCTCCCAGGGTCTGCATTAACAGGAAGTTGCAATTAGAAGCTGGAACTGGGAATCAAACCCAGGCATCTGATTTGAGACGTAGGTATCCCAATCTGGGTGTTAATTGCTAGGCAAAACACTGGCTCCACTTCTAAGGCTTTTCACCTAAAAAGTTCTTTGGCATATTTTGTGTTTATTATGCATTTTTTTGTATCTTTTCTCTTTCTCTTCTCCATTCATCCTCTAGGAGACATAGATAGTTCCCAAAGAACAAGTGCTTTTTGAATCCTAAGGGTGATTTGTAAGTACACAGAAAGTAATTTTAAGCCTAAAATGTCTACACAAAAAAGAATATAATTTCTCATACAGTCTTGTGCTTACTGAAATGGCCGATACCTTTAATTCCATTGCCTTTTTCAGAAATCTCAATCGTAATCCTCTGACAAATGTTGAAGATTCGTATCTTTTTAAACTGCCAGCATTAAAATATCTGTAAGTATGAAAATAATCTTTTTTTATTTTCATCAAACATTAAGTATTTGAGATTGAGGCTAAAAAGTCATGATTTTAAATTAGGTTACTGAAAAAAGTTATTGACTGAGGCAAGAACTGAGAAAGAATTTATCATGGGAAAGACAGCTGGCAGGGCGAGACAGTGTTACATGCAAATACATGTTAGGAATACCATCTATCCCAAGCAAAGAGGTATAGATGTAAATTTTTTAAAGAAAAAATAAGAATTAAAAGAGGTCAGTGTAGTATAAAATGAAAAATAAGACAATGGCAGAAAAAGGTGTAGGTTCTACTCTTCAATGCCAAGGTCATTAATCTGATGATGCAAATAGTAAAGTCATTTCAACCAGGGCTTTCTGGAACTGTCTCCATGACAAACTCTTGAGCTGTCTTGCTTTATAGAGAAGCCAAAACTGATGTAACCACATCTTCCTGAAACAACCTTTTTAAGGACAGATCTTTTTATTGAGGTCCATACCGTGAATGTTTGGGCTTTCTCCTTCAGAGACTTGGGAACAACACAAGTACCACTTACCACAGTTGAGAACATTCTCATGATGACTCTTCAACTGGAAAAACTGTAAGGTATCTTTTTCTTAGGTTTATTTCCATGTAAGTCTGTAGATGTGTTTTCTTAAGTCAGGCTTATGGAGGTATAATTTTTATGTATTTCAATTTGCACTGTAAAGTTTGCTGAGTTTTGGCAAACACGTGGTTATGTAACCACCACCAAATTCCTGATGTAGAACATTTCTATCAACCCAAAAAGGTCCCTCATGGTCCTTTCCAGTCAATCGTCTCCTCCCATCCCCAGACCCAGGCCCTCAAACCACTCACCCTGTTTCTATTCTTGTAGTTTTTCCTTCCACAGTGTCTTATAAGCAAAATCATGTAGTAAGTGTAGCCTCTTGTGTCTGGCTCCTTTACTCAGCATAATCCTTTAGAGATTAAACTACTATTCATGTTGCTGCCTCTACCTATTGCTGAGTAATATTCCAATTGTGTAGGTACACCAGTTTATCCATTTCATCAGCTTATAGAACTGTGTTTTCCAACTTTTTGCAATTATAAATAAAGCCACTAACAGCACTCACATGCAGGTCTGTAAATGAATATGTGGCTTCATCTCTTTGGTGTAAAGATCTAGGGGTAGGACAGTTCATTACCTACTAAGTGTATATTGAACTGTTTAACACACAGCTAAACTGTTTGCCAAGTAGCTGCTGCAGTCTGCACTCTCACCAACAATGTTCGAGAGTGGCAGTTGCAACATGTGTTGTCCCAGTCCTCAGGTTTCAACATTAACAAAAATTTAGAAACTGGATGTTGTGGCACAGCATTAAGATACCACTTGGGGGGCTGGCACCATGGCTCACTTGGCTAATCCTCCGCCTGTGGTACTGGCATCCCATATGGGTGCTGGGTTCTAGTCCCGGCTGCTCCTCTTCCAGTCCAGCTCTCTGCTGTGGCCCGCGAAGGCAGTGGAGGATGGCCCAAGTGCTTGGACCCTGCACCCGCATGGGAGACCAGGAGGAAGCACCTGGCTCCTGGCTTCAGTTCGGCGCAGCTCCGGCCATAGCGGCCATTTGGGGGGTGATTGGGAGGTGAGCCAACGGAAGGAAGACCTTTCTCTCTGTGTCTCTCACTGTCTAACTCTACCTGTCAAATAAATAAATAAATAAGATACCACTTGGGATGCCTACATCCCGTATCAGAGTGCCAAGTTTGAGTCCCAGCTACTCTGCTTCCAGCTAATGTGCACCCTGGGAGGTAGCCGATGGTAACTCGAGTATTCTGGTCTCTGCCACCCATGTAGGAGACCCACACATTGAGACCTATGTCCTTGGCATAGTCCTGGCCCAACCCTGGCTGTTATCAGCATTTGGGGAAGTGAACCAGCAGATGGAAGGTCAATCAATCAATCTCTTTCTCTCTCTCTCTCTCTCTCTCTCTCTCTCTCTCTCTCTCTCTCATTCTTTCAAATAAGTTAAAAAATAAAACTTTTTTTAATGTAGCTCTTCTGCCAGTAGATAAACAGTGGAATCTCTATATGTTTTTTTAGTATTTAAAAATAGTTACTAGAGAGTCAATCAGTTCTCTCACCAAATGCCACCAAGACCAGCATTGGGCTGAAGCTGGAATTGACAGCTGGGAATTCAACCCAGATCTCCCATGTAGGTGGCAGGAACCCCAGTTACTCAAGCCAAAGAAAGGCAGAAGAACTATATTAGCAGGAAGCTGGAATCAGGAACCAGAGAGAAGAATCAAATGCAAGTGCTCAAATGCGGGACTCAGTCATCCTAACGCTGGCACCTTGGGTACACTCACTGCAGTTTAAACTTAGACTTCTCTAATAACTGACGATACTGTTGTGCAAATATCTTTACCAAGTGTCTATTCAAATCTGTTCCCATGTAGTAATTTGATGGTAATCTTAGGGAGTTTTAAGAGTGTTTTATATGCTCTGGGTATGAGTACTTTCTCTCAGATGTATGTTTAGTAAATATCTTCTCTCTGGTTGTGAGTTATCATTTCACTCTACTAAGTGTACCTTCTGAAGAGTAGAAGTTAATTTTTTTTAATGTTGATGAGCCTATAGCAACTTTTATCTTGTATGGTTTGTCCTTTTATTGTGCCTTTCCTGAAAAAAATCTTTCAAATAACCCATTGTCTAATCTAAAGTTACAGAGATTTTCTCCTGTTTTCTTGTAGAAACTGTAGAGTTACATTTAGGTCCATGATCCTTTCTAGTTAATTTTCATGCAGAGTTTGAAGTATCTCAAGTTTTGAAGTTTTAAAAAGGATTTCCTTAGAGCCCTATTCTGACATTTTACCATAAACTCACTGCAACTTCCATTGTGACCTCCCCCCTGCCAATTGGACAAGCTAAACAGAAACTATGATAAGGCTAGTTGAGCGGACTCCACAAGATAAGAATGGGGAAAGGCCTCTCACAGCATACCCTGCCCTAATCACTTCTGTCAGATCACCTCCTTGACTAACTTTCCCACATCATCAAGTCCACTGGTTTCTGCTCTAGCCTCCTCTTCCTCAACCTTGGGCAGCATCTGCCACAGTGGATCCTCCCAGGTCAGTGAGAGGCCTTCCTCTCCAAAGAGTCAAAGCTCTCATCATCAACAAGCTTTCTCAGTTAGCCAAGGCTGTGGTGTTCTAGCTGCTTTTTTCATACTTGACCATCAGTGGACAGGAAAAGTGCTAGCATTTTCTGGAGCCATGTGCAACCAAGGCTATAAAAACCTGAAAGCAATTGTTACACTGGAGTTCATTATTGGAAGTCCTCAGGAGTTTAGACAAAGCAGGCCAGCTCACTTGTGTCGTGACTCATAAGCGATGGTCCTTAATGCATTCTTAAAGACTTACTTATTTATTCGAAAGGCAGAAATACATGTAGGGTTTTTTTTTTTTTTTGCCAGAGTGTTTTGGCTTTCCATGCCTGTAATACTCTCATGGGCTTTTCAGCTAGATCCGTGTGCCTTAAGGGCTGATTCTGAGGCCAGAGTGCTGTTTAGGACATCTGCCATTCTATGGGTCTGCTGTGTATCTCACTTCCCATGCTGGATCGTTCTCTCCCTTTTTTATTCTATCAGCTAGTATTTGCAGACACTAGTCTTGTTTATGTGCTCCCTTTGGCTCTTAGTCCTATCATTATGCTCAATTTGAACAGAAATTGATCACCGGAACTAGTGAGATGGCATTGGTACATGCCACCTTGATGGGATTGAATTGGAATCCCCTGGTATGTTTCTATGTGGGTGCAAACTGTTGAAATCTTTACTTAATATATGCTAAACTGATCTTCTGTATATAAAGAGAATTGAAAATGAATCTTGATGTGAATGGAAGGGGGGAGGGAGAGGGAAAGGGGAGGGTTGCGGGTGGGAGGGAAGTTATGGGGGGGGAGCCATTGTAATCCATAAGCTGTACTTTGGAAATTTATATTCATTAAATAAAAGTTAAAAAAAAAGAAGAAAAAAGAAATGCAGAAATACAGAGAGAGAGAAAGATCTTCCATCTGCTGGTTCCTAGCTCAAAAGACCACAACAGCCTGGGCTTGGCCAGGCCAAAGTCAGGAGTCGGAGCTTATTCTGAATCATGTGGGAGCAGGAGCCCAAGCACTTGGACCATCCTCTGCTGCTTTCCCAAGTGCATTAGCAGGGAGCTGGACCAGAAGCGGAGCAGCTGGGACTTGAACCAGTGCCTATAAGGGATGCTGACACTGCAGGTGAAGGCTTAACCTGCTACAGCACAGCGCTGGCCCCTTTATTGCATATTAATGTGCAATGGTCTTTAATACTTAAATATTATCTAGTAAGAATAAGTTATACCTCAGGTCATTAGCAATTTCAAAAGATTTTCCAATATTTTTTAAAATTTTATTTATTTATTTGACAGATAAGAGTTATAGACAGTGAGAGAGAGACACAGAGAAAAAAGCCTTCCGATGGTTCACTCCCCAAATGGCCACAATGGCTGGAGCTGCACTGATCGAAGCCAGGAGCCAGGTGCTTCTTTCCAGTCTCCCATGCGGGTGCAGGGCCCAAGGACTTGGGCCATCTTCCACTGCTTTCCCAGGCCATAGCAGAGAGCTGGATCAAAAGCAGAGCAGCTGGCACTAGAACCAGCGCCCATATGAGATGCCGGTGCTGCAGGTGAAGGATTAACCTACTGCACCATGGTGCCGGCCCCAGATTTGCCAATATTTTTGAAAATAATGATTTGGGGCCCAGCGCTGTGGTATAGTGGGCTGTCTCCACCTGCGGTGCCAGCATCCCATATGGGCACCAGATCCAGTCCTGGCTTCTCCTTTTCTGATCCATCTCTCTGCTATGGCCTGGGAAAGCAGTAGATGACCTAAGTGCTTGAGCTTCTGCACCTGCATGGGAGACCCGGAAGAAGCTCCTGGCTCCTGGCTTCAGATTGGCCCAGCTCTGGCCATTGAGGCCATTTGGGACGTGAACCAGCTTAAGATGGAAGATCTTTGTCTCTGTCTCTCCCTTTCTGTGTTTGTAACTCTACCTCTCAAATAAATAAAAATCTTCTAAAAAATAAATATTTTATCACTGACATCATCCCTAGTGCATCCATTTTAGTAAGCAGCAAAACTACAACATTCTCTATGCAAGATGCAGTGTTCCTGCCAGAAATGGTCCCTAGTGGGGCTGGTGTTGTGGCATAAGGTGAAGTTGTCTGTGATGCTGGCATCCCATATGGGAGTGCCAGTTCAAGTCCCAGCTGCTCCACTTCCCATCCAGCTCCTTGCTAATGAACCTGGGAAAGCAGCACAGGATGACCAAAGTGCTTGACCCCCTGCCACCCAGGAGAGACCTGAATATAGTTCCTGGCTCCTGGATCCTGGCTCCTGACTTCAACCCAGCCCAACCCCAGCTGCGGTGGCCATTTGGGGCATGAACCAGTGGCTGGAAGATTTATTCACGTTCATTCTTTCTCTCTCTCTCCCTCCCTCTCCCTCTCCCTCCACTCATTCTCTCTCTCTCCTGCACCCAACCATCACTCTGCCTTTCAAATAAATAAAACTTTTTAAAAAAAGTCTTAGCACTCAAAAAAATAAATGTTCCCTGGTGATTATATTCAGTATTGGTCTTAGAAGGATAAATTGAGGTGCATGCTGTAAAACAACTGATTTGAATGCCTCAAAAATCCCAATGCCATGAAACACTGCAAAAAAGGAACAGTTCTAAACTGAAGAAAATTAAAGAGCCATGAAAATAAAATGCAATGCCTGATTTAAAAGTAGCCAAGACATGTTTGGGACAACTGAGAGCACCTGCATGTGGACCACAATAGACGGTGATGTTAATGTTAAAGCTGACTGGGTGATAATAGTGTTGTGGATATGCAGGAGAATGCCTTTGTTCTTAGGAGATGCAGACTTCAGGTTTAGCAAGAAAAGGTCATCATATCTACAGCTCATTCTCAAATGGTTTGTCCAAGAAGTGCATAGAGACACACACGTGGAAAGTGAATGTGGCAAAATGTTAGCAACAGTTGAATCTAAGTGAGAGAACATGTAAACTCATGACACCAATCTTTCGGATATTTTTGTAGGCTTGAAAATTTTCAAAATACGAAGTTAGGGGTAGAAAGGACTTAACGAAAATTTCCTGTTAGAATTGAAGTCTAGTAAAACACTAGCTTAGCATTCTGAGTGCATTCTTTCTTTTTTTTTGTTTTGTTTTGTTTTTAACTTTTATTTAATGAATATAAATTTCCAAAGTACGATTTATGGATTACAATGGCTTCCCCCCCATACCGTCCCTCCCACCCACAACCCTCCCCTTTCCCACTCCCTCTCCCCTTCCATTCACATCAAGATTCATTTTCGAATATCTTAATATACAGAAGATCAGCTTAGTATACATTAAGTAAGGATTTCAGCAGTTTGCTCCCACACAGAAACATAAAGTGAAAAATAATAGATGATTTTTTTAAATGATGATGAAATCAGATCAGACCTATTGTCATGTTTAATCCCAGTGAGAGTCAAGTTGGGAGTTGATAATTTCTTTTTTTTTTCTTTCTATATGAAGCTTTCCCTGGACCCAAAGAAGTAACATTAGTCATCTGTAACAACTCAACCATTGGTTATTCTATTGGTTAGAAAGAGCCTGGCCCACTACGTGTAACCTACCATAGTTTATCTATTCACCTATTTGTGAACACTTAGGTTGTTCCAATTTGGGGGTATTAGAAATGAAGCTGTTTGCACTTACCCCCCCTGTAGGAACTCTGTCCTTAATGAGCTGTACTATGAGAATTAACTGCAAAACTTGTTCTCAAACAGTACTTTTTATGTTGTGGGGTGGGGGGTTGGTGCAAAGTGTTGAAATCTTTACTTAGTATAGAGTTGCTCTTTTGTATATAAAGTCAATCAAAAGTGAATCTTAATGAAGAATGGGATGGGAGAGGGAGTAGGAGGTAGGACGGGAGTGGGGGTGGGAGGGCAGGTATGGAGGAAAAAACACTATATTCCTAAAGTTGTACCTATGAAATTGGCATTCATTACATAAAAGCTTTAAAAAATAAAACAAATAAAAATTAAACTGTTTACGATGGCAGGCATTTGGTGCAGCCGTTAAGCCACTACCTGGGATACTCCAATCCCACATCAGAATGCCTGGATCCAAGTCCCGGCTCTGCTCCACCCTAGCTTCCTGCTAACATGTACCCTGGAAGGCAGTGGGTGATGCCCCAAGGACTTGAGTTCTTGCTCCTCACATGGAAAACCAAACTAGTTTCTGAGCTCCTGGCTTTGGCCTGGCCCAGCCCTGCATGTCGCAGACATTTGGGGAGTAAACTACCTAATGAAAACATGTGGTCGGCACCGTGGCTCAATAGGCTAATCTTCTGCCTTGCGGCGCTGGCACACTGGGTTCTAGTCCCGGTCGGGGCGCCGGATTCTGTCCCGGTTGCCCCTCTTCCAGGCCAGCTCTCTGGTATGGCCCGGGAGTGCAGTGGAGGATGGCCCAAGTCCTTGGGCCCTGCACCCGCATGGGAGACCAGGAAAAGCACCTGGCTTCTGGCTTTGGATCAGCGCGATGCGCCGGCCACGGCGGCCATTGGAGGGTGAACCAATGGCAAAAGGAAGACCTTTCTCTCTGTTTCTGTCTCTCACTGTCCACTCTGCCTGTCAAAAAGAAAAAAAAAAAGAAAAGATGTGTTTGTGTGTGTTTCTCTCTCTTCCTTCCACAGAAACTTTCGAAATGATAAATTTGAAAAAAATATAATGAAAATAGACTGACAGTTTCTTAAAAACACACACCTACCATAAGTTGCAGCCTTTCCATTTCTGGGTATTTAGGGAAGCACCACCTGACACATCCCAGGGCACTCCCTGGCAGGAAACAGGGATCAGAAATGGAGCCAGGCACTCCAGAAGGGGATGTGCTTGTCCCAAGCAGCATCTTCATGGCTGGGCTAAACACCTGCCTGGTCAAATTACTTTCACTCACCCATCAGTGAGCAAGTGTTCCTTTTTCTCCACATCTTTTCCAACAATTACTGCAGTCAGTCATTTTTCTGGGACCAGAGTAGTTTCTAATAGTGAACACTTCCAACAGGGATGGAGAAGAGTACTCCAGAGGTTGGGGGAAGTCCTCCTGTGCACTCCCAACCCACAATGAGACTTGTGAACTGGAAGGAGACACCCCTGAGTCAAACGACAGATCCATGGTGCCCAATGCTCACCCTGTTGACTTTATTTTGGATACACCACACCCACTTCCATGCCTATGCCTCCTTGGGCCACCTCTCCCTCCTTCCTTTATTCTCATATTCAAGACCAACAATTGGCCACCAGGCTCCTACCCAAATGTCCTGGCCACATACCTCAAGAACTCCTTTGCTGGCACCTTGGCTCACCTGTTTGACCCACCCAAGGAACCCCTTTACAGGTAACTTAATTCTCTGTCTCTATTCATAGGATCTTACCCAGCCATATGGCCTGCTGCCTCTGCCAATTTAAACATACTATCGAGGTTGTCTGCAACACCGTCAAGCTTCACTGTGACAATGAATGCCTGCCAAATACGACACATTGCCGTGAGTCGGAACTTCCTGAGGATCTTTTTTAAATTTTTATTTGTTTGAAATTTCTTATTTTAAAATTTTAGGGTCAAGTTTAAAGTAACAATGTAATTAATTGCTGAATTTTTATTCATTCATTCAGATTTAAACTCCCTAAATTGCTACACTGCTCCCTTGCTGAAAGTCAGGTTCGCAATCACCGCTATGTAATTTAATAACATAGTTACCGCTATGTAATTTACATATGCACAAAGGATCATGGAAAAGAGGTGGAAGGGGAAGGAAGCAATGTTGGGAACCACACACGTGGTGTTCTGTGCTCTTGGGTGCTTTGCTTTTCAATGATAACTCATTTGCACACAGTCTATAAACTGGTTTTCTATGTGTTGGGCCTCAAGGGCCCTCTGTCTTATAGAACAGGTCTACACTGCTCACCGCGGTTGTTTGTTTTTGCACTTGTATAAAAGAGTACAAGTGATGCTGTTTTATTTGGAGCCGGGGAGTTTCTGGTTCCATAACCAGAAATGGCTGCCTGGCTGCTCTGATGGAGTCGGAAGGCTCCTCCATGCACTTGTAGACTGTCCAACTCTGAACCTGCTCTGAGTCTCACGCTTTTCTATCCACAGAACACTCGGGTAATTTTAAGTATCCTTCTGTAGATGAGGGTTATTACCACTGATGTCGTGACTTCCAAAATGTGACTGCTTTCTTCCTTAGACAGCTTGAATTCGGATCTCAGTCAGGGATCTGAGGCATTAGCACAGTGATAACTGTATACCCATCTACACAGTGTTGCTCACCTTCCAGACCAGTTTCCTACCAATTATATTATTCCCTTCGTCTCAAGAGGTGAGAAGGACAAGCATTGTTAATCTCCCTTTACAAGGGTGGGAAAGAACACACTGAGGTGAGGAGCAAGGCCCCTTGGCTTGACCACCTCTGCCCTCACTCCCCTTACATGCCTATCTCTTGCCATGGACACCTGTGATGGTAGCAAGAACACAGGGCCACAGGGAGGGAGGGAGGGAAGGAGGAAGCCTGTGCTCCCTCAGCATGAGGCAGGACTGTAGAATGATGTGGCTGAGAAGCAGGGGCAGAGCCACAGAAGGGGCAGCTGGGTGGGGCCATTTGTCCTCCAGCCTTATTCTAAGCCTGGAGTGGTTGGTCATTGGAAACCAATGAAATAATACTGATCATAGTTACTGCTTTTTAACACTGCGAACTCTTTGAATGCCACTCTCAAAAATATCTTTTTCTCCTTTGTTGTTGCCATTTCATAGGTTTGAGTTTGGTTTTACTTTTCTCTCTAAAGTCTCAATGGTACCCCAAATATTGGATTTGACTCCTAATTTAATTGATCAGAGTGTAGGGCTGTGGACTGACATAAAGCTGTCCCATCAGTCTTCTGTGCCAAAAAGCAGTCTCTTCTTTTTTTGACAGTTGAAGAAGCATCTATAGGGAACCCAAAGGGGGCATTCATGAAGATATTGCAAGCCCGGAAGAACAACACCAGCAAGCAGCTGACTATTGAGCCAGGGAACCCAGTATCAGAGAGAAACAGTGTGGACTTCCCAGGCCGCATGAGTGAACAGCGGGACTTCAACAATGAAAGTGATGTTATTACTGCACTGAATTATATATTGCCTTATTTCTCAGAGGAAAATCTACAAAATGTAGAATCAACATTATTACCATTCATTACACTGCTTTTTTCAAATGTGCAAGATAGAGATAAGTCCCTGAGCTACGTGAAAACCCACATAAGAAGGCCCTCTCATCCTTACAGAAATAAGTTGAGAAAGCTCTATTTTCTGGAGAATTTGTTACATGAAGTAATTCAAGAAAAAAATCGATAAGGTTAAGAAGGAAGAAAAGGCCATGCTTATGCAGCCTATCCTGTTAGGTCATCAATTTAACCCTCAAATCCTCCAAAAGAAATCAGAAACTGCCCCGTCACAGGAGAACAGCCTGGCAACCATGCCAAGTGTGGGGTACAGGCTGCAGAGAGTGAAAAAAGTCATCAAGGGGCCAAAGGGCTTACGGGAAAGGCACCTCCAGGAGATGAGGAAGAGCCTCGGGAGGAGACGGGGCACCTGGCCCTTTGCGGAGAGCATTGGGGGAAGAAGGCTTGGGAGAGCAGGCTCCAGGGAGCTGAAGGAGCTTCAAGTGGCTCAGAGGCCCAGGCAGGTGGCCGGAAACTCCTTGCACACGGAGCCCTTGCTCACAAAGGAACGTGAGGCTGCAGCCTCCTCTTTCCTGAAGAAACACATCCTGGGCAGGCCTTCTACCTCCCCTGCAAAATCTCTCTCTGAGATCAACAACAAAGGAGGACTTAACCTACACCATTTTTGTCTTAGAAGATGCCAATGCTAGAGCCAAAAATAAGGCGGCAGGGAAACCAATCTGGCATTCCAGACAGAATTACCGCTTTCATAAAACTTGCTCTCACCTGGTCCTCCGAACCCCCAAGGCCAAACTGAGTCGAAAGTTCAGAAGGAAAAATTCCCTCAACAGGCTGACGGCTGGGAAGAGGCCTCCGTTCCCTGCACTGCGGAGTCTCATAAACTCCCCCTCCGGAGAGGCTTTCTCATCCCCTGGAGGCCTGCATTCTCAGGGGAGTCCTCCTCTGAGAGAACCTTCTATAGAAGACACTAGGGAGGAAAACCATTCCGGAGGGCGTGTTTTCGAAGAAAATGTTTTGACAGAAAACACCACTGCACATGAAGAAACGCTCCCTGGCGACAAAATGCACACAGATCCTTCAGCTACAGATTCTGCTGGGACCGAGTTCGACCTAATGCCGACTGTGGACCAAACCAAGGAAACACAGTGGGAATACCCCAGCGAGGGCACTGAAGCCCCCACCATGCCCGCAGGCTTCACCTACCCCGTGATGCTGTCCCAGGGGCAACAGTTTGAAATTCAGCTGAATCAGCAGCTACAGTCCCTCATCCCCAACACGGACATGAAAAAGCTCATTTCTCACATCATCCGCACTCTGAAAATGGACTGCTCTGAGGCCCAGGTGCAACTGCCCTGTGCCAAGCTCATCTCCAAAACAGGCATCCTGATGAAGCTCCTCAGTGAGCAGCAGGAAGAAAAGATAGCCAAGAAAGAATGGGACACAGAGCAGTGGAGGACCGAGACCTATATCAATGAGAGTACAGAAGCCCCGAGTGGACAGAAAGAGCAGGAGTCGAGTAAGGTGAGGACAGGAGACCTGCACTTTCCCATCACTTAGGAGACCCCACGCGGGAAGACCAGGGGCTCCCAGTCCAGATCCCTTGGCTCTCTGAGCCCTGGTCTTCCCACTCCTTGAATGTCCCACCTGAATCGCCTGACTCGCTCACACCCATGGCAGACCCTGGCGGCTTTGATGACCTGGGGTCTTCTGCTCCCTCCCGGGTGCTGACCTCGCCTCAAGAGTCCACTGTGAGTTTGCTTCCTTTTTCTGGAACTGCCCCCAGAGCCAGAACAGCTTGCTGGTCCTGGTCCGTACAGGTATTTCAATAGGCTGACTCGACAACAGAGGCTACCAGAGGCCATTCCCGTGCTAGACGGGGATCAGGATCAGCCTCCGGCTCTGCCTCCTCGACTGGAAGGAAATGCTCACCAGTCATTGGAAGCACTCGTTCCGCCTCTAGACAGAGTTCACAAGGAAACAAGTTGATTGTTTCACCCCTGACCCCCAAGAAAGATCTAGCTCGGCGTCGACGGCTTCCTAAGGTTGGTGTTGGAACTCCAGACAAAGCGGCCAAGCTTCAGGGTCAAAATCAAGTTTTGCCGGCTGACTATGGGGTCTATCCTGGTGGTTTTCCTACAGAATCCCAGGAGAACCCAGGAGAACCTGCACAGCCCTCTGAGCAGGCTGAACCATCTCAATTCCTGATGGAAGGCCAGACTCAAAATCCAGAGACTCAGGAGCCCATCCAATCCTCCTCTGCACAGCAAGAAGAACAAGTTCCGCCTCCACAGCCCGTTGAACCAGATGAACTTTCTTCACCCCAGCAAGAGGGCCCAGGTGCAGACCTGCAGCAGCCCGAGGAAGAAGCATCTCCGTTGCAGCAGGAGGCCCCCGCTCAGAATCCATTTGCTACTGCAGAAGTAGCAGGTCAGGCATCAGTGTATCACGATCCTAACACTCCATCCTCACCTCAGATTGTAGCTCTCCAAGCAAACTTCCCCAGCGTCACACTGAAACCTGCAGACACGGAGCTGACAGAAGCCTCAGGGGCAGGTGAGGAAGTTCAGTCTACTCCAAGCACGGAGCAGGCTCCAGCTCAGCCTCTGGGGCATCCTGAGGGAGTGGGACTCCCCTCAGCCCAACAAGAGGCCCCAGTGCAGATTCCGGAATTCCCTGGGAGGGTGGAATCTTGGACTCAAGAGGGTCTAGCTCAGACCTCAGATCTCCCTGAGGAGACTGGACCTTTCTCTACCCAAAACGATGCCACAGCTCAGCCCTCAGAGTATGCTGAGGAAGTCAGCCCATCTGTAGGCCAGCAGGGGGCCCCAGCTCAGCCTCCAGGCCTGCCTGTGAACACTGAATATTCCTTCAGCAATCAGGAGCAGCCTGCTCAGCCTTCTGAGTCTCCAGAGATCGAACCTTCTAGAAGCCAACTGGAAGCCCCGGAGAAGCCTTCGGCACTCCCTGTGGAAGTCAAATCTCCAGTACAGCAAGATCCCCGAGCTCAAGCGCTAGAATCTCCTGAAGAGACTATCATAGCTCAGACTCCACAGATTCAGAAGGGGACGGACTGGTCTCCAGATCAGAATCAAGTTCACCGTTATAACCTGCCCAATGTTACCATCAAGCCTGCGGATGTGGCGCTGACCATAACTCCGGAGCCCACCATGGAGCGGGACTCTTCTCCAGCGCAGCAGGAGGGCTCTGCTCAGACTCCGGGCCCTTCTGTGGAGACAGAACCCTATATTAGTGATCAGGAGCAGCCCACTCAGTATGTTGAGTCTTCTGTAGAGAACAAACCCTCTCCAGCCCAGCAGGAGACCCCATATCAAACTCTGGGCCCTTCCCTGGAGACAGAAGCTTCTCCAGCCCAGCAGGAACCCCCAGAGCCGACTCCGGTCCCTTCTGCAGAGACGGAACCTTCCCCATTCCAGAAGGCACCCAGAGCTCACACTGCACGCCCTTCCGTGGAGGCAGAACCTTCTCCCCGTGAACAGGAGCAGATAGCTCAGTATGCGGAGGCTCTGGTGGAGACTCAGCCTCCTCCAGGCCCTCCTGTGGAGACAGAGCCTTCTCTCAGAGAACAGCAGCAGATTGCTCAGTACGCGGAGGCCCTGGTGGAGACTCAAGCTCCTCCAGGCCAGCTGGAGGCCCTAGCTCTGACTCCAGTCCCTCCTATGGAGACCGAACCTTATATCAGTGAGCAGGAGCAACCAAGGCGGCCCTCTGAGTCTTCTGAGGAGGTTGAATCTTCTGGAAAGAAGACAGAAGTCCCAGCCCAGCCTCCAAGTCATCACACAGTGACCATTTTACCTCCCGGTCACCATCAAGTTCAGCAGTACGACTTGCCCAATGTGACTACTAAACCTCCAGACCTGCAGCTGACCCTAACACCAAAACCTGCAGCAGAAGTGGAAACATTTCCAGTCAGCCACGAGGTCACAACAACTCAGGCCTCAGTCCCAGCTCTGCCTCCAACGCCTCTTGAAGAGGTTGAACCACTGCCAATTCAATCTCCAGAAGTTATGCAGGATGAGAAACCCTCTATGACCCAGCAGGAGGAAACAGCTGAAATTTTACAGGCCCCTGAAGAGGCTGCACCTTCTCCAATCCATCAGGAAGCCCAAGCTCACGCCTCAGTGTTCCCTACGGAGCATGAGCCTTTGAAAGACCAGGAGGCAGACACAGCTCAGCAGCCAAAGCCCCCAGAAGAGGATGAGCACTCCCCACTTCCAGGGGTCCCAGCTCAGCCTGAACAACTGAAGGAACCTTCACCAAGCCAGCAGGGGATTTCCGTTCCACCTCTAGAGCACCCCGTGAGTGCTTACCAATTACCACTCCAACAGGGAAACACAAACCAGCCTTCAGATATCTTCCCAGAGATGAGTGATGCTATCCCAATGAATATGACATTTTCACCTCATATTCCAGAAGAAATACTCAGAACTCAGCATTTAAGGATGTCTAAAACCAAACCAAAACATGTGGATATTGACCTTACCAGAACCCTAAAGCCCACTCCAGAAGTTTATCCTTACTGGAGTCAGCAGGAAGGACCTGCCCAGCCTACAGTTCCCACCAAGCAAGTTGAATTTTCTCCAACCCAGCTTGGGCCTCCTCTTGCCAAGCCTCCAGCACTGCCTGAAAAGATGGAACTTTCTCCAGCTGAGCCTCTAGAGCCCCTCAAGAATGCAGAACAAGCTCCAGTGCAAAATGTAGCCCCAGCCAAGCCACAAGACTTCCCTGACACTCAATCATCTGTAACCCAGCAGGAGCTTCAAACTCAGCAACCAAACCTGACCAAAGTCACAGGTCAACCTTTGGATGTGGAACTCACCATAACTACACAACCTGGAATGGAAGGCGGACTTTCTCCAATCATGCAGGAGGCCCCAGTTCAGCTTCCAGGGCCATCTAAGGAAGGTATAGCTCAACCCCCAGGATATCAGGGGGTGACAGTTCCAACACCAGCTCAGGATCAAGCTCCGTTTCCAAAATCACCCCGCATCACATTTCAACCTTTTGATCTGGCACTTACAATAACTCCACAGCCCATTACAGAGGCTGAACTTGCCACAAATGTGCAGGAGACTCCACCTAAAGAATCTGTAGCTCAGCCACCAGTGCATCATGAGGGTCAAAATCAACCTCCACTATCACCCAGTGTCACAAATCAACCTTTAGACCTGGCACTTACCATTACTACAGAACCTACTACAGAGGCTGAGCATCCTGCAGACCTGAGCAAGACTACAGCTCCATCTCCAAACCTGACTCCAGTCACAACTCAACATCTGGACCTGGGACTTACCATAACTCCAGAAACCAGCAGTATGGTGACTGAACCCTCTACAGACATGCAGGAGACCTCCAGTCAACCTCCCATGGAGGGTGTAACCCAATCTCCAATACATCAAGAGGTGACAGTTCCAACACTGGGTCATAATCAAGCTCAATATCCAACATTGCCTCACATCACAGTTCAGCCTTTGGACACAGTGCTTACCATAAATGCAAAGCGTACCAGGAAGGCTGAACATTCTACAGCCCTGAAGAAGACTAAAGTACCTCCTGTGCTCCATGAGGAGGTACTTTCACAACCAGACCAGGTTCAGGCTCAGCATCCAACCCTGACAGAAGTCACAGTTCAACCTTTTGATGTAGAACTTACCCTAACTCCAGAATCCCTTGTGGAGGGTGAACCACTCCCAACCATGCAGGAGACTTCAGGGCAGCCTCCAGGGCCACATAATGAAGTGGTCTATCAGCCTCCAGTTTATTATGAGATGGTAGTTCCAAAACCAAGTCAAGATCAAACTCCGCATCCAATGTCACCCAGTGGCACAGCTGAACCTTCGAAGTTAGAGTCAACCATAACTCAGGTACCCACTACACAGGATGAACATTCTACAGCCTTCAAGTCTATATCTCCTCCTCCTTATCCAATGTACCCTGAGGTGACATTTTCACCTCCAGTCCAGATTCAGACTCAGTATACAAACCTGCCTCAAGTCACAGTCAAGCCTCTGGACCTGGAAATTACCCAAACTCCACAACGTACTACAGAGGCTACACCTTCTACTACCATGCAAATGACCCTAACTCAGTCTACAGAGCCACTAAAGGAGCTCGTAACTCAGTCCCCAGGGGACAATGAGATGACAGTTCCAACAGCAGGTCAGCATCAAGCTCAGCACCCAACATCACCCAGTGTCATAGCTCAGCCTTCCAAGATGGAGCTAACCATAACTCTGGTACCCACTGCAAAAGCTGGCCATTCTCCATCCCTGAAGAAGACTACAGATCTACATCCAGGCCAGGTTCAGACTCAGCATTCAACCCTAACTGAAGTCACAGATCAACCCCTGAATGCGGCTGCCACCATAAATGTCTGTGAGCTCTGCACCTGCAAAGATGAGACACTTTCATGCACTGGCCTCAGCCCAGTGCAGAAGCTTCACAGAGTTCCTGTACCAGAGCCCAACAGCTACAATGGCACCTTCAGCATATTGTAAGAATCTCCCTTCTTAATGGTTCCCTACAGCCTGCCTGTCTCAGCAGCTTTTACCCAAGATCTTCTGAGCCCTCCTCAAGTCCCCACCTTATGTTGACTGTGTGTGTGTGTATGTGTGTGTTTTGGCAGACAGAGTAGGACAGTGAGAGACAGAGAGAAAGGTCTTCCTTTTTCCGTTGGTTCACCCCCAAGTGGCCACTTTGCTTGTGAGCTTTCCTGATCCTCCTTCTCTTATTCTCTTCTGTCTCTTCTACAGTCTCATGTGATTGCCCTTACTGCTTTTCCTGATTCATTATTTATTGACATTCACCATGTTATTACCTCATTGCTTTAATCCCACTCTTCAACACAGCCCTCATCCCGACTTATTAGAGATGATACAACAGATTTAAGGATAGATTCTGGAGCCAGGTTGCCTGGCTTTGAACACAGGTCTCCCAGTGATTAGCTTTGTGACTTTGGACAAGTTATTTAGCTTGGATTCAATATCCTCATCTGTAAAGCTGGCTTAAAGAATTGTGTGATGGATTGTAACAGAAAATAAAAATGCGTGACTCCACAGTCTTTCCCTGGATGACAGCGAGAATGATGGTGGTCTATAAGGCAGAAGCACAGCAGTCAGAAAGAAGAGCCCGTTAGTGGGAGATGTGTTCAGTGTTAGGCACTTTTTATTGATGAGCATAAAGTAACCCGAGAGGACATATCCACCAGGCAGGTGAGCATACAGGTATCTGTTTTATTGCTGCTCCTGCTTCCAGGAAAATGTGTACCTAAAACAAATAGGTTCATTGTTGCTGAGGAGTGAGGACAGAGTTAAAGCTAAGCACTCACAGCAATTCAAAGTTGAAGCTAAATATAAGTCATTTAACAGCTTCTTGTAAACAAGTATCGATTATGAGCACCTTTCCACTTTTTAAAAAGTGCACAGAATGTAGGATAAAATGTGAAAGTATGAACCCCCACACACCCTCATCATCCCCTGGTCCTCACTCTATTACCTGTAACCCAGGTGTGCGTCTTTCCTTCCAACCTCCTCTCTTTTTTTTTTTTCCTATGGAGGTAATGCTTGGCTCCTGGCTCAGTGATCGGCACTTTTACCCTATGCTGTATTCCAAAAGGCTTTCCACATCAGCACATTAGTCCCTCTGATTTTAAATTGTCTGTATCCATTCAGTACTTGGAAAGATTTCAGCAGAGGGCGCTTGGCCAAAGCACTAGTATACCTGCATAGGTTTTCATTATTCTTATTGGTGACAATACATTTTGCCCATTTTTTCTTGAATAATTTATCCTTTTCTCACTGATTTATAGAAGTCAGTGTAGACACCTGAGTTATTTTGGTGAAAATACTTAATATTCAAAGTGATTGACTGTCTTTACTGTCAAAGAGACTGGACAGAGATGAAGTTAAGCTTCTGAGAGGATGCTTCATTGTTTATGTCAGTGGCCCCTCATTATTTATTGAGTGAGCAAACTGGGAAGCAGAGAGCTACGGAACATAAAAGCACTGGTATTTATTAGAAAGCTGATAATATTTCTGTATTTCAATACTCCCCCATGAGGGTGCCATGATTTTTTTCCTCATTCTGTTCATTCTTTTCCAACCCATTCAAGGATGTGAACTGTGTTCCTTTACAGAAATTTCCAAGGAAACTCGATTTCTTTCATTGATGAAAATGTATGGAAAGCATACCGCTGGGCTGAGACACTGTGAGTACACGCTCCCAAACATGAATACACAAAACTAACTGCATTGTAAGAGCTTTCTTGTTCTACTATTTTGAGGTCAGTATGTCAGAAAAAGTATTCCCTCTCCATGTCACAATCAACATCTGTTGATTATAATTCTATGGTTGTTTTAACAAGGCACAGAATTTGAAATAAGAAACTACTTCTATTTATTTGCATTTTATCAGTAATACCATTACATTCTTAGTAGATAAAAAGTGATAGGGATAGTGAAGACCTTCATTGTGTCCTAACTCCCTACCTATGAGGTAATAATTACTGCTCTGAGTTTGGCATATATCCTTCCAAAAAATTACCTACAAACATATTTACATAGAGCATAATGGTTGTGTTGTGTGGTTTCTTTCTTTTTTTAACCTAAATAGTAACATCCTGCAACTTGGTTCTTTCACTTCATGGTTTCTTCTGGATTTCTTTCCCTCCTAGTACTCAGTCAGTTACCCTATTCATTTAACTCCTGCATGATATTCTATAGTATGGATGGCCATTTCACAGTTTACTTAATAATCCCTCTATTGATGGATTTTCGATTATGTCCACTTCTCATGTATTGCTGCAAGGAAAATCCTTGTGCACACTTGTGAACATGGACAAGCATTTTGCAAAATAGAAGTCTAGAAAGAAAATGGGGCAGCTAGCATTGTGGCATAGTGGGAAAAGCCTCCACCAGCCATGCCAGCATCCCATATGGGCGCTGGTTTGAGTCCTGGCTGCTCCACTTCTGATCCAGATCTCTGATATGGCCTGGGAAAGCAGTGGAAGATGGCCCAAGTGCTTGGGACCCCGCACCCATGTGGGAGACCTTGAAGAAGCTCCTGGCTCCTGGCTCCTGGCTTCGGATCAGCACAGCTCTGGCCATTGTGGCCAACTGGGGAGTGAGCCAGTGGATTGAAGACCTCTCTCTCTCTCTCTCTCTGCCTCTCTCTCTCTCTCTCTGCCTCTCCTTCTCTCTGTGTGTAACTTGACTTTCAAATAAATAAATAAATCTCAAAAAAAAAAGAATGAAAATGGATGAAGACTACGGAAATAGGAAATTTTAATTGCCCTCAGAAAAGCTGTGCACACTTACTTACACTCCAGCTAACAGAATATAAGAACATTCATTTCCCTTCATCCTTTTTAAAAAGATGTATTTGTTTACTTGAACTATGGGAGTGGGGGGAGGGGGAGATGGAGCGAGAGCAAATGAGAGAGTGAGAGAAAGAGAGAATCTTCCATCCACTGCTTTATTCCCCAAATGCCCAAAACAGCCATGGCTGGGCCAGGCCAAAGCTAAGATCTAATACTTGATTCTGGGTCTCCCACAGGGATGACGAGGAATCAAGCACTTGGGCCATCATCTGCTGCCTCCTAGGTGCACTAGCAGGCATCTGGCTCAGAAGCAGAGGGCCCAAGACTTTAACCAGGCTCTCCAATATGGAATTTACGCTTCTCAAGTGACGGCTTAGCCTGCTATGCCCCAACACTGACTCTTCCCTTCACCTTTTCACCTCGGGATGCTCTTTGTCTTTTTGCTAATGTGACTGGCAAATAAAAGGGTTCCCAGCTGAATCTGGATTTCTCTGATTACTCATAAATTTAAATGTCTTTATATACTTATTGAACATCTATGTTTCGTTGAGGTTTTGTCCACTGTCCATTTGTTGAATTATCTTTTCCTTACTGATTTTTGAAAGGAATCAGTTTAGACTCCCAATTTTGGGGGAAAATACTTAACATTCAAAGTAATTAACTAAAAATAAAAATCTATCATGTCACCTAGGCCAGTGAACTAGAAATTTTGAAGTGCTGAGTGTAACATAATAAAAAAAAGGAATTAATTGACATTTTTCACGACAGTTTGCGTGTTATATCACTGGGACAACTTGTACAGACATCATAAATTATTTCTGAATACAAACAAGACATATAACAGACAAAGGAGAAGGGTTATGATCACTTTAAGATAAATTTTCCCAGGGCCTGTGCAGTGCTGCAGTAGTGCAGTGGGCTAAGCTGCTACTTGCGGCGCTGGTATCCTGTACGGGCACCAGTTCTAGTCCCAGCTGCTCCACTTTAAATCCAACTCTCTGCTATGGCCTGAGAATGCAGTAGAGGATGGCCCAAGCACTTAGGTCTGTGCACCCATGTAGGAGACCCCAAAGAGGCTCATGGATCCTGGCTCCTGGCTTCCAATTGGCCCAGCTACAGCCATTGCAGCCATTTGGGGAGTGAACCAGTGGAGAGAAGACCTTTCTGTCTCTCCTTCTCTCCATCTGTAATTATAACTCTGAAACAAATAAATAAAATCTTTTTTAAAAAAGATAAAAGTTTCCCCTTAGCCTACTATCTCATTTCTGATGGGAAAATGCTAGAATCAGGCAGTTGTGACTTTTAATTTATGATGTTTCTTAAATGCAATACACACAGTTTGTATATATTTTGGTTATGCTTCATTTAAAGATGTCCCAAACTTGTAAGAAAAATCAAAGTCAGGGCTGGCACTGTGGCATAGCAGGTAAAGCCACCACCCACAGTGCCAGCATCCCATATGGGTGCCGGTTCGAGTCTCAGCTGCTCCACTTCCAATCCAGCTCTTTGCTATGGCCTGGGAAAGCAGTGGAAGATGGCCCAAGTCCTTGGGCCCCTGCACCCACATGGGAAGACCTGGAGGAAGCTCCTGGCTCCTCATTAGCACAGCTCCAGCCTTTGTGGCCAATTGGGGAGTGAACCAGCGGATGGAAGACCTTCCTCTCCCCTCTCCCCTCTCCCTTCTCCCCTCTCCTTCTCTCTGTGTGTAACTCTGACTTTCAAATAAATAAATAAATCTTTGGAAAAAGGAAAAATCAGAGTCATCTGACACAAAAGTAAATAACACTAGTTTCCTCTGAAGAGTGAAGACGGGAGTTGGAAAGGCTAAGGGATAAAGGGAAGGGGAAGAAAATTTAATTTTTTCTTATTTGAGAGGCAAAGGCAGCATGCTATCATACACTGTTCACTCCCCAGATGCCTGTAGTGGTGAGACTGGGTCAGTCAAACTCAGGAACCTCAAACTCAGTCTTGTTCTCCTACATAGATGGCAGGGATTTAAATACTCAGCCATCATTACTGCCTCCCTGGTCAACCTTAACTTGTAGCCCCGGCATACCTCAAACATGGGGCTTCGGTAGTAGGGCTTGGGGAAAAAACAGAAGGAAATGGCAGTTCTGCCAATCTTGGTGCCTCCCAGTGTTAGGTTCTAACAGGGACATTGTGACCTACAGAGCAGACATTACATTTATGATTTGGTGGGAAGGACGGATAGGTGTATAGAGATGGACAAAAAAGGGAGAGTGGGAAAAATGGTTTAAATTAAAATACAACAGACATTGCCACCCTAGAAGTAAATTAGAATCTGGGTATTTAAACAGCACCATTACCAAAGTTTCCTCTACATACAGAGTTAGTCCTATGAAGCAAACAGCTGCAGTTGTCATTTTGATTCAGAAGTACCTCTTTCATTTTCCAGAATCCTCAGTGAAAATGACTTGACTGAATTACATAAGGACTCATTTGAAGGCCTGCTGTCCCTCCAACACTTGTAAGTCAGTTAATCATACTTATTTATGAGATTTTAGTTACATTATCTAGAAAACAAATATGGGTCCCAGCTGGATAATCTCCAAGGTTTCTTCTGGAAGTCTACACTGTAGGGTCTCATATCTCTAACATGGAATACCTACTATGTGCTTTGTGGTTTTTTTTTTTTTTGACAGGCAGAGTGGACAGTGAGAGAGAGAGAGAGAGACAGAGAGCAAGGTCTTCCTTTGCCATTGGTTCACCCTCCAATGGCCGCCGCGGCCAGTGCGCTGCGGCCGGAGCACCGCGCTGATCCGATGGCAGGAGCCAGGTGCTTCTCCTGGTCTCCCATGGGGTGCAGGGCTCAAGTACCTGGGCCATCCTCCACTGCACTCCCTGGCCACAGCAGAGATGGCCTGGAGGAGGGGCAACCAGGACAGAATCCGGCGCCCAGGCCAGGACTAGAACCCGGTGTGCCGGCGCCGCAAGGCGGAGGATTAGCCTAGTGAGCCGCGGATTATATTTGTATTTAATTTACAAGCAATGGATGAAATTGGATCCAAGGTCTGTCTTCATACAGGTCCTAAGTTAAGAATGAGTTTTATATTTATAAAGGACTGTAAAGAGAAACAAAGAAACAAGAAAATACAACAGAGACAATATGTGGCCGACCAAGTCTCAAACATTTATCATCTGGCCTTTACAAACAAGGTTTGAACAAGTTGGTTTAATACAACAAAGGGAAGAAAACATAAACCAACAACATTAATTTGAATGCCATCAACTGAAAGTTGTTAGATGATCTAATCTTGAATAAGTTAACCTTTAGCCATTAAGTGACTTGCTAAACAGGTAAATTATATAAACAATATTATCAAGAATACTAAGCTACCAAGAGAACAGATTTGGCATTAATGATTTCCATTAAGGAACTATTATACCCATGTTGGAAATAGATAATTAAAACAATAGCTACATAGTATTGGGAAGTGTACATCATTAATCCTTATTAGGCTAATTACTGGGCCTCTTCAGCAAATAGATTCTTGTCTCAAAAGTACAAGGCTTAAGGAACATAGCATGTGATACTCACAACACTCCTTTGAATGATGATCAGAACTTCTAGGCCATACGGGGACAACCACATCTGCATGGTTTCTCTTGAGCACCTTTCCCATCTGGGCTCCGGAACCTTGCAAACATGGTTTGGAGAAAAACAAATGAGACTACTGCTGGTAGAATAGGCCCTTCATTGTTTCTGCTGGAAAATCCTTTGTAGCCTAATTAGTTTATGCTAGCATATGTATTCACTTCATTTTCAAAATGCCAATCAATTGTCTAAAGCTGAAAGAGAAAGCCAAACACTTTGCCTAGTACTGGAGACACATAAATGAGTAAGACAGGATCCCACCTTCCCAAGAGCTCACAATCTTGCAGGGGAAACAAATACACAAGCTCAAACCAATACCCAATAAGCACTATGTAGCTGACAGAGTGCTGCAGAGGGACCAGGGAATAATAAAACCACACTGCTTTTTAAAAATTCACTTTTCCTTCTTCTACCTACTCAACCATTCCTTCATTTAATAAACACCTGAGTCTATTTCCATGAGTCAGTTTTAAACATAGTGGGCAATGTAGATGAGCAAGGCCGAATCCATGCTTTCAAGAAGTTTATGCTCTGGGGAAATGGAAGGCACAAGTAACGATATCAAAAGAAATGGATATAGAGTCCAGACGAGGGAGAAGACTTTGGGCTGGGTCAGGGACGATGGAACCAGGGAGCAATGCCAGTTGAACAGGACTTCCAAGGGGGCAGTGGGCATCATCAGACGTCTTGGAGAGAATATCGTGGGAGAAAGGGAAAACATGGAAGCTTCTGAGGCACAGAGATGCAGGGAAAGCTGGAGGGTGAAGCCAGGTCTTCCAGGCCTTTGAATGCTGAGCAAGAGTCACCACGGGGAACCATGCTGTCACAGCAGTGCTCTAAAACAGACTTGAGCTTGCACCACAGTTACCTGGGGCTCTGAACCCTACCCCCACAGTAACTGCCTGAGTCGGTCTAGAACAGGGCTGAGAATCTGCCTCTTCTGTAAGCAGCTAGTGATATTGGCCTCGGAGAGTCACTTAGGGCAAGTCCCACTGGTGACTGCGCGTGGGACAGGTGAGAGAAGGAGATTCTAGAGATGGAGCCACCAACAGATGAGTTGCAGGTGAAAAGTGAGGGTCAAATTGTAATCAGTGGAAGTAAGAGTCCTCTACCACCAAGAGTGTTTTCAAGTGGGAATCCAGTGTCATGCTGTTTTCTGACGGTTCTATCATGGCTTTCATGGACTATCAAGCAACAAGCAACAAATAAATTTCCTTTAGTATGACAGAAAGTGTAATTCTGAATCAGTTCAAAATAATGAATTAATTAGAGAACCAATTTCATTTCAAATGATTCAAAAGGGCATCTTTTTTTCTGGTATTGAATGAAGTTAGAAAACTAGGACTAAACCAGGAAAGATGTGAAAATGTGAGAATTCTTTGGAATATTAGACATTAAAAATGGAGATGACAGCTTTGCTCCTTGTTTCAAATGGATGAAGACTATGAAAGTTCATCTAATCAATTCTGCACTCAAGAAAGTTTACCACCACAATCTATCAAGATCTATAGTTGTGTATGTCATTGATGAAGGTTCTAACAGTGAGACTATTAGGAGAGGTTGTAAGAAGGGGTAGTATCTCCAGAGGGTCAAATACAAGTCCAAAGCTTTACAGTTTAGGTAAAAACTGCATATCCAACATTATCAAATGCAAATTTTATTATCCCCACTGACTATATAGGTAATAGCTAACCAAGGCAATGTTTTCCTTTTCCTAGAGATTTATCCTGCAATAAAATAGAGTTTATCGAAAGACGTGCATTTGAGTCACTCCCTTTTTTGCAGTCTATGTAAGTTACAATTTCATCACATTTGGAATTTTAATAAATCTTCACTGTTCACCTTGAAATAGGGTTAAGATTCTACTTTACATTTGTAGTAGAAGGTTGCTAAAATTCTGTAACAGGTCCTTTTCCTCTCTAGCAAAAATACTATCAGGTACAAAAGTCAGAGTGAATCCCACAGAGCAGGGCTTCTCAGCCAACATGATTTTGCATTCAGGTAACAGCTTGCAGCCCTGCACGTGCTGCTGACACTGCGTGAGCTAAGCCCAGCCTGCTGTTAAGCCACTTACTATGTACAGGACAAACCTCCACAAGAAAAGCATTATCGAGTCCAAAATGTCAATAGCATTCAAGTTGTGAAACTCTGTTCCAGAGAAGTAAAGATCACACAGTACAAGTATGTCATGTAATATGAAAATAATATGATGAAATTTAATGTAAATGTGCAAGTATAATTCAGAAACCAAATCTTCCAGTACCAGTAAATTCTTTAGTGTGTAGATAAAATGTGGAAGTATTGTTTCATCTATAAAAATTAGAATCACTCCTGAAAGAAGAGTATTCTGAAAATATTTCTTTTTTTCTTCTTCATTCTCTTTCACTCGTGTCTTTTTTTGTAGAAATCTTGGTTGCAATTTACTGACAGAACTGAGCTTTGGGACATTTCAGGCGTGGCATGGAATGCAGTTTTTGCACAATGTGTAAGTGCAATAGATGATGAATACATATTTAAAAACCATTTGTGTATAAAAATGGTATATAGTTATGCTTATCTGGGTATTAAGCCCTGTATATAAACTCTGCAAAGAAGGTCTTCATTTCCATTTTTTTTTTCCAAAAATCTAACACAAAGTACTCTGGGAGAAAAAGGTTCTGGTGCTTTCTCAGGGTTACCTGCTTTTAAATCCTAATGCAAAAATAATTCCTGGGACCCAGCCAAAGGGCACATCTCTCCCCATCACCCACCCAGATCATAAGCTTTTTCCAAAATGTATTTAGCTCTCAATTTATAAATTATCTGTGGATACTAATAACTTTTGAAATAGGAAGAAGTGGCATATATGTTAAACTGTAGTGTTAAAAAAATAAGAAAATACACTGCTCTAGCCTAATCCCACATATTTTGTCCTGACTAAACTGCAACAGAAAGTGAGTTTTATTCACTTTCAACTCAACAATTCTGTGATGTTCAATGGCCCAAGGGAATATTAGATTCAAGATACAGATTCTCCACTAAACCTGATGTTGAAAGACTATCCACCTGTTCTGTGGTTCAGAATCCCAGCCAAACACAATTCATTCTGGTTATGAGGGAAGGTTTTAGGATGTGTTGGGGATGGACCAACAGTGCCTGCAGATCTTGAGGAAGAACACTGAGAGTCTGTTTTTACTTCACCCACACACCGGGAGCTGGTTCCTGGAGCCCCAACACCAAGTGGTTTTGGTAGCATCAGTAAAAATGGCCTCAACATATATCATTCCATTAGATTCCCTCCTAAGGGGCCGAGTTCCAGTACAGCTTTCTGTAGACAACACAGGGAGAAAATCTGTGGAATCACAGTGGATGAAAAGTAATGAATTCATTTAAGAACATTCACTGAGTGCCAGGCCCACCGAGTGCCAGGTGCTGTATTAAGTGCTGGGGGTACAAACTGGAACAGGACAGAAGCTTTGTCTCCAGAGACTTTCATGCCAGCAGGGGGAAGTTGGACATTGATGGGAAAATGAGTGACAGCCATGCTAGCATCTGTGCAGCAAGGCCAGAGAGTTGAGCTGAAAAAGTAGGAGCAGAGCTAGGGATGGCGTACAGTGCATGAGGCACCAGTTCATTTATCTCAAGTTTCTGTGTCCATCTTAAGCCAAAGAAAAAAAGCATTTGCTTCATGGTGATGCAAAAACCAGAGCTAGCTGGTATTGGAAACTAATCCTCTTATCATGCGATCTGAACATATCTAACTCATGGTTGCTTCAAAAATTGGCACAATGGCTGTAATACACCAAGTGTGTGTTGGGAGCGGGTCTCCTTTATTTGGGGACATATTCTTTTATTAGACAAATCTGCTTCAAGGAAACTTTTGCTATCCCCGTTGCCCCAGGAAGACACCAGTGATCTTATGACCAAAGATGAGGGTTTTTAAAGTGAAAACAATGCTGTTCACTGCATTACAGAGTCCAGAAAAGAGTGCCAGCTGAGCTGGATTCATCATGAACTGGAGCCTAAGCTTCAAGGCTTTACGCTTGCACGTGCCCCTTCCAAGGTCCTGGGAGGGGCTGGAGCAATTTTTATATTCATAATTCTGCATGTTTCATTATAAGGGATTCCCCAAATTAGGTTAGGCTCATGCTCAGCAAAATCTGCATTCACCCTTACTTTGCATGTACTACATGCAGCCCAGTAAACATTCTTCTGAATGAAGTCTCTGTGTAAAACAGCAGTGTGGTAGGATCAATCTATTGTGAATATGAAATCTACCTCAAAGACATGCCAAGAGCTTACCAGTGACATAACATTCTTGAATAGTAATACTCATCAAATCTTTCAGTGAAATCAGAAATGAAATATATTATGGAAAATCAGCAGTAATTGATAATTCTAAACATTAAGTATACTTTATTTCTTCTGCTTCATTCATTTATGTCGCTCCCCCTCTTCGTGGAGGAACGACACAGGACCCTGCGTTGTTCTTTCGTCTGCTCGGCCCTCCCCAGGTTTGCTGCTGGTTCTTCCCAGGTTGGCTACCGTCCCTTCCACCTCCGTGGAAGGGCGGTTCCCCCTGCCGCTTTCCCCACTTCTGCGGGGGAGCGGCACACCGCCGGCTGGCTCTCTCGGGGGCTGCACAGGTGTTCCTTCAGATAGATGTTCCTGGTGCATGTTGTCTCTCTCCTCCTTTATAGTCCTCTTCCACCAATCCCAACTCTGCTACCCACACGCCGAGTACGCTGCTCTCCTCCAATCAGGAGCAGCTCCTGCAGCTTGTCAAGTTGGTGAAAGGCAGCTGGGTAGAAGCTGTTTGCTCCTCTCCCAGCGCCATATTGTGGGAGAGCAGATGCATAGAATAAGTCTTAATTCCAGTAACTTAGTCTAGTCCGAGTTGCTCCCAGTTGCTCCCCACAGATCCCCCTTTCTTTTTATTTTTGGCGTTGATACGCGCCTGTCTTTGGTGCCCCACAGCACACACACTGCTCTGCTTGCTAGAGTTGCCCACAGGTGCTTACAAGCCCTACCAATCAGGCAAACTGAATCCGGGTCCTCTCTTCGCCATGTTGTGAGGAGGTTTTTAGGCGCTGATGCGTGCCTGTGTTCGGTGCCCTGCAGCGCATGCTCTGCTCTGCTAGAACTGCCTGCAGGTGCTTACAAGCCCTACCAATCAGGCAAACCGAATCCAAGCCTTCTCATTGCCGTATTGTGGGGAGACTTATTGATGTTAATTCGTGCCTGTCTTCGGTGACCTGCAGCGCATAAGCTGCTAGCTGCCTGCAGGTGCTTATCGTCTTACTAATCAGGCAGACCGAATCCAAGCTCTCTCATTGCCGTGTTGTGGGGAGGCCTTATTTTTCTCTATTTCTCTACCTCCGGGCATTCCTATTTCTCCTATTTTACTTCTATCTGCCAGCATTCCTATTTCTCTCATTTTACTTCTAAACTTGTTTCTCTTATCCCCGCGGTTTCCCGGCGCCCGCCCCGAGGCTGCTTCTCGGCGCCTCCCCCGCGGCGGCTTCCCGGCTCTGCGCGGCTTCCCGGGGCCCGCCCTGCGGTGGCTTCCCGGCTCTGCGCAGCTTACCGGCTTCTATTCGCACCCCGTGCGCTCTCCCCGTTTGTGCCCCGCGCGCTCTCTCTGCGCGTGGCGGCTTCCGCGAGTCACACAGCCCAGCTCACGTTTCCGCCACCGGCATTCAGTCCAAGTTCCCCGGGCTAACCTGGTGAATTCAACCTAGCTCACGTCTGCGCCCCCCAGTTTGGCTTCCCGTCTTTTGCTCCCCGGGCTAATCTGACGGATTCCAACCTGGCGGCCCACGTCTCTGCCTCTGGTTCCAGATTTTCGCCTTTTGCTCCCCGGGCTGACTTGAAGAATTCCAAGCTAGCTTACGTCTCCGCTTCAGCCTGCCCCCCCGCGGCTTCATCCTCCCTAACATTTTTCTCTACCCGGTATGTTTCCTAACTTTTCTTCCAACAACAATCCCCTCTCATTTCTCCTGGCTTTTCCCCACAGTCCGTATCCGAGTCTAAGTTTCTTCTAGGTTTCACTTTCGCTTTCAACCTGCAGTCCGTATCTGAGTCTAAGTTTCTTCTTGCTTTCACTTTAAATCCTAACTTCTTTCCCACAGTCCGTATCCGAGTCTATGCCTAGGCTTTCAATAGCTTCTTCCGGCACCTTTTCCATCCGGCTTTTCCCTAGGTTCTTTGCTAGTCTCTCTCTCCGGTATTTTCCCACTTCTTCCCGTTTCTTCCCTCTTCTTCCCTCCTAGGTTTCCTATCCGAGTCACGGCACCATTATGTCGCTCCCCCTCTTCGTGGAGGAACGACACAGGACCCTGCATTGTTCTTTCGTCTGCTCGGCCCTCCCCAGGTTTGCTGCTGGTTCTTCCCGGGTTGGCTACCGTCCCTTCCACCTCCGTGGAAGGGCGGTTCCCCCTGCCGCTTTCCCCACTTCTGCGGGGGAGCGGCACACCGCCGGCCGGCTCTCTCGGGGGCTGCACAGGTGTTCCTTCAGATAGATGTTCCTGGTGCATGTTGTCTCTCTCCTCCTTTATAGTCCTCTTCCACCAATCCCAACTCTGCTACCCACACGCCGAGTACGCTGCTCTCCTCCAATCAGGAGCAGCTCCTGCAGCTTGTCAAGTTGGTGAAAGGCAGCTGGGTAGAAGCTGTTTGCTCCTCTCCCAGCGCCATATTGTGGGAGAGCAGATGCATAGAATAAGTCTTAATTCCAGTAACTTAGTCTAGTCCGAGTTGCTCCCCACACATGTACATTAAGTCTTAACTCATTGGCTTCTTTCTAAAAATTGTTTTAGTCACTTCATTGGTCCTCACAAAACAAGTTTCATAGTTTAGTAGTGGAAGGACTCTAGAGTGTAGAGAGGGGCTCCCTTATCCAGACAGAGCACATCCACATGCTCACTCGTCTGTTACTCACAAGCACTGTGGGTGACTAGGAGGAGAGTCCAGGCTTTCTCCCTCCTCAGATATTCGCCCCACTGTTGACACTGTAGGTGAGCTGGGTGTGGTCGTACACTGAAGGTCAGCCATGGGCATAGCCTCCTTCAGGCAAGCTGTGGATACACCTGCATTTGCACACTGCTGGCACAGTCCTCCCTCTGTGGTGTGTCCTGGAATCCAAACAGCATCTCCCCAAACTCAGAGAGAGGCATAAACCTTACAGATGAAGAGAACAACTCAGGTCTGCCCTTTGGGGGTGTTTTGTAAGGGTTCACAAGTTTTCACATTGTCACTTCCTGCAACTATTACACTTTTCTTCTCATAATCTTTTCATCTGCACCATATTCTCATCTGTGTGGCAAGAGGTCTTCTTTTCTCTTAAGGTAATTCTTCCTCTGCACCGTATGCTTCTCTTAAAGTATTCTCTTCATTGGCTTTAGGGTTTTTTTGTTCTTTTACTTTTTTCTTTAAGATTTATTCATTTATTTGAAAGTCAGAGACACGGCTGGTGCTGTGGCACAGCAGATTAAAGCCCTGGCCTGAAGCGCCAGCATCCCATATAGGTGCCGGTTTGAGACCTGGATGCTCCACTTCCAATCCAGCTCTCTGCTATGGCCTGGGAAAGCAGTGGAAGATGGCCCAAGATTCTGACAGCTCACTGGGATGCACTTTGGAGAGGCTCAGCTTCATTCTGCATGCTCATCTCCATTCATTTTCTTTTTTTTTCTTTCTTTTTTTTTTTACAGGCAGAGTGGACAGTGAGAGAGAGAGACAGAGAGAAAGGTCTTCCTTTGCCATTGGTTCACCCTCCAATGGCCGTCGCGGCCAGCGCACTGCGGCCGGCGCACCGCGCTGATCCGGTGGCAGGAGCCAGGAGCCAGGTGCTTTTCCTGGTCTCTCATGGGGTGCAGGGCCCAAGCACCTGGGCCATCCTCCACTGCACTCCCTGGCCACAGCAGAGAGCTGGCCTGGAAGAGGGGCAACCTGGACAGAATCTGGCGCCCCGACCGGGACTAGAACCCGGTGTGCCGGCGCCGCTAGGCGGAGGATTAGCCTAGTGAGCCACGGCGCCGGCCCTCATCTCCATTCATTTTCATTCTCTCTCTCTCTCTCTCTCTCTCTCTCTCTCTCTCTCTCTCTCCCCCTCCCTCCCTCCTTCCCTCCCTCTGTCCCTCTGTCCCTCTATCCCTCTATCCCTCTCCCTCACTCTCTCTGATACTGGGCATACAGGCTATTTTTTTTGGAGAGTTTGAGGTTTTTTTGTTGTTGCTCATTTTACACATACTTCTCTTTTCTTATTATAATTCCTGATTTGGTTCAAATGTAGACAAAATAACTTAGACAAAGTTCAAACATTATCCAACATTCACATGGTTACATATGACTTTGAGTATGCAAGTAATACATCTCATAATTTTAAAAAATTTTGAGAAGCAACAAATCAAAAATAAAATTAATCCACAATCCAAAAACCTAAACCCAAATATTGCTAAGACATCAGTCTATTCCTAAAGCAGATGTTTCTTTTTTTTAACTTTTATTTAATAAATATACATTTCCAATGTACAACTTCTGGATTATAGTGGCTTTTTCCCCCCATAACCTCCCTCCCACCTGCAGTCATCCCATCTCCCATTCCCTTTCTCATCCCATTCTTCATCAAGATTCATTCTCAATTCTCTTTATATACAGAAGATCAACTTAGTATATACTAAGTAAAGATTTCAGCAGTTCGCACCCACACAGAAACACAAAGTATAAAGTATTGTTTGAGTACTAGTTATACCATTAATTCACATAGTACCACACATTAAGGACAGAGATCCTACATGGGGAGTAAGTGCACAGTGACTCCTGTTGTTGATTTAACAATTGACACTCTTATTTATGACGTCAGTTATCACCCGAGGCTCTTGTCATAAGCTGCCAAGCCTATTTTTAAGGCTACCACTGAGCTTGCCAGGGAGGAACTGTCTAGGGCAAGTTAAATACACAAAACCCACACAAATCTCACTATTCTTAGAGAAAGTCAGCCAATTTTCTTGAGTAAATGCCCCACAGGTGGCTGCAAGCCTTTGGTTAAATTTCCAGAATTATCAAAAACTTGATTCTGACCACTTTTACCATTTTGTTGTTCCCTTTATGAAGGGATAAATTTTCAAATGTTCTCACTCCACTGTTTACATAGGTTTCCACTGATGTCACCTACAACATGCTTTTAAATCTCTAGTCTCAATGACTCTGAGCTAAATATCTAATCGTGGGATAAGATTAGGGAAAAGGAATAAAAAGAGAAACTAATTTTCATGAGCGCTATCCTGAGAAGGTTGATGAAATTTTCAAAGTACTTCTATATTTAGTCATCTCAAGCTTCAGATTAAAGTGACAAATATTTGGACCCTTTTCTGCACACATATTAGACACAGTCTGGGGCAGGACTGAGCTCCAGCTCCAGCTTTGCTTCTTACAAGTGCAGTGACCTACAACAAGTTACACAGCCTCTGTGACTCAGCACAATATATATCACAATAGGCTACTGGGGTACAATACCTATCACAGAGGTTACTGGGAACATCCAGTGTTGAATGCTGAACACAGATGCTTGGCAGCCCAATCAATATCATCTGTAAGAATTATTATTTTCACAGTCTGTAACAGTACAGTACGTTTTTGAGTAGAGTTAAACTAAAGGCAGTTTTTTTTACCTGTTTTTGTTTTTGTTTGCTTGCTTTAAAAACTTTAAAAATCTATTACAGCATTTAGGAATGAAATTTCCCACAACACGAATTTATTCATTGTATTGGTATGGAAACAAAATGTGATTTCTTTACTCAACAAATATTTATTAACCATGCAGTAAATTTCAGGCACTATGCCACACACAGGCATAACAAAGACAATAACATATGTTCCCTGCCCTCAAGGGGCTAACAGGCCAGGAGACTGACAGGCCAACAAGCAACGTAACAAAGACTGTGATGTGATGTGATGCAATGTGACGTGATGTGATGTGATGATCAGTGTGATGTGATGTGACGTGATGATGTGATGTGATGTGATGTGATGTGATGTGATGTGATGTGACGTGATGATGTGGTGTGATGTGATGTGATGTGATGTGATGATGTGTGATGCGAAATGAGAACACCAGTGGAAGAACGTGACAAGAGTATGGCTTTGACGTGGGTTCTTTTTCCATCAACTAAATGAATTAAGTCATGGCTTGTTTAAAATTTCTAAAGATGAAAGGCAAGCACCTTGAATTATGGAGAACACAGGATTAGTGTTTCCTACACAAAAAAGGGCTTCCCTATCAGTGTGGTCACTTCTATACATCTTTCTTTTTTAAGACACAGACAGCTCCCGTCCACTAGTTCACTTCCCAAATACCTGCAATGGCTCGGGCGAGGCTAGGCCAGGCCCAGGCTGAAGCTGGAAACCAGAAACCAGTCCACGTCTCCAAGTAGGCAGCAAAGAATCAACCAATTGAGCCATCACCACTGCCTCCCAGGGTCTGCATTAACAGGAAGTTGCAATTAGAAGCTGGAACTGGGAATCAAACCCAGGCATCTGATTTGAGACGTAGGTATCCCAATCTGGGTGTTAATTGCTAGGCAAAACACTGGCTCCACTTCTAATTAGGGCTTTTCACCTAAAAAGTTCTTTTGCATACTTTTTGTTTATTATGCATTTTTTTGTATCTTTTCTCTTTCTCTTCTCCATTCATCCTCTAAGAGACATAGGTAGTTCCCAAAGAACAAGTGCTTTTTGAATTCTAAGGGTGATTTATAAGTACACAGAAAGTAATTTTAAGCCTAAAATGTCTACACAAAAAAGAATATAATTTCTCATACAATCTTGTGCTTATTGAAAGGCCAATAACTTTAATTCCATTGCATTTTTCAGAAATCTCAATCGTAATCCTCTGAAAAACGTTGAAGATTCGTATCTTTTTAAACTGCCAGCATTAAAATATCTGTAAGTATTAAACTAATCCTTTTTTATTTTCATCAAACATTAAATATTTGAGATTGAGGCTAAAAAGTCATGATTTTAAATTAGGTTACTGAAAAAAAAATAGGTTACTGAAAAAAAGTTATTGACTGAGGCAAGAACTGAGAAAGAATTTATCATGGGAAAGACAGCTGGCAGAGGGAGACAGTGTTACATGCAAATACATGTTAGGAATACCATCTATCCCAAGCAAAGAGGTATAGATGTAAATTTTTTAAAGAAAAAAATAAGAATTAAAAGAGGTCAATGTAGTATAAAATGAAAAATAAGACAATGGCAGAAAAAGGTGTAGGTTCCACTCTTCAATGCCAAGGTCATTAATCTGATGATGCAAATAGTAAAGTCATTTCAACCAGGGCTTTCTGGAACTGTCTCCATGACAAACTCTTGAGCTGTCTTGCTTTATAGAGAAGCCAAAACTGATGTAACCACATCTTCCTGAAACAACCTTTTTAAAGACAGATCTTTTTATTGAGGTCCATACCATGAATGTTTGGGCTTTCTCCTTCAGAGACTTGGGAACAACACAAGTACCACTTACCACAGTTGAGAACATCCTCATGATGACTCTTCAATTGGAAAACCTGTAAGTTATCTTTTTCTTAGGTTTATTTCCATGTAAGTCTGTAGACTTGTTTTCTTAAGTCAGGCTTATGGAGGTATAATTTTTATGTATTTCAATTCACACTGTAAAGTTTGCTGAGTTTTGGCAAACACGTGGTTATGTAACCACCACCAAATTCCTGATGTAGAACATTTCTATCAACCCAAAAAGGTCCCTCATGGTCCTTTCCAATCAATCGTCTCCTCCCATCCCCAGACCCAGGCCCTGCAAACCACTCATCCTGTTTCTATTCTTGTAGTTTTTCCTTCCACAGTGTCTTATAAGCAAAATCATGTAGTAAGTGTAGCCTCTTGTGTCTGGCTCCTTTACTCAGCATAATCCTTTAGAGATTAAACTACTATTCATGTTGCTGCCTCTACCTATTGCTAAGTAATATTCCAATTGTGTAGTTACACCAGTTTATCCATTTCATCAGCTTATAGAACTGTGTTTTCCAACTTTTTGCAATTATAAATAAAGCCACTAACAGCACTCACATGGAGGTCTGTGAGTGGATATGTGTCTTCATTTCTTTGGTGTAAAGATCTAGGGGTAGGACAGTTCATTACCTACTAAGTGTATATTGAACTGTTTAACACACAGCTAAACTGTTTGCCAAGTAGCTGCTGCAGTCTGCACTCTCACCAACAATGTTCGAGAGTGGCAGTTGCAACATGTGTTGTCCCAGTCCTCAGATTTCAACTTTTTTAACAAACATTTAGAAACTGGACATTGTGGCACAGCATTAAGATACCACTTGGGGGGCCAGCACCATGGCTTACTTGGCTAATCCTCCACCTGTGGCACCGGCATCCCATATGGGCACCAGGTTCTAGTCCCAGCTGCTGCTCTTCCAATCTAGCTCTCTGCTGTGGCCCGGGAAGGCAGTGGAGGATGGCCCAAGTGCTTGGACCCTGCACCCGCATGGGAGACCAGGAGGAAGCACCTGGCTCCTGGCTTCAGTTCGGCGCAGCTCCGGCGGTAGCGGCCATTTGGGGGGTGATTGGGAGGTGAACCAATGGAAGGAAGACCTTTCTCTATGTCTCTCCCTCTCACTGTCTAACTCTACATGTCAAATAAATAAATAAATAAATAAATAAATAAATAAGATACCACTTGGGATGCCTACATCCCGTATCAGAGTGCCAAGTTTGAGTCCCAGCTACTCTGCTTCCAGCTAATGTGCACCCTGGGAGGTAGCCGATGGTAACTCAAGTATTCTGGTCTCTGCCACCCATGTAGGAGACCCACACATTGAGACCTATGTCCTTGGCATAGTCCTGGCCCAACCCTGGCTGTTATCAGCATTTGGGGAAGTGAACCAGCAGATGGAAGGTCAATCAATCAATCTCTTTCTTTCTCTCTCTCTCTCTCTCTCTCTCTCTCTCGTTCTTTCAAATAAGTTAAAAAATAAAACTTTTTTTAATGTAGCTCTTCTGCCAGTAGATAAATAGTGGAATCTCTATATGTTTTTTTAGTATTTAAAAATAGTTACTAGAGAGTCAATCAGTTCTCTCACCAAATGCCACCAAGACCAGCATTGGGCTGAAGCTGGAATTGACAGCTGGGAATTCAACCCAGATCTCCCATGTAGGTGGCAGGAACCCCAGTTACTCAACCAAAGAAAGGCAGAAGAACTATATTAGCAGGAAGCTGGAATCAGGAACCAGAGAGAAGAATCAAATGCAAGTGCTCAAATGCGGGACTCAGTCATCCTAACGCTGGCACCTTGGGTACACTCACTGCAGTTTAAACTTAGACTTCTCTAATAACTGACGATACTGTTGTGCAAATATCTTTACCAAGTGTCTATTCAAATCTGTTCCCATGTAGTAATTTGATGGTAATCTTAGGGAGTTTTAAGAGTGTTTTATATGCTCTGGGTATGAGTACTTTCTCTCAGATGTATGTTTAGTAAATATCTTCTCTCTGGTTGTGAGTTATCATTTCACTCTACTAAGTGTACCTTCTGAAGAGTAGAAGTTAATTTTTTTTTAATGTTGATGAGCCTATAGCAACTTTTATCTTGTATGGTTTGTCCTTTTATTGTGCCTTTCCTGAAAAAAATCTTTCAAATAACCCATTGTCTAATCTAAAGTTACAGAGATTTTCTCCTGTTTTCTTGTAGAAACTGTAGAGTTACATTTAGGTCCATGATCCTTTCTAGTTAATTTTCATGCAGAGTTTGAAGTATCTCAAGTTTTGAAGTTTTAAAAAGGATTTCCTTAGAGCCCTATTCTGACATTTTACCATAAACTCACTGCAACTTCCATTGTGACCTCCCCCCTGCCAATTGGACAAGCTAAACAGAAACTATGATAAGGCTAGTTGAGCGGACTCCACAAGATAAGAATGGGGAAAGGCCTCTCACAGCATACCCTGCCCTAATCACTTCTGTCAGATCACCTCCTTGACTAATGTTCCCACATCATCAAGTCCACTGGTTTCTGCTCTAGCCTCCTCTTCCTCAACCTTGGGCAGCATCTGCCACAGTGGATCCTCCCAGGTCAGTGAGAGGCCTTCCTCTCCAAAGAGTCAAAGCTCTCATCATCAACAAGCTTTCTCAGTTAGCCAAGGCTGTGGTGTTCTAGCTGCTTTTTTTCATACTTGACCATCAGTGGACAGGAAAAGTGCTAGCATTTTCTGGAGCCATGTGCAACCAAGGCTATAAAAACCTGAAAGCAATTGTTACACTGGAGTTCATTATTGGAAGTCCTCAGGAGTTTAGACAAAGCAGGCCAGCTCACTTGTGTCGTGACTCATAAGCGATGGTCCTTAATGCATTCTTAAAGACTTACTTATTTATTCGAAAGGCAGAAATACATGTAGGGTTTTTTTTTTTTTTTTTGCCAGAGTGTTTTGGCTTTCCATGCCTGTAATACTCTCATGGGCTTTTCAGCTAGATCCGTGTGCCTTAAGGGCTGATTCTGAGGCCAGAGTGCTGTTTAGGACATCTGCCATTCTATGGGTCTGCTGTGTATCTCACTTCCCATGCTGGATCGTTCTCTCCCTTTTTTATTCTATCAGCTAGTATTTGCAGACACTAGTCTTGTTTATGTGCTCCCTTTGGCTCTTAGTCCTATCATTATGATCAATTTGAACAGAAATTGATCACCGGAACTAGTGAGATGGCATTGGTACATGCCACCTTGATGGGATTGAATTGGAATCCCCTGGTATGTTTCTATGTGGGTGCAAACTGTTGAAATCTTTACTTAATATATGCTAAACTGATCTTCTGTATATAAAGAGAATTGAAAATGAATCTTGATGTGAATGGAAGGGGGAGGGAGAGGGAAAGGGGAGGGTTGCGGGTGGGAGGGAAGTTATGGGGGGGGGGGACATTGTAATCCATAAGCTGTACTTTGGAAATTTATATTCATTAAATAAAAGTTAAAAAAAAGAAGAAAAAAGAAATGCAGAAATACAGAGAGAGAGAAAGATCTTCCATCTGCTGGTTCCTAGCTCAAAAGACCACAACAGCCAGGGCTTGGCCAGGCCAAAGTCAGGAGTCGGAGCTTATTCTGAATCATGTGGGAGCAGGAGCCCAAGCACTTGGACCATCCTCTGCTGCTTTCCCAAGTGCATTAGCAGGGAGCTGGACCAGAAGCGGAGCAGCTGGGACTTGAACCAGTGCCTATAAGGGATGCTGACACTGCAGGTGAAGGCTTAACCTGCTACAGCACAGCTCTGGCCCCTTTATTGCATATTAATGTGCAATGGTCTTTAATACTTAAATATTATCTAGTAAGAATAAGTTATACCTCAGGTCATTAGCAATTTCAAAAGATTTTCCAATATTTTTTAAAATTTTATTTATTTATTTGACAGATAAGAGTTATAGACAGAGAGAGAGAGACACAGAGAAAAAAGCCTTCCGATGGTTCACTCCCCAAATGGCCACAATGGCTGGAGCTGCACTGATCGAAGCCAGGAGCCAGGTGCTTCTTTCCAGTCTCCCATGCGGGTGCAGGGCCCAAGGACTTGGGCCATCTTCCACTGCTTTCCCAGGCCATAGCAGAGAGCTGGATCAAAAGCAGAGCAGCTGGCACTAGAACCAGCGTCCATATGAGATGCCGGTGCTGCAGGTGAAGGATTAACCTACTGCACCATGGTGCCGGCCCCAGATTTGCCAATATTTTTGAAAATAATGATTTGGGGCCCAGCGCTGTGGTATAGTGGGCTGTCTCCACCTGCGGTGCCAGCATCCCATATGGGCACCAGATCCAGTCCTGGCTTCTCCTTTTCTGATCCATCTCTCTGCTATGGCCTGGGAAAGCAGTAGATGACCTAAGTGCTTGAGCTTCTGCACCTGCATGGGAGACCCGGAAGAAGCTCCTGGCTCCTGGCTTCAGATTGGCCCAGCTCTGGCCATTGAGGCCATTTGGGACGTGAACCAGCTTAAGATGGAAGATCTTTGTCTCTGTCTCTCCCTTTCTGTGTTTGTAACTCTACCTCTCAAATAAATAAAAATCTTCTAAAAAATAAATATTTTATCACTGACATCATCCCTAGTGCATCCATTTTAGTAAGCAGCAAAACTACAACATTCTCTATGCAAGATGCAGTGTTCCTGCCAGAAATGGTCCCTAGTGGGGCTGGTGTTGTGGCATAAGGTGAAGTTGTCTGTGATGCTGGCATCCCATATGGGAGTGCCAGTTCAAGTCCCAGCTGCTCCACTTCCCATCCAGCTCCTTGCTAATGAACCTGGGAAAGCAGCACAGGATGACCAAAGTGCTTGACCCCCTGCCACCCAGGAGAGACCTGAATATAGTTCCTGGCTCCTGGATCCTGGCTCCTGACTTCAACCCAGCCCAACCCCAGCTGCGGTGGCCATTTGGGGCATGAACCAGTGGCTGGAAGATTTATTCACGTTCATTCTTTCTCTCTCTCTCCCTCCCTCTCCCTCTCCCTCCACTCATTCTCTCTCTCTCCTGCACCCAACCATCACTCTGCCTTTCAAATAAATAAAACTTTTTAAAAAAAATCTTAGCCACTCAAAAAAATAAATGTTCCCTGGTGATTATATTCAGTATTGGTCTTAGAAGGATAAATTGAGGTGCATGCTGTAAAACAACTGATTTGAATGCCTCAAAAATCCCAATGCCATGAAACACTGCAAAAAAGGAACAGTTCTAAACTGAAGAAAATTAAAGAGCCATGAAAATAAAATGCAATGCCTGATTTAAAAGTAGCCAAGACATGTTTGGGACAACTGAGAGCACCTGCATGTGGACCACAATAGACGGTGATGTTAATGTTAAAGCTGACTGGGTGATAATAGTGTTGTGGATATGCAGGAGAATGCCTTTGTTCTTAGGAGACACAGACTTCAGGTTTAGCAAGAAAAGGTCATCATATCTACAGCTCATTCTCAAATGGTTTGTCCAAGAAGTGCATAGAGACACACACGTGGAAAGTGAATGTGGCAAAATGTTAGCAACAGTTGAATCTAAGTGAGAGAACATGTAAACTCATGACACCAATCTTTCGGATATTTTTGTAGGCTTGAAAATTTTCAAAATACGAAGTTAGGGGTAGAAAGGACTTAACGAAAATTTCCTGTTAGAATTGAAGTCTAGTAAAACACTAGCTTAGCATTCTGAGTGCATTCTTTCTTTTTTTTTTGTTTTGTTTTGTTTTGTTTTTAACTTTTATTTAATGAATATAAATTTCCAAAGTACGATTTATGGATTACAATGGCTTCCCCCCCATACCGTCCCTCCCACCCACAACCCTCCCCTTTCCCACTCCCTCTCCCCTTCCATTCACATCAAGATTCATTTTCGAATATCTTAATATACAGAAGATCAGCTTAGTATACATTAAGTAAGGATTTCAGCAGTTTGCTCCCACACAGAAACATAAAGTGAAAAATAATAGATGATTTTTTTAAATGATGATGAAATCAGATCAGACCTATTGTCATGTTTAATCCCAGTGAGAGTCAAGTTGGGAGTTGATAATTTCTTTTTTTTTTCTTTCTATATGAAGCTTTCCCTGGACCCAAAGAAGTAACATTAGTCATCTGTAACAACTCAACCATTGGTTATTCTATTGGTTAGAAAGAGCCTGGCCCACTACGTGTAACCTACCATAGTTTATCTATTCACCTATTTGTGAACACTTAGGTTGTTCCAATTTGGGGGTATTAGAAATGAAGCTGTTTGCACTTACCCCCCCTGTAGGAACTCTGTCCTTAATGAGCTGTACTATGAGAATTAACTGCAAAACTTGTTCTCAAACAGTACTTTTTATGTTGTGGGGTGGGGGGTTGGTGCAAAGTGTTGAAATCTTTACTTAGTATAGAGTTGCTCTTTTGTATATAAAGTCAATCAAAAGTGAATCTTAATGAAGAATGGGATGGGAGAGGGAGTAGGAGGTAGGACGGGAGTGGGGGTGGGAGGGCAGGTATGGAGGAAAAAACACTATATTCCTAAAGTTGTACCTATGAAATTGGCATTCATTACATAAAAGCTTTAAAAAATAAAACAAATAAAAATTAAACTGTTTATGATGGCAGGTATTTGGTGCAGCCGTTAAGCCACTACCTGGGATACTCCAATCCCACATCAGAATGCCTGGATCCAAGTCCCGGCTCTGCTCCACCCTAGCTTCCTGCTAACATGTACCCTGGAAGGCAGTGGGTGATGCCCCAAGGACTTGAGTTCTTGCTCCTCACATGGAAAACCAAACTAGTTTCTGAGCTCCTGGCTTTGGCCTGGCCCAGCCCTGCATGTCGCAGACATTTGGGGAGTAAACTACCTAATGAAAACATGTGGTCGGCACCGTGGCTCAATAGGCTAATCTTCCGCCTTGCGGCGCTGGCACACTGGGTTCTAGTCCCGGTCGGGGCGCCAGATTCTGTCCCGGTTGCCCCTCTTCCAGGCCAGCTCTCTGGTATGGCCCGGGAGTGCAGTGGAGGATGGCCCAAGTCCTTGGGCCCTGCACCCGCATGGGAGACCAGGAAAAGCACCTGGCTTCTGGCTTTGGATCAGCGCGATGCGCCGGCCACGGCGGCCATTGGAGGGTGAACCAATGGCAAAAGGAAGACCTTTCTCTCTGTTTCTGTCTCTCACTGTCCACTCTGCCTGTCAAAAAGAAAAAAAAAAGAAAAGATGTGTTTGTGTGTGTTTCTCTCTCTTCCTTCCACAGAAACTTTCGAAATGATAAATTTGAAAAAAAAAATATAATGAAAATAGACTGACAGTTTCTTAAAAACACACACCTACCATAAGTTGCAGCCTTTCCATTTCTGGGTATTTAGGGAAGCACCACCTGACACATCCCAGGGCACTCCCTGGCAGGAAACAGGGATCAGAAATGGAGCCAGGCACTCCAGAAGGGGATGTGCTTGTCCCAAGCAGCATCTTCATGGCTGGGCTAAACACCTGCCTGGTCAAATTACTTTCACTCACCCATCAGTGAGCAAGTGTTCCTTTTTCTCCACATCTTTTCCAACAATTACTGCAGTCAGTCATTTTTCTGGGACCAGAGTAGTTTCTAATAGTGAACACTTCCAACAGGGATGGAGAAGAGTACTCCAGAGGTTGGGGGAAGTCCTCCTGTGCACTCCCAACCCACAATGAGACTTGTGAACTGGAAGGAGACACCCCTGAGTCAAACGACAGATCCATGGTGCCCAATGCTCACCCTGTTGACTTTATTTTGGATACACCACACCCACTTCCATGCCTATGCCTCCTTGGGCCACCTCTCCCTCCTTCCTTTATTCTCATATTCAAGACCAACAATTGGCCACCAGGCTCCTACCCAAATGCCCTGGCCACACACATACCTCAAGAACGCCTTTGCTGGCACCTTGGCTCACCTGTTTGACCCACCCAAGGAACCCCTTTACAGGTAACTTAATTCTCTGTCTCTATTCATAGGATCTTACCCAGCCATATGGCCTGCTGCCTCTGCCAATTTAAACATACTATCGAGGTTGTCTGCAACACCGTCAAGCTTCACTGTGACAATGAATGCCTGCCAAATACGACACATTGCCGTGAGTCGGAACTTCCTGAGGATCTTTTTTTAATATTTATTTGTTTTAAATTTCTTATTTTAAAATTTTAGGGTCAAGTTTAAAGTAACAATGTAATTAATTGCTGAATTTTTATTCATTCATTCAGATTTAAACTCCCTAAATTGCTACACTGCTCCCTTGCTGAAAGTCAGGTTCGCAATCACCGCTATGTAATTTAATAACATAGTTACCGCTATGTAATTTACATATGCACAAAGGATCATGGAAAAGAGGTGGAAGGGGAAGGAAGCAATGTTGGGAACCACACACGTGGTGTTCTGTGCTCTTGGGTGCTTTGCTTTTCAATGATAACTCATTTGCACACAGTCTATAAACTGGTTTTCTACGTGTTGGGCCTCAAGGGCCCTCTGTCTTATAGAACAGGTCTACACTGCTCACCGCGGTTGTTTGTTTTTGCACTTGTATAAAAGAGTACAAGTGATGCTGTTTTATTTGGAGCCGGGGAGTTTCTGGTTCCATAACCAGAAATGGCTGCCTGGCTCCTCTGATGGAGTCGGAAGGCTCCTCCATGCACTTGTAGACTGTCCAACTCTGAACCTGCTCTGAGTCTCACGCTTTTCTATCCACAGAACACTCGGGTAATTTTAAGTATCCTTCTGTAGATGAGGGTTATTACCACTGATGTCGTGACTTCCAAAATGTGACCGCTTTCTTCCTTAGACAGCTTGAATTCGGATCTCAGTCAGGGATCTGAGGCATTAGCACAGTGATAACTGTATACCCATCTACACAGTGTTGCTCACCTTCCAGACCAGTTTCCTACCAATTATATTATTCCCTTTGTCTCAAGAGGTGAGAAGGACAAGCATTGTTAATCTCCCTTTACAAGGGTGGGAAAGAACACACTGAGGTGAGGAGCAAGGCCCCTTGGCTTGACCATCTCTGCCCTCGCTCCCCTTACATGCCTATCTTTTGCCATGGACACCTGTGATGGCAGCAAGAACATAGGGCCACAGGGAGGGAGGGAGGGAGGGAGGAAGCCTTGGGCTCCCTCAGCATGAGGCAGGACTGTGGAATGATGTGGCTGAGAAGCAGGGGCAGAGCCACAGAAGGGGCAGCTGGGTGGGGCCATTTGTCCTCCAGCCTTATTCTAAGCCTGGAGTGGTTGGTCATTGGAAACCAATGAAATAATACTGATCATAGTTACTGCTTTTTAACACTGCGAACTCTTCTGAATGCCACTCTCAAAAATATCTTTTTCTCCTTTATTGTTGCCATTTCATAGGTTTGAGTTTGGTTTTACTTTTCTCTCTAAAGTCTCAATGGTACCCCAAATATTGGATTTGACTCCTAATTTAATTGATCAGAGTGTAGGGCTGTGGACTGACATAAAGCTGTCCCATCAGTCTTCCGTACCAAAAAGCAGTCTCTTCTTTTTTTGACAGTTGAAGAAGCATCTATAGGGAACCCAAAGGGGGCATTCATGAAGATATTGCAAGCCCGGAAGAACAACACCAGCAAGCAGCTGACTATTGAGCCAGGGAACCCAGTATCAGAGAGAAACAGTGTGGACTTCCCAGGCCATATGAGTGAACAGCGGGACTTCAACAATGAAAGTGACATTATTAGTGCACTGAATTACATATTGCCTTATTTCTCAGAGGAAATTCTACAAAATGTAGAATCAACATTATTACCATTCATTACACTGCTTTTTTCAAATGTGCAAGATAGAGATAAGTCCCTGAGCTACGTGAAAACCCACATAAGGAGGCCCTCTCATCCTTACAGAAATAAGTTGAGAAAGCTCTATTTTCTACAGAATTTGTTAGATGAAGAAATTCAAGAAAAAATCGATGAGGTTAAGAAGGAAGAAAAGGCCATGCTTATGCAGCCTATCCTGTTAGGTCCTCAATTTAACCCTCAAATCCTCCAAAAGAAATCAGAAACTGCCCCGTCACAGGAGAACAGCCTGGCAACCATGCCAAGTGTGGGGTACAGGCTGCAGAGAGTGAAAAAAGTCATCAAGGGGCCAAAGGGCTTACGGGAAAGGCACCTCCAGGAGATGAGGAAGAGCCTCGGGAGGAGACGGGGCACCTGGCCCTTTGCGGAGAGCATTGGGGGAAGAAGGCTTGGGAGAGCAGGCTCCAGGGAGCTGAAGGAGCTTCAAGTGGCTCAGAGGCCCAGGCAGGTGGCCGGAAACTCCTTGCACACGGAGCCCTTGCTCACAAAGGAACGTGAGGCTGCAGCCTCCTCTTTCCTGAAGAAACACATCCTGGGCAGGCCTTCTACCTCCCCTGCAAAATCTCTCTCTGAGATCAACAACAAAGGAAAAGACTTAACCTACACCATTTTTGTCTTAGAAGATGCCAATGCTAAAGCTAAAAATAAGGCGGCAGGAAAACCAATCTGGCATTCCAGACAAAATTACCACTTTCACAAAACTCGCTCTCACCTGGTCCTCCGAACCCCCAAGGCCAAACTGAGTCGGAAGTTCAGAAGGAAAAATTCCCTCAACAGGCTGACGGCTGGGAAGAGGCCTCCGTTCCCTGCACTGCGGAGTCTCATAAACTCCCCCTCCGGAGAGGCTTTCTCATCCCCTGGAGGCCTGCATTCTCAGGGGAGTCCTCCTCTGAGAGAACCTTCTATAGAAGACACTAGGGAGGAAAACCATTCCGGAGGTCGTGTTTTTGAAGAAAACGTTTTGCCAGAAAACACCACTGCACATGAAGAAACGCTCCCTGGCGACAAAATGCACACAGATCCTTCAGCTACAGATTCTGCTGGGACCGAGTTCGACCTAATGCCGACTGTGGACCAAACCAAGGAAACACAGTGGGAATACCCCAGCGAGGGCACTGAAGCCCCCACCACGCCCGCAGGCTTCACCTACCCCGTGATGCTGTCCCAGGGGCAACAGTTTGAAATTCAGCTGAATCAGCAGCTACAGTCCCTCATCCCCAACACGGACATGAAAAAGCTCATTTCTCACGTCATCCGCACTCTGAAAATGGACTGCTCTGAGGCCCAGGTGCAACTGCCCTGTGCCAAGCTCACCTCCAAAACAGGCATCCTGATGAAGCTCCTCAGTGAGCAGCAGGAAGAAAAGATAGCCAAGGAAGAATGGGACGCAGAGCAGTGGAGGACCGAGACCTATATCAATGAGAGTACAGAAGCCCCGAGTGGACAGAAAGAGCAGGAGTCGAGTAAGGTGAGGACAGGAGACCTGCACTTTCCCATCACTTAGGAGACCCCACGCGGGAAGACCAGGGGCTCCCAGTCCAGATCCCTTGGCTCTCTGAGCCCTGGTCTTCCCACTCCTTGAATGTCCCACCTGAATCGCCTGACTCGCTCACACCCATGGCAGACCCTGGCGGCTTTGATGACCTGGGGTCTTCTGCTCCCTCCCGGGTGCTGACCTCGCCTCAAGAGTCCACTGTGAGTTTGCTTCCTTTTTCTGGAACTGCCCCCAGAGCCAGAACAGCTTGCTGTTCCAAAGCAGTATTTCAATAGGCTGACTCGACAACAGAGGCTACCAGAGGCGATTCCCGTGCTAGACGGGGATCAGGATCAGCCTCCGGCTCTGCCTCCTCGACTGGAAGGAAATGCTCACCAGTCATTGGAAGCACTCGTTCCGCCTCTAGACAGTCTTCACAAGGAAACAAGTTGATTGTTTCACCCCTGACCCCCAAGAAAGATCTAGCTCGGCGTCAACGGCTTCCTAAGGTTGTTGTTGGAACTCCAGACAAAGCGGCCAAGCTTCAGGGTCAAAATCAAGTTTTGCTGGCTGACTATGGGGTCTATCCTGGTGGTTTTCCTACAGAATCCCAGGAGAACCCAGGAGAACCTGCACAGCCCTCTGAGCAGGCTGAACCATCTCAATTCCTGATGGAAGGCCAGACTCAAAATCCAGAGACTCAGGAGCCCATCCAATCCTCCTCTGCACAGCAAGAAGAACAAGCTCCGCCTCCACAGCCCGTTGAACCAGATGAACTTTCTTCACCCCAGCAAGAGGGCCCAGGTGCAGACCTGCAGCAGCCCGAGGAAGAAGCATCTCCGTTGCAGCAGGAGGCCCCCGCTCAGAATCCATTTGCTACTGCAGAAGTAGTAGGTCAGGCATCAGTGTATCATGATCCTAACACTCCATCCTCACCTCAGATTGTAGCTCTCCAAGCAAACTTCCCCAGCGTCACACTGAAACCTGCAGACACGGAGCTGACAGAAGCCTCAGGGGCAGGTGAGGAAGTTCAGTCTACTCCAAGCACGGAGCAGGCTCCAGCTCAGCCTCTGGGGCATCCTGAGGGAGTGGGACTCCCCTCAGCCCAACAAGAGGCCCCAGTGCAGACTCCGGACTTCCCTGGGAGGGTGGAATCTTGGACTCAAGAGGGTCTAGCTCAGACCTCAGATCTCCCTGAGGAGACTGGACCTTTCTCTACCCAAAACGATGCCACAGCTCAGCCCTCAGAGTATGCTGAGGAAGTCAGCCCATCTGTAGCCCAGCAGGGGGCCCCAGCTCAGCCTCCAGGCCTGCCTGTGAACACTGAATATTCCTCCAGCAATCAGGAGCAGCCTGCTCAGCCTTCTGAGTCTCCTGAGATCGAACCTTCTAGAAGCCAACTGGAAGCCCCGGAGAAGCCTTCGGCACTCCCTGTGGAAGTCAAATCTCCAGTACAGCAAGATCCCCGAGCTCAAGCGCTAGAATCTCCTGAAGAGACTATCATAGCTCAGACTCCACAGATTCAGAAGGGGACGGACTGGTCTCCAGATCAGAATCAAGTTCACCGTTATAACCTGCCCAACGTGACCATCAAGCCTGCAGATGTGGCGCTGACCATAACTCCGGAGCCTACCATGGAGCGGGACTCTTCTCCAGCGCAGCAGGAGGGCTCTGCTCAGACTCCGGGCCCTCCTGTGGAGACAGAACCCTATATCAGTGAGCAGGAGCAACCAATGCGGCCCTCTGAGTCTTCTGAGGGGGTTGAATCTTCTGGAAAGAAGACAGAAGTCCCAGCCCAGCTTCCAAGTCCTCACACAGTGACCATTTTACCTCCAGGTCACCATCAAGTTCAGCAGTACGACTTGCCCAATGTGACTACTAAACCTCCAGACCTGCAGCTGACCCTAACACCAAAACCTGCAGCACGGCCGGCACCGCGGCTCACTAGGCTAATCCTCCGCCTTGCAGCACCGGCACACCGGGTTCTAGTCCCGGTTGGGGCACCGGATTCTGTCCCGGTTGCCCCTCTTCCAGGCCAGCTCTCTGCTGTGGCCAGGGAGTGCAGTGGAGGATGGCCCAGGTGCTTGGGCCCTGCACCCCATGGGAGACCAGGAAAAGCACCTGGCTCCTGGCTCCTGCCATCGGATCAGTGTGGTGCGCCGGCCGCAGCGCGCCGGCCGCGGCGGCCATTGGAGGGTGAACCAACGGCAAAGGAAGACCTTTCTCTCTGTCTCTCTCTCTCACTGTCCACTCTGCCTGTCAAAAAAAAAAAAAAAAAAAAAACAAAAAACCCTGCAGAAGTGGAAACATTTCCAGTCAGCCACGAGGTCACAACAACTCAGGCCTCAGTCCCAGCTCTGCCTCCAACGCCTCTTGAAGAGGTTGAACCACTGCCAATTCAATCTCCAGAAGTTATGCAGGATGAGAAACCCTCTATGACCCAGCAGGAGGAAACAGCTGAAATTTACAGGCCCCCGAAGAGGCTGCACCTTCTCCAATCCATCAGGAAGCCCAAGCTCACGCCTCAGTGTTCCCTACGGAGCATGAGCCTTTGAAAGACCAGGAGGCAGACACAGCTCAGCAGCCAAAGCCCCCAGAAGAGGATGAGCACTCCCCACTTCCAGGGGTCCCAGCTCAGCCTGAACAACTGAAGGAACCTTCACCAAGCCAGCAGGGGATTTCCGTTCCACCTCTAGAGCGCCCCGTGAGTGCTTACCAATTACCACTCCAACAGGGAAACACAAACCAGCCTTCAGATATCTTCCCAGAGATGAGTGATGCTATTCCAATGAATATGACATTTTCACCTCATATTCCAGAAGAAATACTCAGAACTCAGCATTTAAGGATGTCTAAAACCAAACCAAAACATGTGGATATTGACCTTACCAGAACCCTAAAGCCCACTCCAGAAGTTTATCCTTACTGGAGTCAGCAGGAAGGACCTGCCCAGCCTACAGTTCCCACCAAGCAAGTTGAATTTTCTCCAACCCAGCTTGGGCCTCCTCTTGCCAAGCCTCCAGCACTGCCTGAAAAGATGGAACTTTCTCCAGCTGAGCCTCTAGAGCCCCTCAAGAATGCAGAACAAGCTCCAGTGCAAAATGTAGCCCCAGCCAAGCCACAAGACTTCCCTGACACTCAATCATCTGTAACCCAGCAGGAGCTTCAAACTCAGCAACCAAACCTGACCAAAGTCACAGGTCAACCTTTGGATGTGGAACTCACCATAACTACACAACCTGGAATGGAAGGCGGACTTTCTCCAATCATGCAGGAGGCCCCAGTTCAGCTTCCAGGGCCATCTAAGGAAGGTATAGCTCAACCCCCAGGATATCAGGGGGTGACAGTTCCAACACCAGCTCAGGATCAAGCTCCGTTTCCAAAATCACCCCGCATCACATTTCAACCTTTTGATCTGGCACTTACAATAACTCCACAGCCCATTACAGAGGCTGAACTTGCCACAAATGTGCAGGAGACTCCACCTAAAGAATCTGTAGCTCAGCCACCAGTGCATCATGAGGGTCAAAATCAACCTCCACTATCACCCAGTGTCACAAATCAACCTTTAGACCTGGCACTTACCATTACTACAGAACCTACTACAGAGGCTGAGCATCCTGCAGACCTGAGCAAGACTACAGCTCCATCTCCAAACCTGACTCCAGTCACAACTCAACATCTGGACCTGGGACTTACCATAACTCCAGAAACCAGCAGTATGGTGACTGAACCCTCTACAGACATGCAGGAGACCTCCAGTCAACCTCCCATGGAGGGTGTAACCCAATCTCCAATACATCAAGAGGTGACAGTTCCAACACTGGGTCATAATCAAGCTCAATATCCAACATTGCCTCACATCACAGTTCAGCCTTTGGACACAGTGCTTACCATAAATGCAAAGCGTACCAGGAAGGCTGAACATTCTACAGCCCTGAAGAAGACTAAAGTACCTCCCGTGCTCCATGAGGAGGTACTTTCACAACCAGACCAGGTTCAGGCTCAGCATCCAACCCTGACAGAAGTCACAGTTCAACCTTTTGATGTAGAACTTACCCTAACTCCAGAATCCATTGTGGAGGGTGAACCACTCCCAACCATGCAGGAGACTTCAGGGCAGCCTCCAGGGCCACATAATGAAGTGGTCTTTCAGCCTCCAGTTTATTATGAGATGGTAGTTCCAAAACCAAGTCAAGATCAAACTCCGCATCCAATGTCACCCAGTGGCACAGCTGAACCTTCGAAGTTAGAGTCAACCATAACTCAGGTACCCACTACACAGGATGAACATTCTACAGCCTTCAAGTCTATATCTCCTCCTCCTTATCCAATGTACCCTGAGGTGACATTTTCACCTCCAGTCCAGATTCAGACTCAGTATACAAACCTGCCTCAAGTCACAGTCAAGCCTCTGGACCTGGAAATTACCCAAACTCCACAACGTACTACAGAGGCTACACCTTCTACTACCATGCAAATGACCCTAACTCAGTCTACAGAGCCACTAAAGGAGCTCATAACTCAGTCCCCAGGGGACAATGAGATGACAGTTCCAACAGCAGGTCAGCATCAAGCTCAGCACCCAACATCACCCAGTGTCATAGCTCAGCCTTCCAAGATGGAGCTAACCATAACTCTGGTACCCACTGCAAAAGCTGGCCATTCTCCATCCCTGAAGAAGACTACAGATCTACATCCAGGCCAGGTTCAGACTCAGCACTCAACCCTAACTGAAGTCACAGATCAACCCCTGAATGCGGCTGCCACCATAAATGTCTGTGAGCTCTGCACCTGCAAAGATGAGACACTTTCGTGCACTGGCCTCAGCCCAGTGCAGAAGCTTCACAGAGTTCCTGTACCAGAGCCCAACAGCTACAATGGCACCTTCAGCATATTGTAAGAATCTCCCTTCCTCATGGTTCCCTACAGCCTGCCTGTCTCAGCAGCTTTTACCCAAGATCTTCTGAGCCCTCCTCAAGTCCCCACCTTATGTTGACTGTGTGTGTGTGTATGTGTGTGTTTTGGCAGACAGAGTAGGACAGTGAGAGACAGAGAGAAAGGTCTTCCTTTTTCCGTTGGTTCACCCCCAAGTGGCCACTTTGCTTGTGAGCTTTCCTGATCCTCCTTCTCTTATTCTCTTCTGTCTCTTCTACAGTCTCATGTGATTGCCCTTACTGCTTTTCCTGATTCATTATTTATTGACATTCACCATGTTATTACCTCATTGCTTTAATCCCACTCTTCAACACAGCCCTCATCCCGACTTATTAGAGATGATACAACAGATTTAAGGATAGATTCTGGAGCCAGGTTGCCTGGCTTTGAACACAGGTCTCCCAGTGATTAGCTTTGTGACTTTGGACAAGTTATTTAGCTTGGATTCAATATCCTCATCTGTAAAGCTGGCTTAAAGAATTGTGTGATGGATTGTAACAGAAAATAAAAATGCGTGACTCCACAGTCTTTCCCTGGATGACAGCGAGAATGATGGTGGTCTATAAGGCAGAAGCACAGCAGTCAGAAAGAAGAGCCCGTTAGTGGGAGATGTGTTCAGTGTTAGGCACTTTTTATTGATGAGCATAAAGTAACCCGAGAGGACATATCCACCAGGCAGGTGAGCATACAGGTATCTGTTTTATTGCTGCTCCTGCTTCCAGGAAAATGTGTACCTAAAACAAATAGGTTCATTGTTGCTGAGGAGTGAGGACAGAGTTAAAGCTAAGCACTCACAGCAATTCAAAGTTGAAGCTAAATATAAGTCATTTAACAGCTTCTTGTAAACAAGTATCGATTATGAGCACCTTTCCACTTTTTAAAAAGTGCACAGAATGTAGGATAAAATGTGAAAGTATGAACCCCCACACACCCTCATCATCCCCTGGTCCTCACTCTATTACCTGTAACCCAGGTGTGCGTCTTTCCTTCCAACCTCCTCTCTTTTTTTTTTTTTCCTATGGAGGTAATGCTTGGCTCCTGGCTCAGTGATCGGCACTTTTACCCTATGCTGTATTCCAAAAGGCTTTCCACATCAGCACATTAGTCCCTCTGATTTTAAATTGTCTGTATCCATTCAGTACTTGGAAAGATTTCAGCAGAGGGCGCTTGGCCAAAGCACTAGTATACCTGCATAGGTTTTCATTATTCTTATTGGTGACAATACATTTTGCCCATTTTTTCTTGAATAATTTATCCTTTTCTCACTGATTTATAGAAGTCAGTGTAGACACCTGAGTTATTTTGGTGAAAATACTTAATATTCAAAGTGATTGACTGTCTTTACTGTCAAAGAGACTGGACAGAGACGAAGTTAAGCTTCTGAGAGGATGCTTCATTGTTTATGTCAGTGGCCCCTCATTATTTATTGAGTGAGCAAACTGGGAAGCAGAGAGCTACGGAACATAAAAGCACTGGTATTTATTAGAAAGCTGATAATATTTCTGTATTTCAATACTCCCCCATGAGGGTGCCATGATTTTTTTCCTCATTCTGTTCATTCTTTTCCAACCCATTCAAGGATGTGAACTGTGTTCCTTTACAGAAATTTCCAAGGAAACTCGATTTCTTTCATTGATGAAAATGTATGGAAAGCATACCGCTGGGCTGAGACACTGTGAGTACACGCTCCCAAACATGAATACACAAAACTAACTGCATTGTAAGAGCTTTCTTGTTCTACTATTTTGAGGTCAGTATGTCAGAAAAAGTATTCCCTCTCCATGTCACAATCAACATCTGTTGATTATAATTCTATGGTTGTTTTAACAAGGCACAGAATTTGAAATAAGAAACTACTTCTATTTATTTGCATTTTATCAGTAATACCATTACATTCTTAGTAGATAAAAAGTGATAGGGATAGTGAAGACCTTCATTGTGTCCTAACTCCCTACCTATGAGGTAATAATTACTGCTCTGAGTTTGGCATATATCCTTCCAAAAAATTACCTACAAACATATTTACATAGAGCATAATAGTTGTGTTGTGTGGTTTCTTTCTTTTTTTAACCTAAATAGTAACATCCTGCAACTTGGTTCTTTCACTTCATGGTTTCTTCTGGATTTCTTTCCCTCCTAGTACTCAGTCAGTTACCCTATTCATTTAACTCCTGCATGATATTCTATAGTATGGATGGCCATTTCACAGTTTACTTAATAATCCCTCTATTGATGGATTTTCGATTATGTCCACTTCTCATGTATTGCTGCAAGGAAAATCCTTGTGCACACTTGTGAACATGGACAAGCATTTTGCAAAATAGAAGTCTAGAAAGAAAATGGGGCAGCTAGCATTGTGGCATAGTGGGAAAAGCCTCCACCAGCCATGCCAGCATCCCATATGGGCGCTGGTTTGAGTCCTGGCTGCTCCACTTCTGATCCAGATCTCTGATATGGCCTGGGAAAGCAGTGGAAGATGGCCCAAGTGCTTGGGACCCCGCACCCATGTGGGAGACCTTGAAGAAGCTCCTGGCTCCTGGCTCCTGGCTTCGGATCAGCACAGCTCTGGCCATTGTGGCCAACTGGGGAGTGAGCCAGTGGATTGAAGACCTCTCTCTCTCTCTCTGCCTCTCTCTCTCTCTCTCTGCCTCTCCTTCTCTCTGTGTGTAACTTGACTTTCAAATAAATAAATAAATCTCAAAAAAAAAAAAGAATGAAAATGGATGAAGACTACGGAAATAGGAAATTTTAATTGCCCTCAGAAAAGCTGTGCACACTTACTTACACTCCAGCTAACAGAATATAAGAACATTCATTTCCCTTCATCCTTTTTAAAAAGATGTATTTGTTTACTTGAACTATGGGAGTGGGGGGAGGGGGAGATGGAGCGAGAGCAAATGAGAGAGTGAGAGAAAGAGAGAATCTTCCATCCACTGCTTTATTCCCCAAATGCCCAAAACAGCCATGGCTGGGCCAGGCCAAAGCTAAGATCTAATACTTGATTCTGGGTCTCCCACAGGGATGACGAGGAATCAAGCACTTGGGCCATCATCTGCTGCCTCCTAGGTGCACTAGCAGGCATCTGGCTCAGAAGCAGAGGGCCCAAGACTTTAACCAGGCTCTCCAATATGGAATTTACGCTTCTCAAGTGACGGCTTAGCCTGCTATGCCCCAACACTGACTCTTCCCTTCACCTTTTCACCTCGGGATGCTCTTTGTCTTTTTGCTAATGTGACTGGCAAATAAAAGGGTTCCCAGCTGAATCTGGATTTCTCTGATTACTCATAAATTTAAATGTCTTTATATACTTATTGAACATCTATGTTTCGTTGAGGTTTTGTCCACTGTCCATTTGTTGAATTATCTTTTCCTTACTGATTTTTGAAAGGAATCAGTTTAGACTCCCAATTTTGGGGGAAAATACTTAACATTCAAAGTAATTAACTAAAAATAAAAATCTATCATGTCACCTAGGCCAGTGAACTAGAAATTTTGAAGTGCTGAGTGTAACATAATAAAAAAAAGGAATTAATTGACATTTTTCACGACAGTTTGCGTGTTATATCACTGGGACAACTTGTACAGACATCATAAATTATTTCTGAATACAAACAAGACATATAACAGACAAAGGAGAAGGGTTATGATCACTTTAAGATAAATTTTCCCAGGGCCTGTGCAGTGCTGCAGTAGTGCAGTGGGCTAAGCTGCTACTTGCGGCGCTGGTATCCTGTACGGGCACCAGTTCTAGTCCCAGCTGCTCCACTTTAAATCCAACTCTCTGCTATGGCCTGAGAATGCAGTAGAGGATGGCCCAAGCACTTAGGTCTGTGCACCCATGTAGGAGACCCCAAAGAGGCTCATGGATCCTGGCTCCTGGCTTCCAATTGGCCCAGCTACAGCCATTGCAGCCATTTGGGGAGTGAACCAGTGGAGAGAAGACCTTTCTGTCTCTCCTTCTCTCCATCTGTAATTATAACTCTGAAACAAATAAATAAAATCTTTTTTAAAAAAGATAAAAGTTTCCCCTTAGCCTACTATCTCATTTCTGATGGGAAAATGCTAGAATCAGGCAGTTGTGACTTTTAATTTATGATGTTTCTTAAATGCAATACACACAGTTTGTATATATTTTGGTTATGCTTCATTTAAAGATGTCCCAAACTTGTAAGAAAAATCAAAGTCAGGGCTGGCACTGTGGCATAGCAGGTAAAGCCACCACCCACAGTGCCAGCATCCCATATGGGTGCCGGTTCGAGTCTCAGCTGCTCCACTTCCGATCCAGCTCTTTGCTATGGCCTGGGAAAGCAGTGGAAGATGGCCCAAGTCCTTGGGCCCCTGCACCCACATGGGAAGACCTGGAGGAAGCTCCTGGCTCCTCATTAGCACAGCTCCAGCCTTTGTGGCCAATTGGGGAGTGAACCAGCGGATGGAAGACCTTCCTCTCCCCTCTCCCCTCTCCCTTCTCCCCTCTCCTTCTCTCTGTGTGTAACTCTGACTTTCAAATAAATAAATAAATCTTTGGAAAAAGGAAAAATCAGAGTCATCTGACACAAAAGTAAATAACACTAGTTTCCTCTGAAGAGTGAAGACGGGAGTTGGAAAGGCTAAGGGATAAAGGGAAGGGGAAGAAAATTTAATTTTTTCTTATTTGAGAGGCAAAGGCAGCATGCTATCATACACTGTTCACTCCCCAGATGCCTGTAGTGGTGAGACTGGGTCAGTCAAACTCAGGAACCTCAAACTCAGTCTTGTTCTCCTACATAGATGGCAGGGATTTAAATACTCAGCCATCATTACTGCCTCCCTGGTCAACCTTAACTTGTAGCCCCGGCATACCTCAAACATGGGGCTTCGGTAGTAGGGCTTGGGGAAAAAACAGAAGGAAATGGCAGTTCTGCCAATCTTGGTGCCTCCCAGTGTTAGGTTCTAACAGGGACATTGTGACCTACAGAGCAGACATTACATTTATGATTTGGTGGGAAGGACGGATAGGTGTATAGAGATGGACAAAAAAGGGAGAGTGGGAAAAATGGTTTAAATTAAAATACAACAGACATTGCCACCCTAGAAGTAAATTAGAATCTGGGTATTTAAACAGCACCATTACCAAAGTTTCCTCTACATACAGAGTTAGTCCTATGAAGCAAACAGCTGCAGTTGTCATTTTGATTCAGAAGTACCTCTTTCATTTTCCAGAATCCTCAGTGAAAATGACTTGACTGAATTACATAAGGACTCATTTGAAGGCCTGCTGTCCCTCCAACACTTGTAAGTCAGTTAATCATACTTATTTATGAGATTTTAGTTACATTATCTAGAAAACAAATATGGGTCCCAGCTGGATAATCTCCAAGGTTTCTTCTGGAAGTCTACACTGTAGGGTCTCATATCTCTAACATGGAATACCTACTATGTGCTTTGTGGTTTTTTTTTTTTTGACAGGCAGAGTGGACAGTGAGAGAGAGAGAGAGAGACAGAGAGCAAGGTCTTCCTTTGCCATTGGTTCACCCTCCAATGGCCGCCGCGGCCAGTGCGCTGCGGCCGGAGCACCGCGCTGATCCGATGGCAGGAGCCAGGTGCTTCTCCTGGTCTCCCATGGGGTGCAGGGCTCAAGTACCTGGGCCATCCTCCACTGCACTCCCTGGCCACAGCAGAGATGGCCTGGAGGAGGGGCAACCAGGACAGAATCCGGCGCCCAGGCCAGGACTAGAACCCGGTGTGCCGGCGCCGCAAGGCGGAGGATTAGCCTAGTGAGCCGCGGATTATATTTGTATTTAATTTACAAGCAATGGATGAAATTGGATCCAAGGTCTGTCTTCATACAGGTCCTAAGTTAAGAATGAGTTTTATATTTATAAAGGACTGTAAAGAGAAACAAAGAAACAAGAAAATACAACAGAGACAATATGTGGCCGACCAAGTCTCAAACATTTATCATCTGGCCTTTACAAACAAGGTTTGAACAAGTTGGTTTAATACAACAAAGGGAAGAAAACATAAACCAACAACATTAATTTGAATGCCATCAACTGAAAGTTGTTAGATGATCTAATCTTGAATAAGTTAACCTTTAGCCATTAAGTGACTTGCTAAACAGGTAAATTATATAAACAATATTATCAAGAATACTAAGCTACCAAGAGAACAGATTTGGCATTAATGATTTCCATTAAGGAACTATTATACCCATGTTGGAAATAGATAATTAAAACAATAGCTACATAGTATTGGGAAGTGTACATCATTAATCCTTATTAGGCTAATTACTGGGCCTCTTCAGCAAATAGATTCTTGTCTCAAAAGTACAAGGCTTAAGGAACATAGCATGTGATACTCACAACACTCCTTTGAATGATGATCAGAACTTCTAGGCCATACGGGGACAACCACATCTGCATGGTTCCTCTTGAGCACCTTTCCCATCTGGGCTCCGGAACCTTGCAAACATGGTTTGGAGAAAAACAAATGAGACTACTGCTGGTAGAATAGGCCCTTCATTGTTTCTGCTGGAAAATCCTTTGTAGCCTAATTAGTTTATGCTAGCATATGTATTCACTTCATTTTCAAAATGCCAATCAATTGTCTAAAGCTGAAAGAGAAAGCCAAACACTTTGCCTAGTACTGGAGACACATAAATGAGTAAGACAGGATCCCACCTTCCCAAGAGCTCACAATCTTGCAGGGGAAACAAATACACAAGCTCAAACCAATACCCAATAAGCACTATGTAGCTGACAGAGTGCTGCAGAGGGACCAGGGAATAATAAAACCACACTGCTTTTTAAAAATTCACTTTTCCTTCTTCTACCTACTCAACCATTCCTTCATTTAATAAACACCTGAGTCTATTTCCATGAGTCAGTTTTAAACATAGTGGGCAATGTAGATGAGCAAGGCCAAATCCATGCTTTCAAGAAGTTTATGCTCTGGGGAAATGGAAGGCACAAGTAACGATATCAAAAGAAATGGATATAGAGTCCAGACGAGGGAGAAGACTTTGGGCTGGGTCAGGGACGATGGAACCAGGGAGCAATGCCAGTTGAACAGGACTTCCAAGGGGGCAGTGGGCATCATCAGACGTCTTGGAGAGAATATCGTGGGAGAAAGGGAAAACATGGAAGCTTCTGAGGCACAGAGATGCAGGGAAAGCTGGAGGGTGAAGCCAGGTCTTCCAGGCCTTTGAATGCTGAGCAAGAGTCACCACGGGGAACCATGCTGTCACAGCAGTGCTCTAAAACAGACTTGAGCTTGCACCACAGTTACCTGGGGCTCTGAACCCTACCCCCACAGTAACTGCCTGAGTCGGTCTAGAACAGGGCCGAGAATCTGCCTCTTCTGTAAGCACCTAGTGATGTTGGCCTCGGAGAGTCACTTAGGGCAAGTCCCACTGGTGACTGCGCGTGGGACAGGTGAGAGAAGGAGATTCTAGAGATGGAGCCACCAACAGATGAGTTGCAGGTGAAAAGTGAGGGTCAAATTGTAATCAGTGGAAGTAAGAGTCCTCTACCACCAAGAGTGTTTTCAAGTGGGAATCCAGTGTCGTGCTGTTTTCTGACGGTTCTATCATGGCTTTCATGGACTATCAAGCAACAAGCAACAAATAAATTTCCTTTAGTATGACAGAAAGTGTAATTCTGAATCAGTTCAAAATAATGAATTAATTAGAGAACCAATTTCATTTCAAATGATTCAAAAGGGCATCTTTTTTTCTGGTATTGAATGAAGTTAGAAAACTAGGACTAAACCAGGAAAGATGTGAAAATGTGAGAATTCTTTGGAATATTAGACATTAAAAATGGAGATGACAGCTTTGCTCCTTGTTTCAAATGGATGAAGACTATGAAAGTTCATCTAATCAATTCTGCACTCAGGAAAGTTTACCACCACAATCTATCAAGATCTATAGTTGTGTATGTCATTGATGAAGGTTCTAACAGTGAGACTGTTAGGAGAGGTTGTAAGAAGGGGTAGTATCTCCAGAGGGTCAAATACAAGTCCAAAGCTTTACAGTTTAGGTAAAAACTGCATATCCAACATTATCAAATGCAAATTTTATTATCCCCACTGACTATATAGGTAATAGCTAACCAAGGCAATGTTTTCCTTTTCCTAGAGATTTATCCTGCAATAAAATAGAGTTTATCGAAAGACGTGCATTTGAGTCACTCCCTTTTTTGCAGTCTATGTAAGTTACAATTTCATCACATTTGGAATTTTAATAAATCTTCACTGTTCACCTTGAAATAGGGTTAAGATTCTACTTTACATTTGTAGTAGAAGGTTGCTAAAATTCTGTAACAGGTCCTTTTCCTCTCTAGCAAAAATACTATCAGGTACAAAAGTCAGAGTGAATCCCACAGAGCAGGGCTTCTCAGCCAACATGATTTTGCATTCAGGTAACAGCTTGCAGCCCTGCACGTGCTGCTGACACTGCGTGAGCTAAGCCCAGCCTGCTGTTAAGCCACTTACTATGTACAGGACAAACCTCCACAAGAAAAGCATTATCGAGTCCAAAATGTCAATAGCATTCAAGTTGTGAAACTCTGTTCCAGAGAAGTAAAGATCACACAGTACAAGTATGTCATGTAATATGAAAATAATATGATGAAATTTAATGTAAATGTGCAAGTATAATTCAGAAACCAAATCTTCCAGTACCAGTAAATTCTTTAGTGTGTAGATAAAATGTGGAAGTATTGTTTCATCTATAAAAATTAGAATCACTCCTGAAAGAAGAGTATTCTGAAAATATTTCTTTTTTTCTTCTTCATTCTCTTTCACTCGTGTCTTTTTTTGTAGAAATCTTGGTTGCAATTTACTGACAGAACTGAGCTTTGGGACATTTCAGGCGTGGCATGGAATGCAGTTTTTGCACAATGTGTAAGTGCAATAGATGATGAATACATATTTAAAAACCATTTGTGTATAAAAATGGTATATAGTTATGCTTATCTGGGTATTAAGCCCTGTATATAAACTCTGCAAAGAAGGTCTTCATTTCCATTTTTTTTTTCCAAAAATCTAACACAAAGTACTCTGGGAGAAAAAGGTTCTGGTGCTTTCTCAGGGTTACCTGCTTTTAAATCCTAATGCAAAAATAATTCCTGGGACCCAGCCAAAGGGCACATCTCTCCCCATCACCCACCCAGATCATAAGCTTTTTCCAAAATGTATTTAGCTCTCAATTTATAAATTATCTGTGGATACTAATAACTTTTGAAATAGGAAGAAGTGGCATATATGTTAAACTGTAGTGTTAAAAAAATAAGAAAATACACTGCTCTAGCCTAATCCCACATATTTTGTCCTGACTAAACTGCAACAGAAAGTGAGTTTTATTCACTTTCAACTCAACAATTCTGTGATGTTCAATGGCCCAAGGGAATATTAGATTCAAGATACAGATTCTCCACTAAACCTGATGTTGAAAGACTATCCACCTGTTCTGTGGTTCAGAATCCCAGCCAAACACAATTCATTCTGGTTATGAGGGAAGGTTTTAGGATGTGTTGGGGATGGACCAACAGTGCCTGCAGATCTTGAGGAAGAACACTGAGAGTCTGTTTTTACTTCACCCACACACCGGGAGCTGGTTCCTGGAGCCCCAACACCAAGTGGTTTTGGTAGCATCAGTAAAAATGGCCTCAACATATATCATTCCATTAGATTCCCTCCTAAGGGGCCGAGTTCCAGTACAGCTTTCTGTAGACAACACAGGGAGAAAATCTGTGGAATCACAGTGGATGAAAAGTAATGAATTCATTTAAGAACATTCACTGAGTGCCAGGCCCACCGAGTGCCAGGTGCTGTATTAAGTGCTGGGGGTACAAACTGGAACAGGACAGAAGCTTTGTCTCCAGAGACTTTCATGCCAGCAGGGGGAAGTTGGACATTGATGGGAAAATGAGTGACAGCCATGCTAGCATCTGTGCAGCAAGGCCAGAGAGTTGAGCTGAAAAAGTAGGAGCAGAGCTAGGGATGGCGTACAGTGCATGAGGCACCAGTTCATTTATCTCAAGTTTCTGTGTCCATCTTAAGCCAAAGAAAAAAAGCATTTGCTTCATGGTGATGCAAAAACCAGAGCTAGCTGGTATTGGAAACTAATCCTCTTATCATGCGATCTGAACATATCTAACTCATGGTTGCTTCAAAAATTGGCACAATGGCTGTAATACACCAAGTGTGTGTTGGGAGCGGGTCTCCTTTATTTGGGGACATATTCTTTTATTAGACAAATCTGCTTCAAGGAAACTTTTGCTATCCCCGTTGCCCCAGGAAGACACCAGTGATCTTATGACCAAAGATGAGGGTTTTTAAAGTGAAAACAATGCTGTTCACTGCATTACAGAGTCCAGAAAAGAGTGCCAGCTGAGCTGGATTCATCATGAACTGGAGCCTAAGCTTCAAGGCTTTACGCTTGCACGTGCCCCTTCCAAGGTCCTGGGAGGGGCTGGAGCAATTTTTATATTCATAATTCTGCATGTTTCATTATAAGGGATTCCCCAAATTAGGTTAGGCTCATGCTCAGCAAAATCTGCATTCACCCTTACTTTGCATGTACTACATGCAGCCCAGTAAACATTCTTCTGAATGAAGTCTCTGTGTAAAACAGCAGTGTGGTAGGATCAATCTATTGTGAATATGAAATCTACCTCAAAGACATGCCAAGAGCTTACCAGTGACATAACATTCTTTGAATAGTAATACTCATCAAATCTTTCAGTGAAATCAGAAATGAAATATATTATGGAAAATCAGCAGTAATTGATAATTCTAAACATTAAGTATACTTTATTTCTTCTGCTTCATTCATTTATGTCGCTCCCCCTCTTCGTGGAGGAACGACACAGGACCCTGCGTTGTTCTTTCGTCTGCTCGGCCCTCCCCAGGTTTGCTGCTGGTTCTTCCCAGGTTGGCTACCGTCCCTTCCACCTCCGTGGAAGGGCGGTTCCCCCTGCCGCTTTCCCCACTTCTGTGGGGGAGCGGCACACCGCCGGCTGGCTCTCTCGGGGGCTGCACAGGTGTTCCTTCAGATAGATGTTCCTGGTGCATGTTGTCTCTCTCCTCCTTTATAGTCCTCTTCCACCAATCCCAACTCTGCTACCCACACGCCGAGTACGCTGCTCTCCTCCAATCAGGAGCAGCTCCTGCAGCTTGTCAAGTTGGTGAAAGGCAGCTGGGTAGAAGCTGTTTGCTCCTCTCCCAGCGCCATATTGTGGGAGAGCAGATGCATAGAATAAGTCTTAATTCCAGTAACTTAGTCTAGTCCGAGTTGCTCCCAGTTGCTCCCCACAGATCCCCCTTTCTTTTTATTTTTGGCGTTGATACGCGCCTGTCTTTGGTGCCCCGCAGCACACACACTGCTCTGCTTGCTAGAGTTGCCCACAGGTGCTTACAAGCCCTACCAATCAGGCAAACTGAATCCGGGTCCTCTCTTCGCCATGTTGTGAGGAGGTTTTTAGGCGCTGATGCGTGCCTGTGTTCGGTGCCCTGCAGCGCATGCTCTGCTCTGCTAGAACTGCCTGCAGGTGCTTACAAGCCCTACCAATCAGGCAAACCGAATCCAAGCCTTCTCATTGCCGTATTGTGGGGAGACTTATTGATGTTAATTCGTGCCTGTCTTCGGTGACCTGCAGCGCATAAGCTGCTAGCTGCCTGCAGGTGCTTATCGTCTTACTAATCAGGCAGACCGAATCCAAGCTCTCTCATTGCCGTGTTGTGGGGAGGCCTTATTTTTCTCTATTTCTCTACCTCCGGGCATTCCTATTTCTCCTATTTTACTTCTATCTGCCAGCATTCCTATTTCTCTCATTTTACTTCTAAACTTGTTTCTCTTATCCCCGCGGTTTCCCGGCGCCCGCCCCGAGGCTGCTTCTCGGCGCCTCCCCCGCGGTGGCTTCCCGGCTCTGCGCGGCTTCCCGGGGCCCGCCCTGCGGTGGCTTCCCGGCTCTGCGCAGCTTACCGGCTTCTATTCGCACCCCGTGCGCTCTCCCCGTTTGTGCCCCGCGCGCTCTCTCTGCGCGTGGCGGCTTCCGCGAGTCACACAGCCCAGCTCACGTTTCCGCCACCGGCATTCAGTCCAAGTTCCCCGGGCTAACCTGGTGAATTCAACCTAGCTCACGTCTGCGCCCCCCAGTTTGGCTTCCCGTCTTTTGCTCCCCGGGCTAATCTGACGGATTCCAACCTGGCGGCCCACGTCTCTGCCTCTGGTTCCAGATTTTCGCCTTTTGCTCCCCGGGCTGACTTGAAGAATTCCAAGCTAGCTTACGTCTCCGCTTCAGCCTGCCCCCCCGCGGCTTCATCCTCCCTAACATTTTTCTCTACCCGGTATGTTTCCTAACTTTTCTTCCAACAACAATCCCCTCTCATTTCTCCTGGCTTTTCCCCACAGTCCGTATCCGAGTCTAAGTTTCTTCTAGGTTTCACTTTCGCTTTCAACCTGCAGTCCGTATCTGAGTCTAAGTTTCTTCTTGCTTTCACTTTAAATCCTAACTTCTTTCCCACAGTCCGTATCCGAGTCTATGCCTAGGCTTTCAATAGCTTCTTCCGGCACCTTTTCCATCCGGCTTTTCCCTAGGTTCTTTGCTAGTCTCTCTCTCCGGTATTTTCCCACTTCTTCCCGTTTCTTCCCTCTTCTTCCCTCCTAGGTTTCCTATCCGAGTCACGGCACCATTATGTCGCTCCCCCTCTTCGTGGAGGAACGACACAGGACCCTGCATTGTTCTTTCGTCTGCTCGGCCCTCCCCAGGTTTGCTGCTGGTTCTTCCCGGGTTGGCTACCGTCCCTTCCACCTCCGTGGAAGGGCGGTTCCCCCTGCCGCTTTCCCCACTTCTGCGGGGGAGCGGCACACCGCCGGCCGGCTCTCTCGGGGGCTGCACAGGTGTTCCTTCAGATAGATGTTCCTGGTGCATGTTGTCTCTCTCCTCCTTTATAGTCCTCTTCCACCAATCCCAACTCTGCTACCCACACGCCGAGTACGCTGCTCTCCTCCAATCAGGAGCAGCTCCTGCAGCTTGTCAAGTTGGTGAAAGGCAGCTGGGTAGAAGCTGTTTGCTCCTCTCCCAGCGCCATATTGTGGGAGAGCAGATGCATAGAATAAGTCTTAATTCCAGTAACTTAGTCTAGTCCGAGTTGCTCCCCACACATGTACATTAAGTCTTAACTCATTGGCTTCTTTCTAAAAATTGTTTTAGTCACTTCATTGGTCCTCACAAAACAAGTTTCATAGTTTAGTAGTGGAAGGACTCTAGAGTGTAGAGAGGGGCTCCCTTATCCAGACAGAGCACATCCACATGCTCACTCGTCTGTTACTCACAAGCACTGTGGGTGACTAGGAGGAGAGTCCAGGCTTTCTCCCTCCTCAGATATTCGCCCCACTGTTGACACTGTAGGTGAGCTGGGTGTGGTCGTACACTGAAGGTCAGCCATGGGCATAGCCTCCTTCAGGCAAGCTGTGGATACACCTGCATTTGCACACTGCTGGCACAGTCCTCCCTCTGTGGTGTGTCCTGGAATCCAAACAGCATCTCCCCAAACTCAGAGAGAGGCATAAACCTTACAGATGAAGAGAACAACTCAGGTCTGCCCTTTGGGGGTGTTTTGTAAGGGTTCACAAGTTTTCACATTGTCACTTCCTGCAACTATTACACTTTTCTTCTCATAATCTTTTCATCTGCACCATATTCTCATCTGTGTGGCAAGAGGTCTTCTTTTCTCTTAAGGTAATTCTTCCTCTGCACCGTATGCTTCTCTTAAAGTATTCTCTTCATTGGCTTTAGGGTTTTTTTGTTCTTTTACTTTTTTCTTTAAGATTTATTCATTTATTTGAAAGTCAGAGACACGGCTGGTGCTGTGGCACAGCAGATTAAAGCCCTGGCCTGAAGCGCCAGCATCCCATATAGGTGCCGGTTTGAGACCTGGATGCTCCACTTCCAATCCAGCTCTCTGCTATGGCCTGGGAAAGCAGTGGAAGATGGCCCAAGATTCTGACAGCTCACTGGGATGCACTTTGGAGAGGCTCAGCTTCATTCTGCATGCTCATCTCCATTCATTTTCTTTTTTTTCTTTCTTTTTTTTTTTACAGGCAGAGTGGACAGTGAGAGAGAGAGACAGAGAGAAAGGTCTTCCTTTGCCGTTGGTTCACCCTCCAATGGCCGCCGCGGCCAGCGCACTGCGGCCGGCGCACCGCGCTGATCCGGTGGCAGGAGCCAGGAGCCAGGTGCTTTTCCTGGTCTCTCATGGGGTGCAGGGCCCAAGCACCTGGGCCATCCTCCACTGCACTCCCTGGCCACAGCAGAGAGCTGGCCTGGAAGAGGGGCAACCTGGACAGAATCTGGCGCCCCGACCGGGACTAGAACCCGGTGTGCCGGCGCCGCTAGGCGGAGGATTAGCCTAGTGAGCCACGGCGCTGGCCCTCATCTCCATTCATTTTCATTCTCTCTCTCTCTCTCTCTCTCTCTCTCTCTCTCTCTCTCTCTCCCCCTCCCTCCCTCCTTCCCTCCCTCTGTCCCTCTGTCCCTCTATCCCTCTATCCCTCTCCCTCACTCTCTCTGATACTGGGCATACAGGCTATTTTTTTTTGGAGAGTTTGAGGTTTTTTTGTTGTTGTTGCTCATTTTACACATACTTCTCTTTTCTTATTATAATTCCTGATTTGGTTCAAATGTAGACAAAATAACTTAGACAAAGTTCAAACATTATCCAACATTCACATGGTTACATATGACTTTGAGTATGCAAGTAATACATCTCATAATTTTAAAAAATTTTGAGAAGCAACAAATCAAAAATAAAATTAATCCACAATCCAAAAACCTAAACCCAAATATTGCTAAGACATCAGTCTATTCCTAAAGCAGATGTTTCTTTTTTTTAACTTTTATTTAATAAATATACATTTCCAATGTACAACTTCTGGATTATAGTGGCTTTTTCCCCCCATAACCTCCCTCCCACCTGCAGTCATCCCATCTCCCATTCCCTTTCTCATCCCATTCTTCATCAAGATTCATTCTCAATTCTCTTTATATACAGAAGATCAACTTAGTATATACTAAGTAAAGATTTCAGCAGTTCGCACCCACACAGAAACACAAAGTATAAAGTATTGTTTGAGTACTAGTTATACCATTAATTCACATAGTACCACACATTAAGGACAGAGATCCTACATGGGGAGTAAGTGCACAGTGACTCCTGTTGTTGATTTAACAATTGACACTCTTATTTATGACGTCAGTTATCACCCGAGGCTCTTGTCATAAGCTGCCAAGCCTATTTTTAAGGCTACCACTGAGCTTGCCAGGGAGGAACTGTCTAGGGCAAGTTAAATACACAAAACCCACACAAATCTCACTATTCTTAGAGAAAGTCAGCCAATTTTCTTGAGTAAATGCCCCACAGGTGGCTGCAAGCCTTTGGTTAAATTTCCAGAATTATCAAAAACTTGATTCTGACCACTTTTACCATTTTGTTGTTCCCTTTATGAAGGGATAAATTTTCAAATGTTCTCACTCCACTGTTTACATAGGTTTCCACTGATGTCACCTACAACATGCTTTTAAATCTCTAGTCTCAATGACTCTGAGCTAAATATCTAATCGTGGGATAAGATTAGGGAAAAGGAATAAAAAGAGAAACTAATTTTCATGAGCGCTATCCTGAGAAGGTTGATGAAATTTTCAAAGTACTTCTATATTTAGTCATCTCAAGCTTCAGATTAAAGTGACAAATATTTGGACCCTTTTCTGCACACATATTAGACACAGTCTGGGGCAGGACTGAGCTCCAGCTCCAGCTTTGCTTCTTACAAGTGCAGTGACCTACAACAAGTTACACAGCCTCTGTGACTCAGCACAATATATATCACAATAGGCTACTGGGGTACAATACCTATCACAGAGGTTACTGGGAACATCCAGTGTTGAATGCTGAACACAGATGCTTGGCAGCCCAATCAATATCATCTGTAAGAATTATTATTTTCACAGTCTGTAACAGTACAGTACGTTTTTGAGTAGAGTTAAACTAAAGGCAGTTTTTTTTACCTGTTTTTGTTTTTGTTTGCTTGCTTTAAAAACTTTAAAAATCTATTACAGCATTTAGGAATGAAATTTCCCACAACACGAATTTATTCATTGTATTGGTATGGAAACAAAATGTGATTTCTTTACTCAACAAATATTTATTAACCATGCAGTAAATTTCAGGCACTATGCCACACACAGGCATAACAAAGACAATAACATATGTTCCCTGCCCTCAAGGGGCTAACAGGCCAGGAGACTGACAGGCCAACAAGCAACGTAACAAAGACTGTGATGTGATGTGATGCAATGTGACGTGATGTGATGTGATGATCAGTGTGATGTGATGTGACGTGATGATGTGATGTGATGTGATGTGATGTGATGTGATGTGATGTGATGTGATGTGACGTGATGATGTGGTGTGATGTGATGTGATGTGATGTGATGATGTGTGATGCGAAATGAGAACACCAGTGGAAGAACGTGACAAGAGTATGGCTTTGACGTGGGTTCTTTTTCCATCAACTAAATGAATTAAGTCATGGCTTGTTTAAAATTTCTAAAGATGAAAGGCAAGCACCTTGAATTATGGAGAACACAGGATTAGTGTTTCCTACACAAAAAAGGGCTTCCCTATCAGTGTGGTCACTTCTATACATCTTTCTTTTTTAAGACACAGACAGCTCCCGTCCACTAGTTCACTTCCCAAATACCTGCAATGGCTCGGGCGAGGCTAGGCCAGGCCCAGGCTGAAGCTGGAAACCAGAAACCAGTCCACGTCTCCAAGTAGGCAGCAAAGAATCAACCAATTGAGCCATCACCACTGCCTCCCAGGGTCTGCATTAACAGGAAGTTGCAATTAGAAGCTGGAACTGGGAATCAAACCCAGGCATCTGATTTGAGACGTAGGTATCCCAATCTGGGTGTTAATTGCTAGGCAAAACACTGGCTCCACTTCTAATTAGGGCTTTTCACCTAAAAAGTTCTTTTGCATACTTTTTGTTTATTATGCATTTTTTTGTATCTTTTCTCTTTCTCTTCTCCATTCATCCTCTAAGAGACATAGGTAGTTCCCAAAGAACAAGTGCTTTTTGAATTCTAAGGGTGATTTATAAGTACACAGAAAGTAATTTTAAGCCTAAAATGTCTACACAAAAAAGAATATAATTTCTCATACAATCTTGTGCTTATTGAAAGGCCAATAACTTTAATTCCATTGCATTTTTCAGAAATCTCAATCGTAATCCTCTGAAAAACGTTGAAGATTCGTATCTTTTTAAACTGCCAGCATTAAAATATCTGTAAGTATTAAACTAATCCTTTTTTATTTTCATCAAACATTAAATATTTGAGATTGAGGCTAAAAAGTCATGATTTTAAATTAGGTTACTGAAAAAAAAATAGGTTACTGAAAAAAAGTTATTGACTGAGGCAAGAACTGAGAAAGAATTTATCATGGGAAAGACAGCTGGCAGAGGGAGACAGTGTTACATGCAAATACATGTTAGGAATACCATCTATCCCAAGCAAAGAGGTATAGATGTAAATTTTTTAAAGAAAAAAATAAGAATTAAAAGAGGTCAATGTAGTATAAAATGAAAAATAAGACAATGGCAGAAAAAGGTGTAGGTTCCACTCTTCAATGCCAAGGTCATTAATCTGATGATGCAAATAGTAAAGTCATTTCAACCAGGGCTTTCTGGAACTGTCTCCATGACAAACTCTTGAGCTGTCTTGCTTTATAGAGAAGCCAAAACTGATGTAACCACATCTTCCTGAAACAACCTTTTTAAAGACAGATCTTTTTATTGAGGTCCATACCATGAATGTTTGGGCTTTCTCCTTCAGAGACTTGGGAACAACACAAGTACCACTTACCACAGTTGAGAACATCCTCATGATGACTCTTCAATTGGAAAACCTGTAAGTTATCTTTTTCTTAGGTTTATTTCCATGTAAGTCTGTAGACTTGTTTTCTTAAGTCAGGCTTATGGAGGTATAATTTTTATGTATTTCAATTCACACTGTAAAGTTTGCTGAGTTTTGGCAAACACGTGGTTATGTAACCACCACCAAATTCCTGATGTAGAACATTTCTATCAACCCAAAAAGGTCCCTCATGGTCCTTTCCAATCAATCGTCTCCTCCCATCCCCAGACCCAGGCCCTGCAAACCACTCATCCTGTTTCTATTCTTGTAGTTTTTCCTTCCACAGTGTCTTATAAGCAAAATCATGTAGTAAGTGTAGCCTCTTGTGTCTGGCTCCTTTACTCAGCATAATCCTTTAGAGATTAAACTACTATTCATGTTGCTGCCTCTACCTATTGCTAAGTAATATTCCAATTGTGTAGTTACACCAGTTTATCCATTTCATCAGCTTATAGAACTGTGTTTTCCAACTTTTTGCAATTATAAATAAAGCCACTAACAGCACTCACATGGAGGTCTGTGAGTGGATATGTGTCTTCATTTCTTTGGTGTAAAGATCTAGGGGTAGGACAGTTCATTACCTACTAAGTGTATATTGAACTGTTTAACACACAGCTAAACTGTTTGCCAAGTAGCTGCTGCAGTCTGCACTCTCACCAACAATGTTCGAGAGTGGCACTTGCAACATGTGTTGTCCCAGTCCTCAGATTTCAACTTTTTTAACAAACATTTAGAAACTGGACATTGTGGCACAGCATTAAGATACCACTTGGGGGGCCAGCACCATGGCTTACTTGGCTAATCCTCCACCTGTGGCACCGGCATCCCATATGGGCACCAGGTTCTAGTCCCAGCTGCTGCTCTTCCAATCTAGCTCTCTGCTGTGGCCCGGGAAGGCAGTGGAGGATGGCCCAAGTGCTTGGACCCTGCACCCGCATGGGAGACCAGGAGGAAGCACCTGGCTCCTGGCTTCAGTTCGGCGCAGCTCCGGCGGTAGCGGCCATTTGGGGGGTGATTGGGAGGTGAACCAATGGAAGGAAGACCTTTCTCTATGTCTCTCCCTCTCACTGTCTAACTCTACATGTCAAATAAATAAATAAATAAATAAATAAATAAATAAGATACCACTTGGGATGCCTACATCCCGTATCAGAGTGCCAAGTTTGAGTCCCAGCTACTCTGCTTCCAGCTAATGTGCACCCTGGGAGGTAGCCGATGGTAACTCAAGTATTCTGGTCTCTGCCACCCATGTAGGAGACCCACACATTGAGACCTATGTCCTTGGCATAGTCCTGGCCCAACCCTGGCTGTTATCAGCATTTGGGGAAGTGAACCAGCAGATGGAAGGTCAATCAATCAATCTCTTTCTTTCTCTCTCTCTCTCTCTCTCTCTCTCTCTCGTTCTTTCAAATAAGTTAAAAAATAAAACTTTTTTTAATGTAGCTCTTCTGCCAGTAGATAAATAGTGGAATCTCTATATGTTTTTTTAGTATTTAAAAATAGTTACTAGAGAGTCAATCAGTTCTCTCACCAAATGCCACCAAGACCAGCATTGGGCTGAAGCTGGAATTGACAGCTGGGAATTCAACCCAGATCTCCCATGTAGGTGGCAGGAACCCCAGTTACTCAACCAAAGAAAGGCAGAAGAACTATATTAGCAGGAAGCTGGAATCAGGAACCAGAGAGAAGAATCAAATGCAAGTGCTCAAATGCGGGACTCAGTCATCCTAACGCTGGCACCTTGGGTACACTCACTGCAGTTTAAACTTAGACTTCTCTAATAACTGACGATACTGTTGTGCAAATATCTTTACCAAGTGTCTATTCAAATCTGTTCCCATGTAGTAATTTGATGGTAATCTTAGGGAGTTTTAAGAGTGTTTTATATGCTCTGGGTATGAGTACTTTCTCTCAGATGTATGTTTAGTAAATATCTTCTCTCTGGTTGTGAGTTATCATTTCACTCTACTAAGTGTACCTTCTGAAGAGTAGAAGTTAATTTTTTTTTAATGTTGATGAGCCTATAGCAACTTTTATCTTGTATGGTTTGTCCTTTTATTGTGCCTTTCCTGAAAAAAATCTTTCAAATAACCCATTGTCTAATCTAAAGTTACAGAGATTTTCTCCTGTTTTCTTGTAGAAACTGTAGAGTTACATTTAGGTCCATGATCCTTTCTAGTTAATTTTCATGCAGAGTTTGAAGTATCTCAAGTTTTGAAGTTTTAAAAAGGATTTCCTTAGAGCCCTATTCTGACATTTTACCATAAACTCACTGCAACTTCCATTGTGACCTCCCCCCTGCCAATTGGACAAGCTAAACAGAAACTATGATAAGGCTAGTTGAGCGGACTCCACAAGATAAGAATGGGGAAAGGCCTCTCACAGCATACCCTGCCCTAATCACTTCTGTCAGATCACCTCCTTGACTAACGTTCCCACATCATCAAGTCCACTGGTTTCTGCTCTAGCCTCCTCTTCCTCAACCTTGGGCAGCATCTGCCACAGTGGATCCTCCCAGGTCAGTGAGAGGCCTTCCTCTCCAAAGAGTCAAAGCTCTCATCATCAACAAGCTTTCTCAGTTAGCCAAGGCTGTGGTGTTCTAGCTGCTTTTTTTCATACTTGACCATCAGTGGACAGGAAAAGTGCTAGCATTTTCTGGAGCCATGTGCAACCAAGGCTATAAAAACCTGAAAGCAATTGTTACACTGGAGTTCATTATTGGAAGTCCTCAGGAGTTTAGACAAAGCAGGCCAGCTCACTTGTGTCGTGACTCATAAGCGATGGTCCTTAATGCATTCTTAAAGACTTACTTATTTATTCGAAAGGCAGAAATACATGTAGGGTTTTTTTTTTTTTTGCCAGAGTGTTTTGGCTTTCCATGCCTGTAATACTCTCATGGGCTTTTCAGCTAGATCCGTGTGCCTTAAGGGCTGATTCTGAGGCCAGAGTGCTGTTTAGGACATCTGCCATTCTATGGGTCTGCTGTGTATCTCACTTCCCATGCTGGATCGTTCTCTCCCTTTTTTATTCTATCAGCTAGTATTTGCAGACACTAGTCTTGTTTATGTGCTCCCTTTGGCTCTTAGTCCTATCATTATGATCAATTTGAACAGAAATTGATCACCGGAACTAGTGAGATGGCATTGGTACATGCCACCTTGATGGGATTGAATTGGAATCCCCTGGTATGTTTCTATGTGGGTGCAAACTGTTGAAATCTTTACTTAATATATGCTAAACTGATCTTCTGTATATAAAGAGAATTGAAAATGAATCTTTATGTGAATGGAAGGGGGAGGGAGAGGGAAAGGGGAGGGTTGCGGGTGGGAGGGAAGTTATGGGGGGGGGAGCCATTGTAATCCATAAGCTGTACTTTGGAAATTTATATTCATTAAATAAAAGTTAAAAAAAAAGAAGAAAAAAGAAATGCAGAAATACAGAGAGAGAGAAAGATCTTCCATCTGCTGGTTCCTAGCTCAAAAGACCACAACAGCCAGGGCTTGGCCAGGCCAAAGTCAGGAGTCGGAGCTTATTCTGAATCATGTGGGAGCAGGAGCCCAAGCACTTGGACCATCCTCTGCTGCTTTCCCAAGTGCATTAGCAGGGAGCTGGACCAGAAGCGGAGCAGCTGGGACTTGAACCAGTGCCTATAAGGGATGCTGACACTGCAGGTGAAGGCTTAACCTGCTACAGCACAGCTCTGGCCCCTTTATTGCATATTAATGTGCAATGGTCTTTAATACTTAAATATTATCTAGTAAGAATAAGTTATACCTCAGGTCATTAGCAATTTCAAAAGATTTTCCAATATTTTTTAAAATTTTATTTATTTATTTGACAGATAAGAGTTATAGACAGTGAGAGAGAGACACAGAGAAAAAAGCCTTCCGATGGTTCACTCCCCAAATGGCTGGAGCTGCACTGATCGAAGCCAGGAGCCAGGTGCTTCTTTCCAGTCTCCCATGCGGGTGCAGGGCCCAAGGACTTGGGCCATCTTCCACTGCTTTCCCAGGCCATAGCAGAGAGCTGGATCAAAAGCAGAGCAGCTGGCACTAGAACCAGCGCCCATATGAGATGCCGGTGCTGCAGGTGAAGGATTAACCTACTGCACCATGGTGCCGGCCCCAGATTTGCCAATATTTTTGAAAATAATGATTTGGGGCCCAGCGCTGTGGTATAGTGGGCTGTCTCCACCTGCGGTGCCAGCATCCCATATGGGCACCAGATCCAGTCCTGGCTTCTCCTTTTCTGATCCATCTCTCTGCTATGGCCTGGGAAAGCAGTAGATGACCTAAGTGCTTGAGCTTCTGCACCTGCATGGGAGACCCGGAAGAAGCTCCTGGCTCCTGGCTTCAGATTGGCCCAGCTCTGGCCATTGAGGCCATTTGGGACGTGAACCAGCTTAAGATGGAAGATCTTTGTCTCTGTCTCTCCCTTTCTGTGTTTGTAACTCTACCTCTCAAATAAATAAAAATCTTCTAAAAAATAAATATTTTATCACTGACATCATCCCTAGTGCATCCATTTTAGTAAGCAGCAAAACTACAACATTCTCTATGCAAGATGCAGTGTTCCTGCCAGAAATGGTCCCTAGTGGGGCTGGTGTTGTGGCATAAGGTGAAGTTGTCTGTGATGCTGGCATCCCATATGGGAGTGCCAGTTCAAGTCCCAGCTGCTCCACTTCCCATCCAGCTCCTTGCTAATGAACCTGGGAAAGCAGCACAGGATGACCAAAGTGCTTGACCCCCTGCCACCCAGGAGAGACCTGAATATAGTTCCTGGCTCCTGGCTCCTGGCTCCTGACTTCAACCCAGCCCAACCCCAGCTGCGGTGGCCATTTGGGGCATGAACCAGTGGCTGGAAGATTTATTCACGTTCATTCTTTCTCTCTCTCTCCCTCCCTCTCCCTCTCCCTCCACTCATTCTCTCTCTCTCCTGCACCCAACCATCACTCTGCCTTTCAAATAAATAAAACTTTTTAAAAAAAATCTTAGCCACTCAAAAAAATAAATGTTCCCTGGTGATTATATTCAGTATTGGTCTTAGAAGGATAAATTGAGGTGCATGCTGTAAAACAACTGATTTGAATGCCTCAAAAATCCCAATGCCATGAAACACTGCAAAAAAGGAACAGTTCTAAACTGAAGAAAATTAAAGAGCCATGAAAATAAAATGCAATGCCTGATTTAAAAGTAGCCAAGACATGTTTGGGACAACTGAGAGCACCTGCATGTGGACCACAATAGACGGTGATGTTAATGTTAAAGCTGACTGGGTGATAATAGTGTTGTGGATATGCAGGAGAATGCCTTTGTTCTTAGGAGACGCAGACTTCAGGTTTAGCAAGAAAAGGTCATCATATCTACAGCTCATTCTCAAATGGTTTGTCCAAGAAGTGCATAGAGACACACACGTGGAAAGTGAATGTGGCAAAATGTTAGCAACAGTTGAATCTAAGTGAGAGAACATGTAAACTCATGACACCAATCTTTCGGATATTTTTGTAGGCTTGAAAATTTTCAAAATACGAAGTTAGGGGTAGAAAGGACTTAACGAAAATTTCCTGTTAGAATTGAAGTCTAGTAAAACACTAGCTTAGCATTCTGAGTGCATTCTTTCTTTTTTTTTTTTTTGTTTTGTTTTGTTTTTAACTTTTATTTAATGAATATAAATTTCCAAAGTACGATTTATGGATTACAATGGCTTCCCCCCCATACCGTCCCTCCCACCCACAACCCTCCCCTTTCCCACTCCCTCTCCCCTTCCATTCACATCAAGATTCATTTTCGAATATCTTAATATACAGAAGATCAGCTTAGTATACATTAAGTAAGGATTTCAGCAGTTTGCTCCCACACAGAAACATAAAGTGAAAAATAATAGATGATTTTTTTAAATGATGATGAAATCAGATCAGACCTATTGTCATGTTTAATCCCAGTGAGAGTCAAGTTGGGAGTTGATAATTTCTTTTTTTTTTTCTTTCTATATGAAGCTTTCCCTGGACCCAAAGAAGTAACATTAGTCATCTGTAACAACTCAACCATTGGTTATTCTATTGGTTAGAAAGAGCCTGGCCCACTACGTGTAACCTACCATAGTTTATCTATTCACCTATTTGTGAACACTTAGGTTGTTCCAATTTGGGGGTATTAGAAATGAAGCTGTTTGCACTTACCCCCCCTGTAGGAACTCTGTCCTTAATGAGCTGTACTATGAGAATTAACTGCAAAACTTGTTCTCAAACAGTACTTTTTATGTTGTGGGGTGGGGGGTTGGTGCAAAGTGTTGAAATCTTTACTTAGTATAGAGTTGCTCTTTTGTATATAAAGTCAATCAAAAGTGAATCTTAATGAAGAATGGGATGGGAGAGGGAGTAGGAGGTAGGACGGGAGTGGGGGTGGGAGGGCAGGTATGGAGGAAAAAACACTATATTCCTAAAGTTGTACCTATGAAATTGGCATTCATTACATAAAAGCTTTAAAAAATAAAACAAATAAAAATTAAACTGTTTACGATGGCAGGCATTTGGTGCAGCCGTTAAGCCACTACCTGGGATACTCCAATCCCACATCAGAATGCCTGGATCCAAGTCCCGGCTCTGCTCCACCCTAGCTTCCTGCTAACATGTACCCTGGAAGGCAGTGGGTGATGCCCCAAGGACTTGAGTTCTTGCTCCTCACATGGAAAACCAAACTAGTTTCTGAGCTCCTGGCTTTGGCCTGGCCCAGCCCTGCATGTCGCAGACATTTGGGGAGTAAACTACCTAATGAAAACATGTGGTCGGCACCGTGGCTCAATAGGCTAATCTTCCGCCTTGCGGCGCTGGCACACTGGGTTCTAGTCCCGGTCGGGGCGCCAGATTCTGTCCCGGTTGCCCCTCTTCCAGGCCAGCTCTCTGGTATGGCCCGGGAGTGCAGTGGAGGATGGCCCAAGTCCTTGGGCCCTGCACCCGCATGGGAGACCAGGAAAAGCACCTGGCTTCTGGCTTTGGATCAGCGCGATGCGCCGGCCACGGCGGCCATTGGAGGGTGAACCAATGGCAAAAGGAAGACCTTTCTCTCTGTTTCTGTCTCTCACTGTCCACTCTGCCTGTCAAAAAGAAAAAAAAAAGAAAAGATGTGTTTGTGTGTGTTTCTCTCTCTTCCTTCCACAGAAACTTTCGAAATGATAAATTTGAAAAAAAAAATATAATGAAAATAGACTGACAGTTTCTTAAAAACACACACCTACCATAAGTTGCAGCCTTTCCATTTCTGGGTATTTAGGGAAGCACCACCTGACACATCCCAGGGCACTCCCTGGCAGGAAACAGGGATCAGAAATGGAGCCAGGCACTCCAGAAGGGGATGTGCTTGTCCCAAGCAGCATCTTCATGGCTGGGCTAAACACCTGCCTGGTCAAATTACTTTCACTCACCCATCAGTGAGCAAGTGTTCCTTTTTCTCCACATCTTTTCCAACAATTACTGCAGTCAGTCATTTTTCTGGGACCAGAGTAGTTTCTAATAGTGAACACTTCCAACAGGGATGGAGAAGAGTACTCCAGAGGTTGGGGGAAGTCCTCCTGTGCACTCCCAACCCACAATGAGACTTGTGAACTGGAAGGAGACACCCCTGAGTCAAACGACAGATCCATGGTGCCCAATGCTCACCCTGTTGACTTTATTTTGGATACACCACACCCACTTCCATGCCTATGCCTCCTTGGGCCACCTCTCCCTCCTTCCTTTATTCTCATATTCAAGACCAACAATTGGCCACCAGGCTCCTACCCAAATGCCCTGGCCACACACATACCTCAAGAACGCCTTTGCTGGCACCTTGGCTCACCTGTTTGACCCACCCAAGGAACCCCTTTACAGGTAACTTAATTCTCTGTCTCTATTCATAGGATCTTACCCAGCCATATGGCCTGCTGCCTCTGCCAATTTAAACATACTATCGAGGTTGTCTGCAACACCGTCAAGCTTCACTGTGACAATGAATGCCTGCCAAATACGACACATTGCCGTGAGTCGGAACTTCCTGAGGATCTTTTTTTAATATTTATTTGTTTTAAATTTCTTATTTTAAAATTTTAGGGTCAAGTTTAAAGTAACAATGTAATTAATTGCTGAATTTTTATTCATTCATTCAGATTTAAACTCCCTAAATTGCTACACTGCTCCCTTGCTGAAAGTCAGGTTCGCAATCACCGCTATGTAATTTAATAACATAGTTACCGCTATGTAATTTACATATGCACAAAGGATCATGGAAAAGAGGTGGAAGGGGAAGGAAGCAATGTTGGGAACCACACACGTGGTGTTCTGTGCTCTTGGGTGCTTTGCTTTTCAATGATAACTCATTTGCACACAGTCTATAAACTGGTTTTCTACGTGTTGGGCCTCAAGGGCCCTCTGTCTTATAGAACAGGTCTACACTGCTCACCGCGGTTGTTTGTTTTTGCACTTGTATAAAAGAGTACAAGTGATGCTGTTTTATTTGGAGCCGGGGAGTTTCTGGTTCCATAACCAGAAATGGCTGCCTGGCTCCTCTGATGGAGTCGGAAGGCTCCTCCATGCACTTGTAGACTGTCCAACTCTGAACCTGCTCTGAGTCTCACGCTTTTCTATCCACAGAACACTCGGGTAATTTTAAGTATCCTTCTGTAGATGAGGGTTATTACCACTGATGTCGTGACTTCCAAAATGTGACCGCTTTCTTCCTTAGACAGCTTGAATTCGGATCTCAGTCAGGGATCTGAGGCATTAGCACAGTGATAACTGTATACCCATCTACACAGTGTTGCTCACCTTCCAGACCAGTTTCCTACCAATTATATTATTCCCTTCATCTCAAGAGGTGAGAAGGACAAGCATTGTTAATCTCCCTTTACAAGGGTGGGAAAGAACACACTGAGGTGAGGAGCAAGGCCCCTTGGCTTGACCATCTCTGCCCTCGCTCCCCTTACATGCCTATCTTTTGCCATGGACACCTGTGATGGCAGCAAGAACATAGGGCCACAGGGAGGGAGGGAGGGAGGGAGGAAGCCTTGGGCTCCCTCAGCATGAGGCAGGACTGTGGAATGATGTGGCTGAGAAGCAGGGGCAGAGCCACAGAAGGGGCAGCTGGGTGGGGCCATTTGTCCTCCAGCCTTATTCTAAGCCTGGAGTGGTTGGTCATTGGAAACCAATGAAATAATACTGATCATAGTTACTGCTTTTTAACACTGCGAACTCTTCTGAATGCCACTCTCAAAAATATCTTTTTCTCCTTTATTGTTGCCATTTCATAGGTTTGAGTTTGGTTTTACTTTTCTCTCTAAAGTCTCAATGGTACCCCAAATATTGGATTTGACTCCTAATTTAATTGATCAGAGTGTAGGGCTGTGGACTGACATAAAGCTGTCCCATCAGTCTTCCGTACCAAAAAGCAGTCTCTTCTTTTTTTGACAGTTGAAGAAGCATCTATAGGGAACCCAAAGGGGGCATTCATGAAGATATTGCAAGCCCGGAAGAACAACACCAGCAAGCAGCTGACTATTGAGCCAGGGAACCCAGTATCAGAGAGAAACAGTGTGGACTTCCCAGGCCATATGAGTGAACAGCGGGACTTCAACAATGAAAGTGACATTATTAGTGCACTGAATTACATATTGCCTTATTTCTCAGAGGAAATTCTACAAAATGTAGAATCAACATTATTACCATTCATTACACTGCTTTTTTCAAATGTGCAAGATAGAGATAAGTCCCTGAGCTACGTGAAAACCCACATAAGGAGGCCCTCTCATCCTTACAGAAATAAGTTGAGAAAGCTCTATTTTCTACAGAATTTGTTAGATGAAGAAATTCAAGAAAAAATCGATGAGGTTAAGAAGGAAGAAAAGGCCATGCTTATGCAGCCTATCCTGTTAGGTCCTCAATTTAACCCTCAAATCCTCCAAAAGAAATCAGAAACTGCCCCGTCACAGGAGAACAGCCTGGCAACCATGCCAAGTGTGGGGTACAGGCTGCAGAGAGTGAAAAAAGTCATCAAGGGGCCAAAGGGCTTACGGGAAAGGCACCTCCAGGAGATGAGGAAGAGCCTCGGGAGGAGACGGGGCACCTGGCCCTTTGCGGAGAGCATTGGGGGAAGAAGGCTTGGGAGAGCAGGCTCCAGGGAGCTGAAGGAGCTTCAAGTGGCTCAGAGGCCCAGGCAGGTGGCCGGAAACTCCTTGCACACGGAGCCCTTGCTCACAAAGGAACGTGAGGCTGCAGCCTCCTCTTTCCTGAAGAAACACATCCTGGGCAGGCCTTCTACCTCCCCTGCAAAATCTCTCTCTGAGATCAACAACAAAGGAAAAGACTTAACCTACACCATTTTTGTCTTAGAAGATGCCAATGCTAAAGCTAAAAATAAGGCGGCAGGGAAACCAATCTGGCATTCCAGACAAAATTACCACTTTCACAAAACTCGCTCTCACCTGGTCCTCCGAACCCCCAAGGCCAAACTGAGTCGGAAGTTCAGAAGGAAAAATTCCCTCAACAGGCTGACGGCTGGGAAGAGGCCTCCGTTCCCTGCACTGCGGAGTCTCATAAACTCCCCCTCCGGAGAGGCTTTCTCATCCCCTGGAGGCCTGCATTCTCAGGGGAGTCCTCCTCTGAGAGAACCTTCTATAGAAGACACTAGGGAGGAAAACCATTCCGGAGGTCGTGTTTTTGAAGAAAACGTTTTGCCAGAAAACACCACTGCACATGAAGAAACGCTCCCTGGCGACAAAATGCACACAGATCCTTCAGCTACAGATTCTGCTGGGACCGAGTTCGACCTAATGCCGACTGTGGACCAAACCAAGGAAACACAGTGGGAATACCCCAGCGAGGGCACTGAAGCCCCCACCACGCCCGCAGGCTTCACCTACCCCGTGATGCTGTCCCAGGGGCAACAGTTTGAAATTCAGCTGAATCAGCAGCTACAGTCCCTCATCCCCAACACGGACATGAAAAAGCTCATTTCTCACGTCATCCGCACTCTGAAAATGGACTGCTCTGAGGCCCAGGTGCAACTGCCCTGTGCCAAGCTCACCTCCAAAACAGGCATCCTGATGAAGCTCCTCAGTGAGCAGCAGGAAGAAAAGATAGCCAAGGAAGAATGGGACGCAGAGCAGTGGAGGACCGAGACCTATATCAATGAGAGTACAGAAGCCCCGAGTGGACAGAAAGAGCAGGAGTCGAGTAAGGTGAGGACAGGAGACCTGCACTTTCCCATCACTTAGGAGACCCCACGCGGGAAGACCAGGGGCTCCCAGTCCAGATCCCTTGGCTCTCTGAGCCCTGGTCTTCCCACTCCTTGAATGTCCCACCTGAATCGCCTGACTCGCTCACACCCATGGCAGACCCTGGCGGCTTTGATGACCTGGGGTCTTCTGCTCCCTCCCGGGTGCTGACCTCGCCTCAAGAGTCCACTGTGAGTTTGCTTCCTTTTTCTGGAACTGCCCCCAGAGCCAGAACAGCTTGCTGTTCCAAAGCAGTATTTCAATAGGCTGACTCGACAACAGAGGCTACCAGAGGCGATTCCCGTGCTAGACGGGGATCAGGATCAGCCTCCGGCTCTGCCTCCTCGACTGGAAGGAAATGCTCACCAGTCATTGGAAGCACTCGTTCCGCCTCTAGACAGTCTTCACAAGGAAACAAGTTGATTGTTTCACCCCTGACCCCCAAGAAAGATCTAGCTCGGCGTCAACGGCTTCCTAAGGTTGTTGTTGGAACTCCAGACAAAGCGGCCAAGCTTCAGGGTCAAAATCAAGTTTTGCTGGCTGACTATGGGGTCTATCCTGGTGGTTTTCCTACAGAATCCCAGGAGAACCCAGGAGAACCTGCACAGCCCTCTGAGCAGGCTGAACCATCTCAATTCCTGATGGAAGGCCAGACTCAAAATCCAGAGACTCAGGAGCCCATCCAATCCTCCTCTGCACAGCAAGAAGAACAAGCTCCGCCTCCACAGCCCGTTGAACCAGATGAACTTTCTTCACCCCAGCAAGAGGGCCCAGGTGCAGACCTGCAGCAGCCCGAGGAAGAAGCATCTCCGTTGCAGCAGGAGGCCCCCGCTCAGAATCCATTTGCTACTGCAGAAGTAGTAGGTCAGGCATCAGTGTATCATGATCCTAACACTCCATCCTCACCTCAGATTGTAGCTCTCCAAGCAAACTTCCCCAGCGTCACACTGAAACCTGCAGACACGGAGCTGACAGAAGCCTCAGGGGCAGGTGAGGAAGTTCAGTCTACTCCAAGCACGGAGCAGGCTCCAGCTCAGCCTCTGGGGCATCCTGAGGGAGTGGGACTCCCCTCAGCCCAACAAGAGGCCCCAGTGCAGACTCCGGACTTCCCTGGGAGGGTGGAATCTTGGACTCAAGAGGGTCTAGCTCAGACCTCAGATCTCCCTGAGGAGACTGGACCTTTCTCTACCCAAAACGATGCCACAGCTCAGCCCTCAGAGTATGCTGAGGAAGTCAGCCCATCTGTAGCCCAGCAGGGGGCCCCAGCTCAGCCTCCAGGCCTGCCTGTGAACACTGAATATTCCTCCAGCAATCAGGAGCAGCCTGCTCAGCCTTCTGAGTCTCCTGAGATCGAACCTTCTAGAAGCCAACTGGAAGCCCCGGAGAAGCCTTCGGCACTCCCTGTGGAAGTCAAATCTCCAGTACAGCAAGATCCCCGAGCTCAAGCGCTAGAATCTCCTGAAGAGAATATCATAGCTCAGACTCCACAGATTCAGAAGGGGATGGACTGGTCTCCAGATCAGAATCAAGTTCACCGTTATAACCTGCCCAACGTGACCATCAAGCCTGCAGATGTGGCGCTGACCATAACTCCGGAGCCTATCATGGAGCGGGACTCTTCTCCAGCGCAGCAGGAGGGCTCTGCTCAGACTCCGGGCCCTCCTGTGGAGACAGAACCCTATATCAGTGAGCAGGAGCAACCAATGCGGCCCTCTGAGTCTTCTGAGGGGGTTGAATCTTCTGGAAAGAAGACAGAAGTCCCAGCCCAGCTTCCAAGTCCTCACACAGTGACCATTTTACCTCCAGGTCACCATCAAGTTCAGCAGTACGACTTGCCCAATGTGACTACTAAACCTCCAGACCTGCAGCTGACCCTAACACCAAAACCTGCAGCACGGCCGGCACCGCGGCTCACTAGGCTAATCCTCCGCCTTGCAGCACCGGCACACCGGGTTCTAGTCCCGGTTGGGGCACCGGATTCTGTCCCGGTTGCCCCTCTTCCAGGCCAGCTCTCTGCTGTGGCCAGGGAGTGCAGTGGAGGATGGCCCAGGTGCTTGGGCCCTGCACCCCATGGGAGACCAGGAAAAGCACCTGGCTCCTGGCTCCTGCCATCGGATCAGTGTGGTGCGCCGGCCGCAGCGCGCCGGCCGCGGCGGCCATTGGAGGGTGAACCAACGGCAAAGGAAGACCTTTCTCTCTGTCTCTCTCTCTCACTGTCCACTCTGCCTGTCAAAAAAAAAAAAAAAAAAACCCTGCAGAAGTGGAAACATTTCCATCAGCCACGAGGTCACAACAACTCAGGCCTCAGTCCCAGCTCTGCCTCCAACGCCTCTTGAAGAGGTTGAACCACTGCCAATTCAATCTCCAGAAGTTATGCAGGATGAGAAACCCTCTATGACCCAGCAGGAGGAAACAGCTGAAATTTTACAGGCCCCCGAAGAGGCTGCACCTTCTCCAATCCATCAGGAAGCCCAAGCTCACGCCTCAGTGTTCCCTACGGAGCATGAGCCTTTGAAAGACCAGGAGGCAGACACAGCTCAGCAGCCAAAGCCCCCAGAAGAGGATGAGCACTCCCCACTTCCAGGGGTCCCAGCTCAGCCTGAACAACTGAAGGAACCTTCACCAAGCCAGCAGGGGATTTCCGTTCCACCTCTAGAGCGCCCCGTGAGTGCTTACCAATTACCACTCCAACAGGGAAACACAAACCAGCCTTCAGATATCTTCCCAGAGATGAGTGATGCTATTCCAATGAATATGACATTTTCACCTCATATTCCAGAAGAAATACTCAGAACTCAGCATTTAAGGATGTCTAAAACCAAACCAAAACATGTGGATATTGACCTTACCAGAACCCTAAAGCCCACTCCAGAAGTTTATCCTTACTGGAGTCAGCAGGAAGGACCTGCCCAGCCTACAGTTCCCACCAAGCAAGTTGAATTTTCTCCAACCCAGCTTGGGCCTCCTCTTGCCAAGCCTCCAGCACTGCCTGAAAAGATGGAACTTTCTCCAGCTGAGCCTCTAGAGCCCCTCAAGAATGCAAAACAAGCTCCAGTGCAAAATGTAGCCCCAGCCAAGCCACAAGACTTCCCTGACACTCAATCATCTGTAACCCAGCAGGAGCTTCAAACTCAGCAACCAAACCTGACCAAAGTCACAGGTCAACCTTTGGATGTGGAACTCACCATAACTACACAACCTGGAATGGAAGGCGGACTTTCTCCAATCATGCAGGAGGCCCCAGTTCAGCTTCCAGGGCCATCTAAGGAAGGTATAGCTCAACCCCCAGGATATCAGGGGGTGACAGTTCCAACACCAGCTCAGGATCAAGCTCCGTTTCCAAAATCACCCCGCATCACATTTCAACCTTTTGATCTGGCACTTACAATAACTCCACAGCCCATTACAGAGGCTGAACTTGCCACAAATGTGCAGGAGACTCCACCTAAAGAATCTGTAGCTCAGCCACCAGTGCATCATGAGGGTCAAAATCAACCTCCACTATCACCCAGTGTCACAAATCAACCTTTAGACCTGGCACTTACCATTACTACAGAACCTACTACAGAGGCTGAGCATCCTGCAGACCTGAGCAAGACTACAGCTCCATCTCCAAACCTGACTCCAGTCACAACTCAACATCTGGACCTGGGACTTACCATAACTCCAGAAACCAGCAGTATGGTGACTGAACCCTCTACAGACATGCAGGAGACCTCCAGTCAACCTCCCATGGAGGGTGTAACCCAATCTCCAATACATCAAGAGGTGACAGTTCCAACACTGGGTCATAATCAAGCTCAATATCCAACATTGCCTCACATCACAGTTCAGCCTTTGGACACAGTGCTTACCATAAATGCAAAGCATACCAGGAAGGCTGAACATTCTACAGCCCTGAAGAAGACTAAAGTACCTCCCGTGCTCCATGAGGAGGTACTTTCACAACCAGACCAGGTTCAGGCTCAGCATCCAACCCTGACAGAAGTCACAGTTCAACCTTTTGATGTAGAACTTACCCTAACTCCAGAATCCATTGTGGAGGGTGAACCACTCCCAACCATGCAGGAGACTTCAGGGCAGCCTCCAGGGCCACATAATGAAGTGGTCTTTCAGCCTCCAGTTTATTATGAGATGGTAGTTCCAAAACCAAGTCAAGATCAAACTCCGCATCCAATGTCACCCAGTGGCACAGCTGAACCTTCGAAGTTAGAGTCAACCATAACTCAGGTACCCACTACACAGGATGAACATTCTACAGCCTTCAAGTCTATATCTCCTCCTCCTTATCCAATGTACCCTGAGGTGACATTTTCACCTCCAGTCCAGATTCAGACTCAGTATACAAACCTGCCTCAAGTCACAGTCAAGCCTCTGGACCTGGAAATTACCCAAACTCCACAACGTACTACAGAGGCTACACCTTCTACTACCATGCAAATGACCCTAACTCAGTCTACAGAGCCACTAAAGGAGCTCATAACTCAGTCCCCAGGGGACAATGAGATGACAGTTCCAACAGCAGGTCAGCATCAAGCTCAGCACCCAACATCACCCAGTGTCATAGCTCAGCCTTCCAAGATGGAGCTAACCATAACTCTGGTACCCACTGCAAAAGCTGGCCATTCTCCATCCCTGAAGAAGACTACAGATCTACATCCAGGCCAGGTTCAGACTCAGCACTCAACCCTAACTGAAGTCACAGATCAACCCCTGAATGCGGCTGCCACCATAAATGTCTGTGAGCTCTGCACCTGCAAAGATGAGACACTTTCGTGCACTGGCCTCAGCCCAGTGCAGAAGCTTCACAGAGTTCCTGTACCAGAGCCCAACAGCTACAATGGCACCTTCAGCATATTGTAAGAATCTCCCTTCCTCATGGTTCCCTACAGCCTGCCTGTCTCAGCAGCTTTTACCCAAGATCTTCTGAGCCCTCCTCAAGTCCCCACCTTATGTTGACTGTGTGTGTGTGTATGTGTGTGTTTTGGCAGACAGAGTAGGACAGTGAGAGACAGAGAGAAAGGTCTTCCTTTTTCCGTTGGTTCACCCCCAAGTGGCCACTTTGCTTGTGAGCTTTCCTGATCCTCCTTCTCTTATTCTCTTCTGTCTCTTCTACAGTCTCATGTGATTGCCCTTACTGCTTTTCCTGATTCATTATTTATTGACATTCACCATGTTATTACCTCATTGCTTTAATCCCACTCTTCAACACAGCCCTCATCCCGACTTATTAGAGATGATACAACAGATTTAAGGATAGATTCTGGAGCCAGGTTGCCTGGCTTTGAACACAGGTCTCCCAGTGATTAGCTTTGTGACTTTGGACAAGTTATTTAGCTTGGATTCAATATCCTCATCTGTAAAGCTGGCTTAAAGAATTGTGTGATGGATTGTAACAGAAAATAAAAATGCGTGACTCCACAGTCTTTCCCTGGATGACAGCGAGAATGATGGTGGTCTATAAGGCAGAAGCACAGCAGTCAGAAAGAAGAGCCCGTTAGTGGGAGATGTGTTCAGTGTTAGGCACTTTTTATTGATGAGCATAAAGTAACCCGAGAGGACATATCCACCAGGCAGGTGAGCATACAGGTATCTGTTTTATTGCTGCTCCTGCTTCCAGGAAAATGTGTACCTAAAACAAATAGGTTCATTGTTGCTGAGGAGTGAGGACAGAGTTAAAGCTAAGCACTCACAGCAATTCAAAGTTGAAGCTAAATATAAGTCATTTAACAGCTTCTTGTAAACAAGTATCGATTATGAGCACCTTTCCACTTTTTAAAAAGTGCACAGAATGTAGGATAAAATGTGAAAGTATGAACCCCCACACACCCTCATCATCCCCTGGTCCTCACTCTATTACCTGTAACCCAGGTGTGCGTCTTTCCTTCCAACCTCCTCTCTTTTTTTTTTTCCTATGGAGGTAATGCTTGGCTCCTGGCTCAGTGATCGGCACTTTTACCCTATGCTGTATTCCAAAAGGCTTTCCACATCAGCACATTAGTCCCTCTGATTTTAAATTGTCTGTATCCATTCAGTACTTGGAAAGATTTCAGCAGAGGGCGCTTGGCCAAAGCACTAGTATACCTGCATAGGTTTTCATTATTCTTATTGGTGACAATACATTTTGCCCATTTTTTCTTGAATAATTTATCCTTTTCTCACTGATTTATAGAAGTCAGTGTAGACACCTGAGTTATTTTGGTGAAAATACTTAATATTCAAAGTGATTGACTGTCTTTACTGTCAAAGAGACTGGACAGAGACGAAGTTAAGCTTCTGAGAGGATGCTTCATTGTTTATGTCAGTGGCCCCTCATTATTTATTGAGTGAGCAAACTGGGAAGCAGAGAGCTACGGAACATAAAAGCACTGGTATTTATTAGAAAGCTGATAATATTTCTGTATTTCAATACTCCCCCATGAGGGTGCCATGATTTTTTTCCTCATTCTGTTCATTCTTTTCCAACCCATTCAAGGATGTGAACTGTGTTCCTTTACAGAAATTTCCAAGGAAACTCGATTTCTTTCATTGATGAAAATGTATGGAAAGCATACCGCTGGGCTGAGACACTGTGAGTACACGCTCCCAAACATGAATACACAAAACTAACTGCATTGTAAGAGCTTTCTTGTTCTACTATTTTGAGGTCAGTATGTCAGAAAAAGTATTCCCTCTCCATGTCACAATCAACATCTGTTGATTATAATTCTATGGTTGTTTTAACAAGGCACAGAATTTGAAATAAGAAACTACTTCTATTTATTTGCATTTTATCAGTAATACCATTACATTCTTAGTAGATAAAAAGTGATAGGGATAGTGAAGACCTTCATTGTGTCCTAACTCCCTACCTATGAGGTAATAATTACTGCTCTGAGTTTGGCATATATCCTTCCAAAAAATTACCTACAAACATATTTACATAGAGCATAATAGTTGTGTTGTGTGGTTTCTTTCTTTTTTTAACCTAAATAGTAACATCCTGCAACTTGGTTCTTTCACTTCATGGTTTCTTCTGGATTTCTTTCCCTCCTAGTACTCAGTCAGTTACCCTATTCATTTAACTCCTGCATGATATTCTATAGTATGGATGGCCATTTCACAGTTTACTTAATAATCCCTCTATTGATGGATTTTCGATTATGTCCACTTCTCATGTATTGCTGCAAGGAAAATCCTTGTGCACACTTGTGAACATGGACAAGCATTTTGCAAAATAGAAGTCTAGAAAGAAAATGGGGCAGCTAGCATTGTGGCATAGTGGGAAAAGCCTCCACCAGCCATGCCAGCATCCCATATGGGCGCTGGTTTGAGTCCTGGCTGCTCCACTTCTGATCCAGATCTCTGATATGGCCTGGGAAAGCAGTGGAAGATGGCCCAAGTGCTTGGGACCCCGCACCCATGTGGGAGACCTTGAAGAAGCTCCTGGCTCCTGGCTCCTGGCTTCGGATCAGCACAGCTCTGGCCATTGTGGCCAACTGGGGAGTGAGCCAGTGGATTGAAGACCTCTCTCTCTCTCTCTGCCTCTCTCTCTCTCTCTCTGCCTCTCCTTCTCTCTGTGTGTAACTTGACTTTCAAATAAATAAATAAATCTCAAAAAAAAAAAAGAATGAAAATGGATGAAGACTACGGAAATAGGAAATTTTAATTGCCCTCAGAAAAGCTATGCACACTTACTTACACTCCAGCTAACAGAATATAAGAACATTCATTTCCCTTCATCCTTTTTAAAAAGATGTATTTGTTTACTTGAACTATGGGAGTGGGGGGAGGGGGAGATGGAGCGAGAGCAAATGAGAGAGTGAGAGAAAGAGAGAATCTTCCATCCACTGCTTTATTCCCCAAATGCCCAAAACAGCCATGGCTGGGCCAGGCCAAAGCTAAGATCTAATACTTGATTCTGGGTCTCCCACAGGGATGACGAGGAATCAAGCACTTGGGCCATCATCTGCTGCCTCCTAGGTGCACTAGCAGGCATCTGGCTCAGAAGCAGAGGGCCCAAGACTTTAACCAGGCTCTCCAATATGGAATTTACGCTTCTCAAGTGACGGCTTAGCCTGCTATGCCCCAACACTGACTCTTCCCTTCACCTTTTCACCTCGGGATGCTCTTTGTCTTTTTGCTAATGTGACTGGCAAATAAAAGGGTTCCCAGCTGAATCTGGATTTCTCTGATTACTCATAAATTTAAATGTCTTTATATACTTATTGAACATCTATGTTTCGTTGAGGTTTTGTCCACTGTCCATTTGTTGAATTATCTTTTCCTTACTGATTTTTGAAAGGAATCAGTTTAGACTCCCAATTTTGGGGGAAAATACTTAACATTCAAAGTAATTAACTAAAAATAAAAATCTATCATGTCACCTAGGCCAGTGAACTAGAAATTTTGAAGTGCTGAGTGTAACATAATAAAAAAAAGGAATTAATTGACATTTTTCACGACAGTTTGCGTGTTATATCACTGGGACAACTTGTACAGACATCATAAATTATTTCTGAATACAAACAAGACATATAACAGACAAAGGAGAAGGGTTATGATCACTTTAAGATAAATTTTCCCAGGGCCTGTGCAGTGCTGCAGTAGTGCAGTGGGCTAAGCTGCTACTTGCGGCGCTGGTATCCTGTACGGGCACCAGTTCTAGTCCCAGCTGCTCCACTTTAAATCCAACTCTCTGCTATGGCCTGAGAATGCAGTAGAGGATGGCCCAAGCACTTAGGTCTGTGCACCCATGTAGGAGACCCCAAAGAGGCTCATGGATCCTGGCTCCTGGCTTCCAATTGGCCCAGCTACAGCCATTGCAGCCATTTGGGGAGTGAACCAGTGGAGAGAAGACCTTTCTGTCTCTCCTTCTCTCCATCTGTAATTATAACTCTGAAACAAATAAATAAAATCTTTTTTAAAAAAGATAAAAGTTTCCCCTTAGCCTACTATCTCATTTCTGATGGGAAAATGCTAGAATCAGGCAGTTGTGACTTTTAATTTATGATGTTTCTTAAATGCAATACACACAGTTTGTATATATTTTGGTTATGCTTCATTTAAAGATGTCCCAAACTTGTAAGAAAAATCAAAGTCAGGGCTGGCACTGTGGCATAGCAGGTAAAGCCACCACCCACAGTGCCAGCATCCCATATGGGTGCCGGTTCGAGTCTCAGCTGCTCCACTTCCGATCCAGCTCTTTGCTATGGCCTGGGAAAGCAGTGGAAGATGGCCCAAGTCCTTGGGCCCCTGCACCCACATGGGAAGACCTGGAGGAAGCTCCTGGCTCCTCATTAGCACAGCTCCAGCCTTTGTGGCCAATTGGGGAGTGAACCAGCGGATGGAAGACCTTCCTCTCCCCTCTCCCCTCTCCCTTCTCCCCTCTCCTTCTCTCTGTGTGTAACTCTGACTTTCAAATAAATAAATAAATCTTTGGAAAAAGGAAAAATCAGAGTCATCTGACACAAAAGTAAATAACACTAGTTTCCTCTGAAGAGTGAAGACGGGAGTTGGAAAGGCTAAGGGATAAAGGGAAGGGGAAGAAAATTTAATTTTTTCTTATTTGAGAGGCAAAGGCAGCATGCTATCATACACTGTTCACTCCCCAGATGCCTGTAGTGGTGAGACTGGGTCAGTCAAACTCAGGAACCTCAAACTCAGTCTTGTTCTCCTACATAGATGGCAGGGATTTAAATACTCAGCCATCATTACTGCCTCCCTGGTCAACCTTAACTTGTAGCCCCGGCATACCTCAAACATGGGGCTTCGGTAGTAGGGCTTGGGGAAAAAACAGAAGGAAATGGCAGTTCTGCCAATCTTGGTGCCTCCCAGTGTTAGGTTCTAACAGGGACATTGTGACCTACAGAGCAGACATTACATTTATGATTTGGTGGGAAGGACGGATAGGTGTATAGAGATGGACAAAAAAGGGAGAGTGGGAAAAATGGTTTAAATTAAAATACAACAGACATTGCCACTCTAGAAGTAAATTAGAATCTGGGTATTTAAACAGCACCATTACCAAAGTTTCCTCTACATACAGAGTTAGTCCTATGAAGCAAACAGCTGCAGTTGTCATTTTGATTCAGAAGTACCTCTTTCATTTTCCAGAATCCTCAGTGAAAATGACTTGACTGAATTACATAAGGACTCATTTGAAGGCCTGCTGTCCCTCCAACACTTGTAAGTCAGTTAATCATACTTATTTATGAGATTTTAGTTACATTATCTAGAAAACAAATATGGGTCCCAGCTGGATAATCTCCAAGGTTTCTTCTGGAAGTCTACACTGTAGGGTCTCATATCTCTAACATGGAATACCTACTATGTGCTTTGTGGTTTTTTTTTTTTTGACAGGCAGAGTGGACAGTGAGAGAGAGAGAGAGAGACAGAGAGCAAGGTCTTCCTTTGCCATTGGTTCACCCTCCAATGGCCGCCGCGGCCAGTGCGCTGCGGCCGGAGCACCGCGCTGATCCGATGGCAGGAGCCAGGTGCTTCTCCTGGTCTCCCATGGGGTGCAGGGCTCAAGTACCTGGGCCATCCTCCACTGCACTCCCTGGCCACAGCAGAGATGGCCTGGAGGAGGGGCAACCAGGACAGAATCCGGCGCCCAGGCCAGGACTAGAACCCGGTGTGCCGGCGCCGCAAGGCGGAGGATTAGCCTAGTGAGCCGCGGATTATATTTGTATTTAATTTACAAGCAATGGATGAAATTGGATCCAAGGTCTGTCTTCATACAGGTCCTAAGTTAAGAATGAGTTTTATATTTATAAAGGACTGTAAAGAGAAACAAAGAAACAAGAAAATACAACAGAGACAATATGTGGCCGACCAAGTCTCAAACATTTATCATCTGGCCTTTACAAACAAGGTTTGAACAAGTTGGTTTAATACAACAAAGGGAAGAAAACATAAACCAACAACATTAATTTGAATGCCATCAACTGAAAGTTGTTAGATGATCTAATCTTGAATAAGTTAACCTTTAGCCATTAAGTGACTTGCTAAACAGGTAAATTATATAAACAATATTATCAAGAATACTAAGCTACCAAGAGAACAGATTTGGCATTAATGATTTCCATTAAGGAACTATTATACCCATGTTGGAAATAGATAATTAAAACAATAGCTACATAGTATTGGGAAGTGTACATCATTAATCCTTATTAGGCTAATTACTGGGCCTCTTCAGCAAATAGATTCTTGTCTCAAAAGTACAAGGCTTAAGGAACATAGCATGTGATACTCACAACACTCCTTTGAATGATGATCAGAACTTCTAGGCCATACGGGGACAACCACATCTGCATGGTTCCTCTTGAGCACCTTTCCCATCTGGGCTCCGGAACCTTGCAAACATGGTTTGGAGAAAAACAAATGAGACTACTGCTGGTAGAATAGGCCCTTCATTGTTTCTGCTGGAAAATCCTTTGTAGCCTAATTAGTTTATGCTAGCATATGTATTCACTTCATTTTCAAAATGCCAATCAATTGTCTAAAGCTGAAAGAGAAAGCCAAACACTTTGCCTAGTACTGGAGACACATAAATGAGTAAGACAGGATCCCACCTTCCCAAGAGCTCACAATCTTGCAGGGGAAACAAATACACAAGCTCAAACCAATACCCAATAAGCACTATGTAGCTGACAGAGTGCTGCAGAGGGACCAGGGAATAATAAAACCACACTGCTTTTTAAAAATTCACTTTTCCTTCTTCTACCTACTCAACCATTCCTTCATTTAATAAACACCTGAGTCTATTTCCATGAGTCAGTTTTAAACATAGTGGGCAATGTAGATGAGCAAGGCCGAATCCATGCTTTCAAGAAGTTTATGCTCTGGGGAAATGGAAGGCACAAGTAACGATATCAAAAGAAATGGATATAGAGTCCAGACGAGGGAGAAGACTTTGGGCTGGGTCAGGGACGATGGAACCAGGGAGCAATGCCAGTTGAACAGGACTTCCAAGGGGGCAGTGGGCATCATCAGACGTCTTGGAGAGAATATCGTGGGAGAAAGGGAAAACATGGAAGCTTCTGAGGCACAGAGATGCAGGGAAAGCTGGAGGGTGAAGCCAGGTCTTCCAGGCCTTTGAATGCTGAGCAAGAGTCACCACGGGGAACCATGCTGTCACAGCAGTGCTCTAAAACAGACTTGAGCTTGCACCACAGTTACCTGGGGCTCTGAACCCTACCCCCACAGTAACTGCCTGAGTCGGTCTAGAACAGGGCTGAGAATCTGCCTCTTCTGTAAGCAGCTAGTGATATTGGCCTCGGAGAGTCACTTAGGGCAAGTCCCACTGGTGACTGCGCGTGGGACAGGTGAGAGAAGGAGATTCTAGAGATGGAGCCACCAACAGATGAGTTGCAGGTGAAAAGTGAGGGTCAAATTGTAATCAGTGGAAGTAAGAGTCCTCTACCACCAAGAGTGTTTTCAAGTGGGAATCCAGTGTCATGCTGTTTTCTGACGGTTCTATCATGGCTTTCATGGACTATCAAGCAACAAGCAACAAATAAATTTCCTTTAGTATGACAGAAAGTGTAATTCTGAATCAGTTCAAAATAATGAATTAATTAGAGAACCAATTTCATTTCAAATGATTCAAAAGGGCATCTTTTTTTCTGGTATTGAATGAAGTTAGAAAACTAGGACTAAACCAGGAAAGATGTGAAAATGTGAGAATTCTTTGGAATATTAGACATTAAAAATGGAGATGACAGCTTTGCTCCTTGTTTCAAATGGATGAAGACTATGAAAGTTCATCTAATCAATTCTGCACTCAGGAAAGTTTACCACCACAATCTATCAAGATCTATAGTTGTGTATGTCATTGATGAAGGTTCTAACAGTGAGACTATTAGGAGAGGTTGTAAGAAGGGGTAGTATCTCCAGAGGGTCAAATACAAGTCCAAAGCTTTACAGTTTAGGTAAAAACTGCATATCCAACATTATCAAATGCAAATTTTATTATCCCCACTGACTATATAGGTAATAGCTAACCAAGGCAATGTTTTCCTTTTCCTAGAGATTTATCCTGCAATAAAATAGAGTTTATCGAAAGACGTGCATTTGAGTCACTCCCTTTTTTGCAGTCTATGTAAGTTACAATTTCATCACATTTGGAATTTTAATAAATCTTCACTGTTCACCTTGAAATAGGGTTAAGATTCTACTTTACATTTGTAGTAGAAGGTTGCTAAAATTCTGTAACAGGTCCTTTTCCTCTCTAGCAAAAATACTATCAGGTACAAAAGTCAGAGTGAATCCCACAGAGCAGGGCTTCTCAGCCAACATGATTTTGCATTCAGGTAACAGCTTGCAGCCCTGCACATGCTGCTGACACTGCGTGAGCTAAGCCCAGCCTGCTGTTAAGCCACTTACTATGTACAGGACAAACCTCCACAAGAAAAGCATTATCGAGTCCAAAATGTCAATAGCATTCAAGTTGTGAAACTCTGTTCCAGAGAAGTAAAGATCACACAGTACAAGTATGTCATGTAATATGAAAATAATATGATGAAATTTAATGTAAATGTGCAAGTATAATTCAGAAACCAAATCTTCCAGTACCAGTAAATTCTTTAGTGTGTAGATAAAATGTGGAAGTATTGTTTCATCTATAAAAATTAGAATCACTCCTGAAAGAAGAGTATTCTGAAAATATTTCTTTTTTTCTTCTTCATTCTCTTTCACTCGTGTCTTTTTTTGTAGAAATCTTGGTTGCAATTTACTGACAGAACTGAGCTTTGGGACATTTCAGGCGTGGCATGGAATGCAGTTTTTGCACAATGTGTAAGTGCAATAGATGATGAATACATATTTAAAAACCATTTGTGTATAAAAATGGTATATAGTTATGCTTATCTGGGTATTAAGCCCTGTATATAAACTCTGCAAAGAAGGTCTTCATTTCCATTTTTTTTTCCAAAAATCTAACACAAAGTACTCTGGGAGAAAAAGGTTCTGGTGCTTTCTCAGGGTTACCTGCTTTTAAATCCTAATGCAAAAATAATTCCTGGGACCCAGCCAAAGGGCACATCTCTCCCCATCACCCACCCAGATCATAAGCTTTTTCCAAAATGTATTTAGCTCTCAATTTATAAATTATCTGTGGATACTAATAACTTTTGAAATAGGAAGAAGTGGCATATATGTTAAACTGTAGTGTTAAAAAAATAAGAAAATACACTGCTCTAGCCTAATCCCACATATTTTGTCCTGACTAAACTGCAACAGAAAGTGAGTTTTATTCACTTTCAACTCAACAATTCTGTGATGTTCAATGGCCCAAGGGAATATTAGATTCAAGATACAGATTCTCCACTAAACCTGATGTTGAAAGACTATCCACCTGTTCTGTGGTTCAGAATCCCAGCCAAACACAATTCATTCTGGTTATGAGGGAAGGTTTTAGGATGTGTTGGGGATGGACCAACAGTGCCTGCAGATCTTGAGGAAGAACACTGAGAGTCTGTTTTTACTTCACCCACACACCGGGAGCTGGTTCCTGGAGCCCCAACACCAAGTGGTTTTGGTAGCATCAGTAAAAATGGCCTCAACATATATCATTCCATTAGATTCCCTCCTAAGGGGCCGAGTTCCAGTACAGCTTTCTGTAGACAACACAGGGAGAAAATCTGTGGAATCACAGTGGATGAAAAGTAATGAATTCATTTAAGAACATTCACTGAGTGCCAGGCCCACCGAGTGCCAGGTGCTGTATTAAGTGCTGGGGGTACAAACTGGAACAGGACAGAAGCTTTGTCTCCAGAGACTTTCATGCCAGCAGGGGGAAGTTGGACATTGATGGGAAAATGAGTGACAGCCATGCTAGCATCTGTGCAGCAAGGCCAGAGAGTTGAGCTGAAAAAGTAGGAGCAGAGCTAGGGATGGCGTACAGTGCATGAGGCACCAGTTCATTTATCTCAAGTTTCTGTGTCCATCTTAAGCCAAAGAAAAAAAGCATTTGCTTCATGGTGATGCAAAAACCAGAGCTAGCTGGTATTGGAAACTAATCCTCTTATCATGCGATCTGAACATATCTAACTCATGGTTGCTTCAAAAATTGGCACAATGGCTGTAATACACCAAGTGTGTGTTGGGAGCGGGTCTCCTTTATTTGGGGACATATTCTTTTATTAGACAAATCTGCTTCAAGGAAACTTTTGCTATCCCCGTTGCCCCAGGAAGACACCAGTGATCTTATGACCAAAGATGAGGGTTTTTAAAGTGAAAACAATGCTGTTCACTGCATTACAGAGTCCAGAAAAGAGTGCCAGCTGAGCTGGATTCATCATGAACTGGAGCCTAAGCTTCAAGGCTTTACGCTTGCACGTGCCCCTTCCAAGGTCCTGGGAGGGGCTGGAGCAATTTTTATATTCATAATTCTGCATGTTTCATTATAAGGGATTCCCCAAATTAGGTTAGGCTCATGCTCAGCAAAATCTGCATTCACCCTTACTTTGCATGTACTACATGCAGCCCAGTAAACATTCTTCTGAATGAAGTCTCTGTGTAAAACAGCAGTGTGGTAGGATCAATCTATTGTGAATATGAAATCTACCTCAAAGACATGCCAAGAGCTTACCAGTGACATAACATTCTTTGAATAGTAATACTCATCAAATCTTTCAGTGAAATCAGAAATGAAATACATTATGGAAAATCAGCAGTAATTGATAATTCTAAACATTAAGTATACTTTATTTCTTCTGCTTCATTCATTTATGTCGCTCCCCCTCTTCGTGGAGGAACGACACAGGACCCTGCGTTGTTCTTTCGTCTGCTCGGCCCTCCCCAGGTTTGCTGCTGGTTCTTCCCAGGTTGGCTACCGTCCCTTCCACCTCCGTGGAAGGGCGGTTCCCCCTGCCGCTTTCCCCACTTCTGCGGGGGAGCGGCACACCGCCGGCCGGCTCTCTCGGGGGCTGCACAGGTGTTCCTTCAGATAGATGTTCCTGGTGCATGTTGTCTCTCTCCTCCTTTATAGTCCTCTTCCACCAATCCCAACTCTGCTACCCACACGCCGAGTACGCTGCTCTCCTCCAATCAGGAGCAGCTCCTGCAGCTTGTCAAGTTGGTGAAAGGCAGCTGGGTAGAAGCTGTTTGCTCCTCTCCCAGCGCCATATTGTGGGAGAGCAGATGCATAGAATAAGTCTTAATTCCAGTAACTTAGTCTAGTCCGAGTTGCTCCCAGTTGCTCCCCACAGATCCCCCTTTCTTTTTATTTTTGGCGTTGATACGCGCCTGTCTTTGGTGCCCCGCAGCACACACACTGCTCTGCTTGCTAGAGTTGCCCACAGGTGCTTACAAGCCCTACCAATCAGGCAAACTGAATCCGGGTCCTCTCTTCGCCATGTTGTGAGGAGGTTTTTAGGCGCTGATGCGTGCCTGTGTTCGGTGCCCTGCAGCGCATGCTCTGCTCTGCTAGAACTGCCTGCAGGTGCTTACAAGCCCTACCAATCAGGCAAACCGAATCCAAGCCTTCTCATTGCCGTATTGTGGGGAGACTTATTGATGTTAATTCGTGCCTGTCTTCGGTGACCTGCAGCGCATAAGCTGCTAGCTGCCTGCAGGTGCTTATCGTCTTACTAATCAGGCAGACCGAATCCAAGCTCTCTCATTGCCGTGTTGTGGGGAGGCCTTATTTTTCTCTATTTCTCTACCTCCGGGCATTCCTATTTCTCCTATTTTACTTCTATCTGCCAGCATTCCTATTTCTCTCATTTTACTTCTAAACTTGTTTCTCTTATCCCCGCGGTTTCCCGGCGCCCGCCCCGAGGCTGCTTCTCGGCGCCTCCCCCGCGGCGGCTTCCCGGCTCTGCGCGGCTTCCCGGGGCCCGCCCTGCGGTGGCTTCCCGGCTCTGCGCAGCTTACCGGCTTCTATTCGCACCCCGTGCGCTCTCCCCGTTTGTGCCCCGCGCGCTCTCTCTGCGCGTGGCGGCTTCCGCGAGTCACACAGCCCAGCTCACGTTTCCGCCACCGGCATTCAGTCCAAGTTCCCCGGGCTAACCTGGTGAATTCAACCTAGCTCACGTCTGCGCCCCCCAGTTTGGCTTCCCGTCTTTTGCTCCCCGGGCTAATCTGACGGATTCCAACCTGGCGGCCCACGTCTCTGCCTCTGGTTCCAGATTTTCGCCTTTTGCTCCCCGGGCTGACTTGAAGAATTCCAAGCTAGCTTACGTCTCCGCTTCAGCCTGCCCCCCCGCGGCTTCATCCTCCCTAACATTTTTCTCTACCCGGTATGTTTCCTAACTTTTCTTCCAACAACAATCCCCTCTCATTTCTCCTGGCTTTTCCCCACAGTCCGTATCCGAGTCTAAGTTTCTTCTAGGTTTCACTTTCGCTTTCAACCTGCAGTCCGTATCTGAGTCTAAGTTTCTTCTTGCTTTCACTTTAAATCCTAACTTCTTTCCCACAGTCCGTATCCGAGTCTATGCCTAGGCTTTCAATAGCTTCTTCCGGCACCTTTTCCATCCGGCTTTTCCCTAGGTTCTTTGCTAGTCTCTCTCTCCGGTATTTTCCCACTTCTTCCCGTTTCTTCCCTCTTCTTCCCTCCTAGGTTTCCTATCCGAGTCACGGCACCATTATGTCGCTCCCCCTCTTCGTGGAGGAACGACACAGGACCCTGCATTGTTCTTTCGTCTGCTCGGCCCTCCCCAGGTTTGCTGCTGGTTCTTCCCGGGTTGGCTACCGTCCCTTCCACCTCCGTGGAAGGGCGGTTCCCCCTGCCGCTTTCCCCACTTCTGCGGGGGAGCGGCACACCGCCGGCCGGCTCTCTCGGGGGCTGCACAGGTGTTCCTTCAGATAGATGTTCCTGGTGCATGTTGTCTCTCTCCTCCTTTATAGTCCTCTTCCACCAATCCCAACTCTGCTACCCACACGCCGAGTACGCTGCTCTCCTCCAATCAGGAGCAGCTCCTGCAGCTTGTCAAGTTGGTGAAAGGCAGCTGGGTAGAAGCTGTTTGCTCCTCTCCCAGCGCCATATTGTGGGAGAGCAGATGCATAGAATAAGTCTTAATTCCAGTAACTTAGTCTAGTCCGAGTTGCTCCCCACACATGTACATTAAGTCTTAACTCATTGGCTTCTTTCTAAAAATTGTTTTAGTCACTTCATTGGTCCTCACAAAACAAGTTTCATAGTTTAGTAGTGGAAGGACTCTAGAGTGTAGAGAGGGGCTCCCTTATCCAGACAGAGCACATCCACATGCTCACTCGTCTGTTACTCACAAGCACTGTGGGTGACTAGGAGGAGAGTCCAGGCTTTCTCCCTCCTCAGATATTCGCCCCACTGTTGACACTGTAGGTGAGCTGGGTGTGGTCGTACACTGAAGGTCAGCCATGGGCATAGCCTCCTTCAGGCAAGCTGTGGATACACCTGCATTTGCACACTGCTGGCACAGTCCTCCCTCTGTGGTGTGTCCTGGAATCCAAACAGCATCTCCCCAAACTCAGAGAGAGGCATAAACCTTACAGATGAAGAGAACAACTCAGGTCTGCCCTTTGGGGGTGTTTTGTAAGGGTTCACAAGTTTTCACATTGTCACTTCCTGCAACTATTACACTTTTCTTCTCATAATCTTTTCATCTGCACCATATTCTCATCTGTGTGGCAAGAGGTCTTCTTTTCTCTTAAGGTAATTCTTCCTCTGCACCGTATGCTTCTCTTAAAGTATTCTCTTCATTGGCTTTAGGGTTTTTTTGTTCTTTTACTTTTTTCTTTAAGATTTATTCATTTATTTGAAAGTCAGAGACACGGCTGGTGCTGTGGCACAGCAGATTAAAGCCCTGGCCTGAAGCGCCAGCATCCCATATAGGTGCCGGTTTGAGACCTGGATGCTCCACTTCCAATCCAGCTCTCTGCTATGGCCTGGGAAAGCAGTGGAAGATGGCCCAAGATTCTGACAGCTCACTGGGATGCACTTTGGAGAGGCTCAGCTTCATTCTGCATGCTCATCTCCATTCATTTTCTTTTTTTTTCTTTCTTTTTTTTTTTACAGGCAGAGTGACAGTGAGAGAGAGAGACAGAGAGAAAGGTCTTCCTTTGCCGTTGGTTCACCCTCCAATGGCCGCCGCGGCCAGCGCACTGCGGCCGGCGCACCGCGCTGATCCGGTGGCAGGAGCCAGGAGCCAGGTGCTTTTCCTGGTCTCTCATGGGGTGCAGGGCCCAAGCACCTGGGCCATCCTCCACTGCACTCCCTGGCCACAGCAGAGAGCTGGCCTGGAAGAGGGGCAACCTGGACAGAATCTGGCGCCCCGACCGGGACTAGAACCCGGTGTGCCGGCGCCGCTAGGCGGAGGATTAGCCTAGTGAGCCACGGCGCCGGCCCTCATCTCCATTCATTTTCATTCTCTCTCTCTCTCTCTCTCTCTCTCTCTCTCCCCCTCCCTCCCTCCTTCCCTCCCTCTGTCCCTCTGTCCCTCTATCCCTCTATCCCTCTCCCTCACTCTCTCTGATACTGGGCATACAGGCTATTTTTTTTTGGAGAGTTTGAGGTTTTTTTGTTGTTGTTGCTCATTTTACACATACTTCTCTTTTCTTATTATAATTCCTGATTTGGTTCAAATGTAGACAAAATAACTTAGACAAAGTTCAAACATTATCCAACATTCACATGGTTACATATGACTTTGAGTATGCAAGTAATACATCTCATAATTTTAAAAAATTTTGAGAAGCAACAAATCAAAAATAAAATTAATCCACAATCCAAAAACCTAAACCCAAATATTGCTAAGACATCAGTCTATTCCTAAAGCAGATGTTTCTTTTTTTTAACTTTTATTTAATAAATATACATTTCCAATGTACAACTTCTGGATTATAGTGGCTTTTTCCCCCCATAACCTCCCTCCCACCTGCAGTCATCCCATCTCCCATTCCCTTTCTCATCCCATTCTTCATCAAGATTCATTCTCAATTCTCTTTATATACAGAAGATCAACTTAGTATATACTAAGTAAAGATTTCAGCAGTTCGCACCCACACAGAAACACAAAGTATAAAGTATTGTTTGAGTACTAGTTATACCATTAATTCACATAGTACCACACATTAAGGACAGAGATCCTACATGGGGAGTAAGTGCACAGTGACTCCTGTTGTTGATTTAACAATTGACACTCTTATTTATGACGTCAGTTATCACCCGAGGCTCTTGTCATAAGCTGCCAAGCCTATTTTTAAGGCTACCACTGAGCTTGCCAGGGAGGAACTGTCTAGGGCAAGTTAAATACACAAAACCCACACAAATCTCACTATTCTTAGAGAAAGTCAGCCAATTTTCTTGAGTAAATGCCCCACAGGTGGCTGCAAGCCTTTGGTTAAATTTCCAGAATTATCAAAAACTTGATTCTGACCACTTTTACCATTTTGTTGTTCCCTTTATGAAGGGATAAATTTTCAAATGTTCTCACTCCACTGTTTACATAGGTTTCCACTGATGTCACCTACAACATGCTTTTAAATCTCTAGTCTCAATGACTCTGAGCTAAATATCTAATCGTGGGATAAGATTAGGGAAAAGGAATAAAAAGAGAAACTAATTTTCATGAGCGCTATCCTGAGAAGGTTGATGAAATTTTCAAAGTACTTCTATATTTAGTCATCTCAAGCTTCAGATTAAAGTGACAAATATTTGGACCCTTTTCTGCACACATATTAGACACAGTCTGGGGCAGGACTGAGCTCCAGCTCCAGCTTTGCTTCTTACAAGTGCAGTGACCTACAACAAGTTACACAGCCTCTGTGACTCAGCACAATATATATCACAATAGGCTACTGGGGTACAATACCTATCACAGAGGTTACTGGGAACATCCAGTGTTGAATGCTGAACACAGATGCTTGGCAGCCCAATCAATATCATCTGTAAGAATTATTATTTTCACAGTCTGTAACAGTACAGTACGTTTTTGAGTAGAGTTAAACTAAAGGCAGTTTTTTTTACCTGTTTTTGTTTTTGTTTGCTTGCTTTAAAAACTTTAAAAATCTATTACAGCATTTAGGAATGAAATTTCCCACAACACGAATTTATTCATTGTATTGGTATGGAAACAAAATGTGATTTCTTTACTCAACAAATATTTATTAACCATGCAGTAAATTTCAGGCACTATGCCACACACAGGCATAACAAAGACAATAACATATGTTCCCTGCCCTCAAGGGGCTAACAGGCCAGGAGACTGACAGGCCAACAAGCAACGTAACAAAGACTGTGATGTGATGTGATGCAATGTGACGTGATGTGATGTGATGATCAGTGTGATGTGATGTGACGTGATGATGTGATGTGATGTGATGTGATGTGATGTGATGTGATGTGATGTGATGTGACGTGATGATGTGGTGTGATGTGATGTGATGTGATGTGATGATGTGTGATGCGAAATGAGAACACCAGTGGAA